>NC_141098.1:6902653-7502653 GCF_041138505.1 Cibotium barometz | reverse complement strand
CAAACCAAATATATGCAGCGTTGCCAACACTAGTCTGTTTTTCTAGAGTTGATGCCACCCTCGCCTTCTTTCTAGAGTTGATGTGTTCTCTTCTTCTTTCGATGCAGTCGACACTGCCACCACCCTCACCTTGTTACAATGGATGCCACCACCTTCGCTTTTGCTGTTGACGTTCACTTTTTTCCTCTATAGTCGACGCCTTGTTCTTTTGGTTCTCTGCAGTCCCTCGCCTTCTTAGAGTTGACACCCCCTCTTATGGAAAGAGACTACCACCTCTGTTTTAGCTGCACCTCGGTATGGTAACTATCTGCTGCGCTAACAATAGCAATGCCAAACACACCCTCTTTGTCTTCGCAGCTTCGCAACCTTCCTTAATTCCAAAATCCACACACCCCACTTCGCTTCTCTATTGTCGGCGCTAGCCTCTTTTCCTTCTGCTTCAGTTGATACCACCACCAGCCTCACCTTGTTGTAGTGGACGCCACCACCCTTACGTGGCTTAACTGCAGTGACGTTTTCCTTTCTTCAATCTGCTTACTGCACTCCTCTCTCCTTTTTTGCTTACTCTCTCCCCTTTCTACTGGTGACTCTTGGTTTTTTCAGAGATGCCCTCCTCCCGCATACAGCAAGTTCACTTGCTGTTGACGTGTGGCTCCTTCTATTCCCTTAGCGCATACGGTGAGGGGCAACTTGCGAGGGTATTATTGGCAGCCACCACCTTTGCTTATTTTCTAGAACCTTTAAGCTTTTTATTTTCATATTAAAATTTTATTTGTTTAAGGCTGTTCACACTGCCTTAAATCACATCCCCACTAATGCCCAATGCCTTTTATCCTTTGCCCACAGGCCATTAGCACCCGCATCCGCTATCTCCATCCATACTACACATTTACAATGGGCACGCCCAAATACGAACGGTCAGCACTCATGTAGGCACTGACACACACACACTCACCCGAAGGTTCGCTAACAAAAGCAACAAGATCTCCACATCCTGTGGATGATGCCAGGTCTGATGGTTATGCCTCCACTCCTCCTGCCCACAGCAGATTTTATCTCAACCAATACTCAGAGCTGACCCAAACTAATTACATATTTTCTGAAACTCTCAGTACTCTGCATAATATGTACACATCATCAGCTTCTATTTTTGTCCACACACCGGCCTAAATCTTGTCATCCTCATAATAGGTGTACTCTCATGTATAGCTACAGTAGGAGTCCTGTTCAACAAGTACACTGCAGTAGCACATGCTTCTGCCCAAAAATAATTTGGCATAGACTTCTCATTAAGCATAGCTATTTCAAGAAGTAAATCCAAGTCATCCTACTGTAATCATCAAAAAATGTGCCATAGTACTTGCAATCATTAATAGTTAGAATCTGTGCTGGACCCCATATGTCACTGTGAGTGATTTCCAATGGTTTTCTGCTGGTTTGACCATCTTTTGGTGGAAGTGGCAACCTTACCTGTTTCACATATATGATTACTACCATCATATTTGAACCTGGGCAAACCACCAACTATACCTTTTGCTTGCATAGATTTCAACTTTTGAATATTTATGTGTCCAATTCTATTATGCCAAATATCAATGTCTGGCACAACCCCTTAATTGACTTTTTGAAAACATGGTAGACTTCAACTCTCAAATGCCTACACTCAATTTGAACAATCTACCTTCTTTCTCCGCCTTTGCAATTAACTTGCAACCATTTTTGAAGTCCTCAACAAAATAGCCATGTTGATTGAACCTGACTTGCATTCCTTGATCTACCATTTGACCAATCGATGAAAGACTCTTTGTAATTGTTGGCACATACAACACTTTTGACATGGTTTTTACTCTGCCATCGTGCATATGCAATGGCACACTACCAACATGTGTAATAGGATGTTGAGTATCATCCCCAGTGTGGTGGCAACATAGCCCTGATGTGTAGGCGTCATCCTGTCAAACCACTCACCATGGCATGTCATGTGGTTTGATGCTCCAGAATCCATATACCAAATATCATCACTCTCCCTTTGTGATGTCATAGTACCTATTACATGTTTCATGGCATACAAATGCTCCTCATGTTCTCCATTACTAGATGATGCATAATTGCCATGCTGCACTCTTCCACCACGGAAGACATTCTACTTTTTAAGTAGTCTCTAGCCATATGTCCCATTTTACCACAATAGTGACACTCAATGCTACTAGCATTCTGTTGCGGTGTTTGCCATCTCCCCCTACGTCTAGATACAGATCTTCCTCTCGCATGAGGGTGAAAACCATGACCACCTCTAACATCGAATGATGGCTGAAAATTCTGTTGAGACTGTAGTGATCGATCCTGCCAACCTCGGCCACCTGCATGTCCTCTTGGACTGAATCTCCCCCTGCCTCTTACACCACGATAAGTGTAAAATGCTTGATCCCTTGAATTTTCATTTGTGCTAGATGAGGTACCTATTCCAAGTTTCATCTCTTAAGGTCAGATGGAGGGGGAGAGTACTTCTTCAATGAGTTCTCTGAATTTTTGAAGAAGAATGGTATTCAGAGACAGTTTACATGCAGATACACTCCGCAGCAAAATGGAGTTGCTGAGTGGAAAAACTGGCACATTGCTGAGATTGCGTGAGCATTGTTGTGGGAGAGAAGAATATGCCGCATAGATATTGGGCTGAGATTGTTTTTACAGCAGTTTACATCATGAACAGGACTCCAACTACAGCCATACATGACGTAACTCTAGAGGAGAGGTTTATTGGCAGAAAACCTGATTTGTCTCATTTGAAAGTCTTTGGATGCATTGCATATGTGCATGTGCTAGATGAGCTGAGAACTAAGCTGGATCCAAAAGCTAAAAAATGTGTGTTTATTGGGTACTCCCTTGAGCAAAAGGGATACAGGTGTTATAACCCTGCTACACGTGAGTTGAGGGTAAGCAGGGATGTTGTCTTTGATGAGATGAGCAACTGGTATGCTACTGAAAAAGAAGTTGTTTTGGGGCTGATGTGAGTGGAAATGTGGTTGCACAGAATGTAAGTCAGCAATCACAGTCTTTGAGTGGACCAGGAGAGTCCACATCTAGTGGTTGAGTTGATAGACCATGGAGTGGCAGGCTGCGTCATAATACTAGTCCTGCAAATGTGATTTGTACATCACATAAAGGCAAAGAGAAAGTGGTTGAGCCCCTTAGTATGCCTGACATTTCTGCAGGGCATTCTCATGTTGATGGAGAGTCTAGTGGTTCAGAGATGAGCCTTGACAAGGATCTTGGGATACCAGCGAGAACACCTGTGTAAAGAAGGCTATGGAAGCCATGAATACAAAGCTGTGAAGATTTGGGAGAGTGAAGAATCCTGTGTAGAGGTTTAAAGAATCCTGTGTAGAGGTTTACGTATGATGGTTATGTGGCACATCACTATGCATACATGGCAAAAGTTGTACAGGTTGTAGAGCCCACATGCATTGATGAGCCTGTTGGAAATGTGTGTTGGGAGAAAGCTATGGATAAGGAGATGGATGCACTATATGGAAATGAGACTTGGGATAAAGTGCAATTGCTTGAAGGCGAGAAAGCCATTGGATGCAAGTGGGTATACAAAGTAAAACATAACAGTGATGGAAGCATAAGCAGGTACAAGGCTAGATTGGTAGCCAAAGGATATGCACAGACATATGGCATTGATTATGAGGAAACTTTCAGCCCAATTGCCAAGATGGCAATAGTGAGAGTTGTGATAGCAATGGCTGCGTCAAAGCAATGGTCTTTACATCAGATGGATGGAAAGAATACATTCTTACATGGGGATTTGCACGAAGAGGTGTATATGTTGCAGCCACCTAGTTATGAGGATGTGAGTCACCCCAAGCATGTTTGCAGGTTGAAGAAAGCCATGTATGGCTTAAAACAAGCACCAAGAGCATGGGGTCTAACAAGATTTATGAATATCTTGTCACTATTGGCTTTCATGCAGCCAATGCAGATTTCTCGCTGTATGTGAGACACAGTGATAGAGGGGTTGTACTTGTTGTCATCTATGTAGATGACCTGATCATTACGGGGGACCATGATGCAGAGATCTTTGATGTAAAGATCTTGCTTAGACAAAAGTTTGAGATGAAGGATCTGGGGGAGCTCAGATATTTCTTGGGCATTGAGGTGATTAGGTCACCACGTGGTATTGGATTACTGCAGAGACAGTATGGCTTGGACATGTTGTCCAAGTATGGTATGATAGGCTGTAAGCCTATCTCAATGCCATTGGATCAGAATGGCAAGTTGAGTGCAGATTCACGAGAGATTTTGGAGGATCCTACTATGTATAGCCACATATTAGGAAGCTTGATCTACATGACAATCACCAGGCCAGATTTGAGCTATGCTATTGGGTTGGTGAGTCAGTTTATGCAAGTTCCTCGGAAGCCACATTTGGATGCATTGAGAAGCATACTGAGGTATGTGAGGTCTACTTTTCATTGTGGACTATTTATGAAACTAGGACAGAGATATGTGTACGTGGATACACAGATGATGCTGATTGGGCTGGTGTAGTATCTCACATAGAAGATCTACTAGTGGCTTCATGTTTTCTTTGGGGAGTGTTGCTCTGACTTGGAGCAGCAAGAAGCAGCCTATGGTTACTCTATCCAATACTATAGAGGCCGAGTACAGAAGTGCTACTATGGCAGCATGTGAGGTAGCTTGGTTGAGAAAGCTACTTGCAGATTTGGGTCTATCAGTGGTGGATAGACAAGTTGTCATTTTCTGTGACAACATTAGCAGTGTAGAGTTGGCCAAGAACCCACTTTTTCATGCTCGCAGCACGAAGCATATAGAGGTCCACTACCATTTTGTCAAAGAGAAGGTTTTGGCAGGAGACGTTGACCTTGTTTATGTCAGCACACAGGATCAGGTCGCTGACATCTTCACCAAAGAATTGGGTACAGAGAAGCTCCGCAGATTCAGGGCTTTGCTTGGTGTACATGAGATGGAGTTGAGCTCGAGGGGGGGAGTGTTGAGATATCGAGCTCATCTAGTGAGGCGGTGGACACTGATGACCTGCCTGGGGGATAGGCCCCACACTTACACCACTGGCATGGTTGGTGAGATCATTATTTTTATGATTTTTAATTTTTTTTAAAAGGATGATTAATTCTTTTAAACTTCTTTGTGATATAGAAAAATCATTTTAACTCATCCTAAATTGAAAGAGGGTTATGCTAACATTTTTTAAAAATGAGGAATGGTTATTTTAGTTTAATAAAGAGAATTAATCATAAATATGCTTATAATTATGGTTATAATTATACTATGTATGCATAATTTAATTTTAGTTTAAAATAGGAGTTCTTATCATATTTTTACTACAAGTATTTGTTTTAAAATAGAAAAATGAATATTCTAATTGCAGTGAAGCTATGGTAAATTTTTGAGAAAAAAAAAATATAAATCTTATTTTTATGCATAATTTTAATAAAGCAAAAAGAGAAATTCCTATCATATTCTAGGTTTAGATATTTTATGCAAAAAGAATTTTTTTTATCATATTTATAGAAAATACTTTTTTGCATTTATGCATAAATATTTAATTAAGAGAAAAGAGAAATTTTTGATATATTTATTTTCATGCATAAAAATTTAGATGTACAAAGAGGAATTCCTATGACATTCTAGATGTGAACATTTAAATGCTAAAAGGGAAATTTTTTGCATAGTCCAAATTATAGATATTTTTATTTATTTAAAAGAGAAATTATTATTTTATTTTAAGTAGAAAAATGCATAAATTAATTTAGATTTAAAAGAGAAGTTTTCACCATGATTTCATGTAGGAAATTATGGAATATTAGTGTTCAAGATCAATTTGATAAAAAGAATATTTTAAGATATTTTTATACGAATAAATCAATGTATGCAGATTCACAAATGGAATATTGAAAAAAGAGTTATTTTTATCCCATTATTTTTGAATAGAACTATTTTTAAATCTATTGTGGTCAAAAAGAACAATTTTTTATAAAATTGGATCTTCCCTTACGATTGGAAGTCACCGTTAATTTATCAGTTAATTAGAAGAAAAATCCTTAGGAATTAAAGTTAGAAGTAAACCGAATATTTTTTGGTTAGAGACCACGACCATGAGAATGGTGGGCTAGTAAATTACTTGCCCATCTCTCAAATCTGAATCAAGCAAAACCACGTGACCAATTCCAAATCTTCATTACGAAAAATAGACTACCGGCCGAATTAGACCCGATATCATCGAGAAATGAATTGGAAATTCATTGAAATTGATGGGTGGATTACCCTGACATGAGATAAGTCATTTTCATTAAGAAAGTCAGGTTTTCAAGAAAAAGGGTTTTGTGGAATCAAACTCAAAACGGAAAAATTCTTACTTGCATAGAAACTCTATTTTTGAAAAGGATTGTTTTACGCCAGAATGCTGGAGGAGGAAGCATTTGGCTTATGTAACTAAGGAGAGATTCATTGCACAGCTGGCGGGGGGTAGTCATCAAATGACGTCACTCGCAACAAATCTTGCCGAGGTCTTGACCTGCCTCGGTATGGTTAAAATGGTGCGCTCCTGTCGATGGGTGAGGACCGACGAAGCGGTCCCTAAGTGAAGTGCTAGGACACCTAAGTAGGATCCTAGAGGGTTCTGACCAGATGATGTACGGGCTCACGGTTGCTAGGACACCCATGCGTATGTCGAGGAAGATATGAATGGACTAGAAAGAAATTATTTATGTGAACTGGAATTTAAGATTGGATCTCGTTGGTTGACTAGCTGGGAGAGTCCGAATGATATTTTTTGTAAAACAATGGACTCGATATTTTGGAGGATTATGATCAGTAATACTATGGTTTCATTTAAAGATTGCTTTAAAGGCAGCCAAATCTGTGAAAAAAGTGGGTGCGTAAGTGGTGTGACTACCTTGAATTTTGCTTGAAGCACCGGCTAGGGGGACCTAGGAACTCTTTTCCTTGGTACCCAGGACAAAACATAACCAAATTTTTATATAAAGGGATCCCACCAATATAGTGGTTGTTGGGGGGTTGGCTACAACCCATGGACTGGTAGGCTGGAATGGTGGATTTCTGCGATACACTCAGATACATCAAATTACGTTAGTTAGAATAAGTCCCTAGAAGATTCTTGTTCTATGGGAAAGAATCATTGGTTGTGCCTCAGTTAAGGGGAAAAAAAGCAGTGATTTCTATGAACCAAGTGTAAGTCTCTTCCCTTATCTGGCCATGTGACCTACGTTTTGGTCAGATCAGATTGGATAGTTAAGACCTTGACTCGTTAGATAAATCTCCCATTAGATGATTTTACTAGTGGAATCGCTCGTGCCTTCCGGGCAAGGGAAGTTTTATCGGGCTCGGTTTTGGAGGAACTTCCGGACTAGTCTCTTATCTGGACATCTGCGGGCGAGGTCCCGAGTGGGAAGCCCTGCCCCACGTGAGAGGCTGACACTGCTTCCACCACCAGCACCGTGGAGGGGGGATCACACGGAAAGGGGACGGGGGTCTCACAGACGGGACAATGTGTTGGCACCCGTTATTTTTTGCATAGTGTGCAAGGGGTCCCCTATGGAAAAAATAGCGGGTTTGGGCAGGGAATCATTATCACACAGTTTCCGATGGTGATGAAAATCCGCGAGTGGGTACATGGGGCTCCTACTCTTCCACTAAAAAAGTTTCATGACCATGAAAAGATGCAGGGGGGAAGAGAGCTTGAGCTCTTGCAAGCACACACACACACTCACACAACCCTAATGGAGAACACACAAGGTGAGAGGCTGAAATCTTCTTCTTCTCTACTCAACACTCAACACACCATATACAAGATAAGAGTACACACAATAAGAAAGGTATTCAACCAAATACATACACGGGTTCTCTATAGTGTGAACCCGACTAAATGAGCTGGCGCTATAACTATGCCAGTCTCTAGAGTGGCTGTCACACAGCCTGTCATCCCACTGGCCGCATATCACCCAAGATCTCACCAACCATGCCAGTGGTGTAAGTGTGGGGCCTATCCCCCAGGCGGGTCATCAGTGTCCACCGCCTCACTAGAGCTCGATATCTCAACACTCCCCCTCGAGCTCAACTCCATCTCATGTACACCAAGCGAAGCCCTGAATCTGCGGAGCTTCTCTGTACCCAATGCTTTGGTGAAGATGTCAGCTACCTGATCCTCTGTGCTGACATAAACAAGGTCAAGGTCTCCTGCCAAGACCTTCTCTCTGACGAAATGGTAGTGAACCTCTATGTGCTTCGTACGAGCATGAAAGACTGGGTTTCTGGCCAACTGTATACTGCTAATGTTGTCACAGAAAATGACAACTTGTCTATCCACAGATAGACCCAAATCTGCAAGTAGCTTTCTCAACCAAGCTACCTCACATGCTGCCATAGCAGCTCCTCTATACTCGGCCTCTGTACTCGATAGAGCAACCGTAGGTTGCTTCTTGCTGCTCCAAGTCACAGCAGTACTCCCCAAAGAAAACATGAATCCACTGGTAGATCTTCTGTCTGAGATACTACCAGCCCAATCAGCATCTGTGTACCCATGTACACATATCTCTGTCCCAGTCTCATAGAATAGTCCACAATGCAAAGTAGACCTCACATACCTCAGTATGCGTCTCACTGCATCCAAATGCGGTTTTCGTGGAACCTGCATAAACTGACTCACCAACCCAACAGCATAGCTCAAATCTGGTCTGGTGATCGTCATGTAGATCAAACTTCCTACTATGCTCCTGTACATAGTAGGATCCTCCAAGATCTCTCCTGAATCTGCACTCAACTTGCCATTCTGATCCAATGGCACAGAAATAGGCTTACAGCCTGTCATACCATACTTGGACAACATGTCCAAGCCATACTGTCTCTGCAGTAATCCAATACCATGTGGTGACCTAATCACCTCAATGCCCAAGAAATATCTGAGCTCCCCCAGATCCTTCATCTCAAACTTCTGTCTTAGCAAGATCTTTACATCAATGATCTCTGCATCATGGTCCCCCGTAATGATTAAGTCATCTACATAGATGACAACAAGCACAACCCCTCTATCACCATGTCTCACATACAATGAGAAATCTGCATTGGCTACATGAAAGCCAATAGTGACAAGATATTCAGAAATCTTGTCAGACCATGCTCTTGGTGCTTGCTTTAAGCCATACAAGGCTTTCTTCAACCTGCAAACATGCTCGGGGTGACCCACATCCTCATAACCAGGTGGCTGCAACATATACACCTCTTCTTGCAAATCCCCATGCAAGAATGCATTCTTTACATCCATCTGATGTAAAGACCATTGCTTTGACGCAGCCACTGCTATCACAACTCTCACCGTTGCCATCTTGGCAACTGGGCTGAAAGTTTCCTCATAATCAATCCCATATGTCTGCGCATATCCTTTGGCTACCAATCTAGCCTTGTACCTGTTTATGCTTCCATCACTGTTATGTTTAACTTTGTACACCCACTTGCATCCAATGGCTTTCTTGCCTTCAGGCAATTGCACTAAATCCCAAGTTTCATTTCCATATAGTGCATCCATCTCCTCATCCATAGCTTTCTCCCAACACACATTTCCAACAGCCTCATCAATGCATGTGGGCTCTACAACCTGCACAACTTTTGCCATATATGCATAATGATGTGCCACATAACCATCATATGTAAATCTCTGCACAGGGTTCTTCACTCTCCCTGATCTTCGCAGCTTTTCATTCATGGCCTCCATAGCCTTCTTTACACCAGGTGTTCTCATAGCTGGGATCCCAAGCTCCTCATCAAGGCTCATATCTGAGCCACTAGACTCTCCATCAACATGAGAATGCCCTGCAGAAATGTCAGGCATACCAAGGGGCTCAACCACTTTCTCTTTTCCTTTACGTGATGTACTAATCACATTTGCAGGGCTGGTATTATGACGCAGCCTGCCACTCCATGGTCTATCAACAGACCCACTAGATGAGGACTCTCCTGGTCCACTCAAAGACTGTGATTGCTGACCTGCATTCTGTGCAACCACACTTCCACTCACATCAGCCCCAACAGCTTCTTTTTCAGCAGCATACCAGCTGCTCATCTCATCAAAGACAACATCCCTGCTTACCCTCAACTCACGTGTAGCAGGGTTATAACACTTGTATCCCTTTTGCTCCAGGGAATATCCAATAAACACACATTTTTCAGCTTTCGGATCCAGCTTAGTTCTCAGCTCATCTGGCACATGCACATATGCAATGCATCCAAAGACTTTCAGATGAGACAAATCTGGTTTTCTGCCAGTAAACCTCTCCTCTGGAGTTACATCATGTATGGCTGCAGTTGGAGTCCTGTTCATGATGTATACTGCTGTAGAAACAGCCTCAGCCCAATAGCAATGCGGCATATTCTTCTCTTCCATCAATGCTCGCGCAATCTCAGCAATGTGCCTGTTTTTCCGCTCAGCAACTCCATTTTGCTGCGGAGTGTATCTGCATGTGAACTGTCTCCGAATACCATTCTTCTTCAAGAATTCAGAGAACTCATTGGAGAAGTACTCTCCCCCTCCATCTGACCTTAGGCACTTGACATATTTTCATGTTTGCTTTTCAACCAAAACTCTAAAATTCTGAAAGTGAGTGAACACCTCACTCTTCTCCTTCATGAAATATACCCACACTTTCCTTGTGTGGTCATCAATGAAAGTGACATAGTACCTGCAGCCTCCCATAGACACGGTCTTCATAGAACCCCATACATCTGAATGCACAAGATCTAGTGCATTTCTTCTCACATATCTGTTACGTGGAAACACATGCTTTGTTTGCTTCCCAAACTGGCATGCTTCACAGATTTTCTGCATACCTTCCACTTTAAATTTTGGCAGCCCTGTCACAATTCCTTTTGTCTGCATAGACTTCAATCTCTGCACATTTACATGTCCAATTCTTTTATGCCATATGTCTGTGTCTGCAACAACTCCTGAACCATTTGCAAACATCGCAGCACTCATCTCAGGCATGTCTACATCCAACGTAAACATTCTGCCCACTTTGTTGCCTTTTGCAACCAACTTGCACTTGTCTTTGAAATCTTCAACATAACACCCATCAGGGTTAAACCGAACCTGCAACCCTTGCTCAATCATCTGGCCAACTGAAACCAGATTCTTTGTTATGTTCGGTACATGAAGTACATCTGCAAGGTACTTCACTTTGCCATCCTGCATAGATAATGGCACATCTCCAACGTGGGCAATTGGATGAGCAGTGTCATCCCCTGTTTCCACAAAACCTGGTCTTTCCGGGTTCTTCATCTCCTTGAACCACTCCCCATGACTCGTCATGTGGTTCGAAGCGCCTGAATCCACATACCACACATTATCTTTTTGTGCTGCATCAACATTTTCAGACATGGCATTCACGACATGCTGCATAACAAACAACCTCTCATTATCCTCATTATTTCTGCTTGAGGATGCATAGTTGTTTTGCTGCACTTTCCCATTTTGCATGTCAGCCTGCTTCTTATAACATTCTGACTGCACATGTCCAGGCTTACCACAATAATAGCATTCACGTGCATCATTATATTGCCTTTGCCAATTTCCACGGCCTCTTTGACTCCCCCTGCCTCTAAATTTGCCTCTTCCACCTGCGTGTTGTTGTTGTTGTTGTTGATTCTGGGACTGTTGTTGTTGTTGCTGCTGACCATAATTCTGATTACCTGTTCGGCCACCTCCTTGACCGCGTCCACGGCCTCCTCTACCACGTCCTCTTCCTGAACTCGTGTAGAAAGCCTGTTGCTCTGAACTGTTTTTACTTTGTGAAGACTGTTGGTCTTCACCCAAGCTCTTCTCTTCGATAATCAGCATAGACACCAAATCTGTAAAGTTGGGAATGTTTTCCCGAGTCTGAATAGACGTCTTGAACGCCTTGTATTGTGGCCCGAGACCACGTAGACAGACCTCCACCTTATCATCATCATCTACTGACACACCAATAGATGCAAGGGATTCCACAATACCCTTTATCTTCAACGCATAGTCATTCACAGACATGCTCTTTTTCTCCACAGTATGAAGTTCATTCTTCAACTGTATCTTACGTGCCTTGGTATTTGTTTCATACAGCTTTACCAAGGTGTCCCACGCCTCCTTGGGGGACTTGGCATCCTGAATATGCCCAATCATGGTGTCCTGTATACTAATGGAGAGCCAATACATGACTTTCCTCGCGCCTTGGTTCCAGTCTTTAAACTCTTTCACATCTGCAGCAGTCGGATTTATATCCGGTATCTCCGGTGCCTCTTCATGCTCACCTTCTATGTAGTCCCAATAGCCTTTACCCATAAGGAAATTCGTCAACCTGAACCTCCAAGCATGGAAGTTATTCTTATCCAGCTTCTCAGCCACAATCTGTGTTATGCCATCATTAGACATCTTGCCAAACACACAATTTCACCAAAAACCGCACTCTGGTTTTTCTGCACAACTGCTGTATTTTCTGCACAGCGGTACTGCAGTACTCTCAAATGTCACAACCAGTGACTTCAATGTGTATACATACACCCAATGGCAACTGTAGACCTCTTTGCAGCACCCACAGTGTCTGCACAATCAATCTGTCTTCCTGCAGTTCTTAAAACAGAGTTCTGCAGAGAATCGATGACTTACCCACAGTGCTCGAAATCGCCTGCTTTCTGAAAAACGGAGGTCCAGACGCGGCCGAAACGCGTTTTTGGCCCTAAAATTGTAGTCCGTAGGACTGTATAGTTGCCCTGTAGCTTCACTCCCGCGAAGAAAGCTCCTCAATCGGAGATCGTTTGCCGGTGCCTCCCGTAGAGCTCCCGACAAGGGTGTAGTCACCAACACAATAGGGAAGAGTAGTTGAAGCTCTTACCCTTGTACCGCTTCCTGTGGTTCTCTTGCTTGCAGCTCAGCCCTTAGCACGAACCAGGCTCTGATACCATGAAAAGATGCAGGGGGGAAGAGAGCTTGAGCTCTTGCAAGCACACACACACACTCACACAACCCTAATGGAGAACACACAAGGTGAGAGGCTGAAATCTTCTTCTTCTCTACTCAACACTCAACACACCATATACAAGATAAGAGTACACACAATAAGAAAGGTACTCAACCAAATACATACACGGGTTCTCTATAGTGTGAACCCGACTAAATGAGCTGGCGCTATAACTATGCCAGTCTCTAGAGTGGCTGTCACACAGCCTGTCATCCCACTGGCCGCATATCACCCAAGATCTCACCAACCATGCCAGTGGTGTAAGTGTGGGGCCTATCCCCCAGGCGGGTCATCAGTGTCCACCGCCTCACTAGAGCTCGATATCTCAACAGACCATAGGGTCCCGGATAGGCAAGACAGTGTGTTGCCAACCGCTATTTTTCGCATAGCTCCCAAGGGGTCCCCAATGTAAAAAATAGCGGGTTAGGGTGGGCATCATTATCTTATGGTAAGCGATGGTGGTGAAACGTTGTGAGAAAAAGGGCATAAGACCCGTGGATGTTTTCCTAAAGTTCACCACCATCGGACATCGTATAATAATGATGCCCCACCTAAACCCACTATTTTTTACATGGGGGACCTCCTGGACCTCCTGGGGACCTCCTGGACACCATGTGAAAAAAATAGCGAGTGGCAACATACCCTCCCACCCATCCAAGCTCTATGCATAGAGCTCTATGCATGCATTAAGCTCTATCTATGCATGCATTAAGCCCTATGCATAGAGCTTAATCTATGCATGCATTAAGCTCTATCTATGCATTAAGCTCTATGCATAGAGCTTAATGCATGCATAGAGCTTAATCTATGTGTGCATTAAGCTCTATGCATGCATGCTTAATGCATAGTGTCGGGGTATAGTTTAGTTTAGGATAGTGTGGCTTGCATAATGCTTTTATACATAAGCCTCATGCGCATATTGCTTTATGCATAAGCTTTATGTATAAGACTGTAAGATTCCTCCCTCTAGCTTTAGAGGTGTGCAGGTGTAAGAACCTTCCCTTCTGATCTTATAATTATTCCCCTCTTGGAAATAAAAGAAAGATCTTGTTTTACCCTGTTTTGGCTTGAAGAGAGAAAATGTCTAGAGGGAGGTAATTCAAATTTGAGATATTTTTGGATATAAAAATCCTCCTAGTGTCTAAAATTGCTTCCACTGAAATAGAAATTCAAAAAAAATTTCCAGTGTGCAATTGAAATTAATTGAAAATAGGTATAAAGGACCTTAGCCTAAGGGTCCAAATTTTTAAAAAAAATTAGATTATGGTCCAATTAAGGTTCCTATGGACCAATTGGATCAATCCAAGTGTAGGGAGGAGATAAATTGTAGAATAAAAGAAAAACCCCCCAAAAATGAGTAAATGGTCATGTAAGATGAAGAGTGGACTAAGGACCAAAGAAAACAATTAAAAAAAACTAAATTTTGACACCTCAGTGTGTGGGGATCTCCCCTCATGAAGTAGGTTCCTTTTTCTCATCATTACCCCAAAATTTTAATCAATAAAATGAGATATTTTCATCTCTCCTCTCTCCTATTTCAAAACTAGATCCAAAAAGTAAGCTGAACTGACCCACCAAAAATGGTCAAGAATTGACTAAATTGATCTGGAAAATTCTAGAATCAGTTTGCTTGGTTAGAGGCTCACTTTTTCCTATAAATAGAAGCCTCCCCCTTTGTAAAAGCTTAATGGTGTTTTATACACTGTTACTCTACTCCTGTCCTCCTGAGCCATCTACATTGAATTTTTTAATAATTTAATTGTTTTTGGCCTAATCCTCTCCAAAGTGAATTGGTGGCCACTATTGCTTCAAACAATAGTAGAACCCTCAATTCCTCAAGCCAAAGGAGAGCTTACAAGCTCCATGTAAGCTAATTTTCTTACTTTGTTTACAAATTTTAATGAAAAATCTATGGTTTTCTTGATTTTTATAAGTTGTAGATGATTGAATTAAATTCAAATGCTATGCCTTTGATGATGACAAGGCCACCCCCTTCTCTTCTTTACATTCCAACCCTTCTTAATCCTAGAAAGATTAACTAAGTGATTAATTAAACTCTTCTTATTGTTTACTCTTTTGAATTTAGAAAATTGTATAGATTAGAGTTCTATAAATCTAAATTGGGTTAATTAAGTTAATTATAGAAAGATAAAAATGAGAAATGGTCAGCCATACAAAGAAGGTTGTGGCAAAAAAATTTAGAATATTGTGAAAAAGAAAGTTTGTTTTTATGTTATTCTAAAAGAGTAATTCCCACCATTTTTGCATCTAAAAGAAATATTCTAATTACTCCATGTACATATTCACCTATGAATATGCATGGATATCACTAATATTAATTATTAAATTTGATTTTTATGCATAGAAAGATACATAAAGGAAATTTTTTTAATTACAAAAGTGTTATTCTTATTAAATTTTATTTTATGCATAGAAAGATGCATAAATAATTTTTTTTATTATAAAAGTGTTATTCCTATTAAATTTATTTTTTATGCATAGAAAGATGTATAAAGAAATTTTTTTATTATAAAATTGTTATTCTTATTAAATTTGATTTTTATGCATAGAAAGATGCATAAAGGAATTTTTTTATTATCTCATCTATCATACTGGAAGCACTGGAAGCGCACAATTTTAACCGTACTGAGGCTGGTCAAGACCTAGGCAGGCTTTGCCGCGTGAGTTGTCCTTCGAACACTCCCCACACCAGCTGTTGCAATTGAACTTCTCTTAGAAAATCATATACCAAATGCTCCCTCCAGCATTCTGGCGTAAGACAGTCCTTTAAGAAAACAAGGTTTCTATGCAAGTTTTCAGTTTGATTTTTTTTAAATACAATGAGTATATCTTGAATTAGTATCCCCAAAACTTCTTGAACATAATTCTGAATTTCATACTAGAACTCCTCAAATTCTTTAACCTTGATCCACAGATCAATTCGAAGGGTCTTAAACTTAGTTTCAGATTTGGTGGGTGTTTTGAGGGTATTTTTCTAAACTGGTCACATCTTCTTTCCTCAAAATTGACGAAAGAGTTTGGTCTTGGTCATAGTCTGATTCAAGGTTCGAGTCTGATAAGATTTTTCCTGAACTATCTTTCTCGAAAAGCTTTAACAATTCAGTTACTATTCTACCGAATTTCTTTCTTTGAATATTCACTTAACTGATTTCTAAATTAGTTACAAATTTCAATGAGGAATAAATTAATCATTCATCTGAATATTTTGATGTCGATAGATTTTGTGAATTTTCTTTTTACAATCTGTATGAGTATAAAATGATAGAAATTTCTCTCTTAGAGTAATTAAATATTCATTTATCAATTTCTCATAGAATTTAAACATAGACTTTAAGAGAATTCTAATTTTGATATAAAAATTCTTTATGCATAAAAATCAACTTCAATGGGAATAACACTATAAAAAAAATCCTTTTATGCATAAAATCAATTTTAATAGGAATACCACTTTTAAAATAAAAAGAATTTCTTTATGCATCTTTTTATGCATAAAAATCAAACTTTACAGAAATAACGCTTTTATAATGAAATTTTCCTTTATACATCTTTCTATGCATAAAAATTAAATTTAATGAGAATAACACTTTTATAATAAAAAATTTCTATTATGCATCTTTGTAAGCATAGAAATTAACTTTAATGAGAATAACACTTTTATAATAAAAATTTTCATTATGCATCTTTCTAAGCATAGAAATTAAATTTAATGAGAATAACACTTTTATAATAAAAAAAATTTCATTATGCATCTTTCTATGCATAGAAAATAAATAAAATGAGAATAACACTTTTATAATAAAAAAGATTTCCATTATGCATCTTTCTATGCATAGAAATTAAATTTAATGAGAATAATACTTTTATAATAAAAAATTTTCATTATGCATCTTTCTATGCATAGAAATAAAATTTAATGAAAATAACACTTTTATAATAAAAATTTCCATTATGCATCTTTCTATGCATAGAAATAAAATTTAATGAGAATAACACTTTTATAATAAAAAAATTACCATTATGCATCTTTCTATGCATAGAAATAAAATTTAATGAGAATAATACTTTTATAATAAAAAAATTTCCATTATGCATCTTTATATGCATAGAAATTAAATTTTAATGAGAATATCACTTTTATAATAAAAATTTCCATTATGTATCTTTCTAAGCATAGAAATTAAATTTTTTAAGAAAAACACTTTTATAATAAAACAATTTCCATTATGCATCTTTCTATGCATAGAAATTAAATTTAATGAGAATAACACTTTTATAATAAAAAATTTCCATTATTATGCATCTTTCTATGCATTGAAATTCAATTTAATGAGAATAACACTTTATAATAAAAAATTTCCTTTATGCATCTTTCTATGCATAGAAATTTAATTTAATGAAAATAACACTTTTATAATAAAAATTTCCATTATGCATCTTTCTATGCATAGAAATTAAATTTAAAGAGAATAATTCTTTTATAATTGAAAAAATTCCATTATGCATCTTTCTATGCATAGAAATCAATTTTAATAATTAATGTGAGTGATATCCATGCATATTCATAGGTGAATATGTACATGGAGTAATTCGAATATTTCTTTTAGATATAAAAAATGGTGAAAATTACTCTTTTGGAATAACATAAAAATAAACTTTCTTTTCCACAAAATTCTGGAAATTTAGCCATAACCTCCTTTGTATGGCTGACCATTTCTCATTTTTATCATTCTTTAATTGACTTAAATTAACCCAAATTAGATGTATAGGACTCTAATCTACATAATTTTCAAAATTCAAGAGAGGAAACAATAAGAAAAGTTTTATTAATCTTTTAGTTAATCTTTCTAGGATTAAGAAAGGCTGGAATGTAAAGAAGAGAAGGGGGTGGCCTTTTCCTCAAAGGCGTAGCATTTTAATTTAATTCAATCAACAGTAAAACATGAAAATCAAGAAAACCATACATTTAAAAATTAAACAAGTTAGAAAAATTAGCTTACATGGAGCTTGTAAGCTTTTCTTTGGCTTGAGGGATTGAGGGTTCTAGTCTTGTTCGAAGCAAGAGTGGCCACCAATTCACTTTGGAGAGGATTAGGCCAAAAACAATTGAATTATCAAGAAATTCAATGTAGATGGCTCAGGGCAGGAGTAGAGTAATAGTGCATAAACACCAATAAGCTTTTGCAAAGGGGTAGGCTTCTATTTCTAGGAAAACGTGAATCTCTAACTAAGAAAATTTATTCTAGAATTTTTCATATTAGTTTGGTCAATTTTTGACCATTTTTGGGTTAGTTCAGAGCTTACTTTTTGGGATCTAGTTTTGAAACAGGAGAGAGGAGAGATGAAAATATCTCATTTTATTGATTTAAAATTGGGGTAATAATGAGAAAAAAGGTGCCTACTTCATGAGGGGAGATCCCCACTCTGAGGTGTCAAAATTCGGTTTTTAATTGTTTTCTTTGGTCCTTAGTCCACTCTTCATCTTATGTGAGCATTTACTTATTTTTGGGGGGTTTTTCTTTTATTCTTCAATTTATCTCCTCCCTACATTAGGATTAATCTTATTGGTCCATAAGAACCTTAATCCAAAATTTTCAAAAAATTTGGACCCTTAGGCTAAGGTCTTTTATGCACATTATAATTTATTTCTAATGCACCTTAGGAATTTCTTTTTAAACTTCTGTTTCAGGGGAATTTTTTTTAATATTAAGGGACATTTTTCCATCCAAAGATATCTGAAAACTCAATTATCTCTCTCTAGAACATTTCTCTCTCTAGGTCAAAACAGGTAGAAACAAGATCTTTTATTATTCTGAAAAGAGGATTGATTACAGGGGAAGAAACTGGACATCTTGAGAGGCTGGGGAGGAATCTTACATCCTCTCCCACTTGAAAAACGTGAGATGTCCTCATCTCGCAAACTGGGGGTAGTCCCGTATCAGCTGGGTTCTTTCTCCCAGGTGGCGTCTTCAAAAGGATAGAGCTTCCATTTGACTAATAATTCTCTTAGAATTCTGTTCTTGAGAACCTTCTCTTAAACATCAAGGATTTCTTCAGGTTAGAGTTCCATCTGTCCTTGGGTTGAAGAAGTTAAGAGTTCATCATTAAAAAATAAGCACATGATTCGGGCTCGGTACATACTTCTTAAGTAGGCTGACATGAAATAAATTATGTACTTTGAGATGAGGAGGTAGAAGACGTTCATAGGCTAAGTCACCTACTTTCTTTGTAATCAGATATGGCCCACAGTATCTGGGGGATAACTTCTTGTACTTCCCAAGAGATAGAGAACTTCTTTTGGGGCGTACTTGAATGAAGACCATATCTGCTTCTTTGAATTTTCTGTCTGACCTCTTCTTATCTGCATACTGCTTCTATCTATCCTGGGCCATTTTTATATCCTTGCGGATTGACTGCATCTGCTGCTCCATGTCGTCAAGCATCTGCCTGGACATCTCGACCCTAATCAATGGGTCGGACCAAGTTAATGGTGGTAGGTAGTCTTGTCCATACAGAGCTTTGAAAAGGGCTCATCCCGATACTTTGGTGATAAGAAGCATTGTAAGCAAACTCGACTAGGTGCAGATAGCTTAGCCACTTCTTGGGTTCCCTGAGCATGACCGAAGTATATCTTTGATTACTTGGTTCACACTTTCTGTTTGACCATCGGTCTCTCGGGGTGGTAAGCTATGCTAAAATCCAAGAAAGTTCCTACTGCTTCGAAGAATGCAATCTAGAATCTTGACGTGAATTTGGGATCTCGATCACTTGCAATCTGAAGATTTCCTTGAGGAACACTCTGGCCACATCCACTGTAGTGTAGGTTTCTTTTACTGGAATCAGATGGGCAACTTTGGTTAGTCTGTCAACTACCACGAAGATGGAGTTGTAACTTGATTGCATTGAAGGTAGTCCAGTAATAAAATCCATACTGATACATTCCCACTTCATCTTGGGGATGTCTAATGGATGTAACTTCCCATGCATTTTTACTCTCTTGGCTTTGACTTTCTGACATATCAGGCATTGATGTACATGATTATGTACATCCTTTTTTAGTCTAGGCCAAAAGAAGCTTTTCTTTACAGACATGTAGGTCTTGATGAAACCTGGATGTCCTGCTATAAGGCTATCATGGGCTTCATTCAGAATTGGACCCTTAGTTCCCTCATCATTGGGAATGCATAGCCTTCTATTGCAATACATAATTCCTTCATCCAGGCTTTACCCTTGAACTCGGTTCAACTCCTGATGAGGAGTTTTGCTTTCCTACATAAGTAGGGTAGCAATAGGGCCAAAGAATCTGTCCTGCATGATCTTCTCTCTTGCTTCATTAATCAATGGATTTGACACCACTTTGATTGCAAGCAAGGAGGCTTTTCTACTGAGGGAATCTACTACCACATTTTCTTTGCCTGGGCGGTACTTGATTTCAAAATTAAATTCCTGCAAGGTTTACATCCACCTTCTTTGGCGCATGTTGAGATCCTTATGAGTGAAGATCCACTTTAAGCTCTGATGATCTGTCATCAAAGTGAATCTTTGACCCAGTAGGTAATGTCTCCACAACTTCAGGGCATAGACTACTGAAAGTAGCTCCAGCTCCTGGAGAGCATAATTTCTCTCATGCGTTTCGAGTTTTCGGGATTCATAGGCCACTGCATGAGTTTCTTGCATGAGCGCACCTCCCACGGCAAAACCAGTGGCATCAGTTATTACTACCTCAATGGGTAGAGAGAAATTTGGCAACTTCAAAACAAGATTGGTTACCAAGGCGGTCTTTAGCTTATCAAAAGGGCTCTGACACCTGGCAGACCATTGAAACGGGGTATTCTTCTTGAGAAGATTAGTCAGGGGGGAAGCTATGAGAGCATACTTAGGTATAAAAATTCTATACCAAACAATTAATCCCAAGAATCCCTTTACTTCTTTCACTGTCTTAGGTTCAGAGGCCAATCTATGACTGCTTGGACTTTTGCGGAGTCTAGAGAAATTTCGTCTTTGGATACCAAAAAGCCCAAGTATTCAACATGGTCGACAGAGAAAGTGCATTTGCTCTTTTTTGCAAAGAGTTGGTGCTTCCTTAGAATCTCAAGAACTTTACGGACGTCAGCTTCATGGTCAGCTGCATTCTTTGAGTAAATCAGAATATATCAAAGAAAACAAGAACAAAATCATCCAAGTATTCTCTAAGAATGTCCTGCATTAGGCGATTGAATGTAGCTGAGGCATTTGTCAATGCAGCATCATGGTCAGCTGCATTCTTTGAGTAAATCAGAATATATCAAAGATTCAAACAAGTACAAAATCATCCAAGTATTCTCTAAGAATGTCCTGCATTAGGCGATTGAATGTAGCTGAGGCATTTGTCAATCCAAACAGCATGATTGTAAATTCATAGTGCCCATAGCGAGTATTGATGGCTGTCTTTGGGATATCTTGATCATTAATCCTAATCTTCTAATACCCTGATTTGAAATCTATCTTTGTGAAGATCTGGGCTCCATTTAGCCTGTCTAGAAGCTCATCAATTCTGGGATAAGATACTTATTCTTAATTGTCAGAGCCGATTGAGACCTCTGTAATCCACACAGAGTCTTAACGTTCCATCCTTCTTTTTCTGAAAGATAACTGGTGCTCCCCAAGGTGAAACACTGGGTCTTACAAACCCTTGTTCTAACAGCAGCCTAAGCTATTCCTTGAGTTCAATGGCTTCAGGGGCTGGCATTTTGTATGTGCGCTAGGCTACTGGCTGAGCTCCAGGGGTCAATTCTATCTCATGATCTACTTCCCGAATCGGAGGCATCTCAGTTAGCTCTGCTGGGAATAAATCATATTACTCACATAACCATTCTGGTTCTTTAGCCTTTAACTTTGTGTCTACCGAATTCATTTTGACAACATAAATGAGCTGCTTCTTTCTAAGTCCTTTCAGTAACCTAGAAGCTTTTACTAATTGCAGATCTAGGGATCTAGAAATTCCAGTTCCTTGAACTTTGTTCCCGTGAAGGTCACGGAAGGAAATGGTTCCATTGTGACAGTGAATGTCAGCTTGATTTTTGTGGAGCCAATTCATTCCAAGGATTCCGTCAAAAACTCCTAAAGGTAAGACTTTGAACTGGCAATCACTTACATTCCCATCTAGATTAAACTGAATACGATCTGGCTCATGGTGAGTGAAATGAATCTTCCCACTGGCCAATTCAACTTGCATAGGTTTCCCTAATTTTTGTTCTAAGACTAGCTTATGCAAGCATCCCGGGGAAAAAAATGAATGAGTATTGCCTGAATCAATTACTCGTATATACTGCTAGTAAAGAGCTGCAGTTATACCCTCGGTATATACGGGTAGTCACAGTCCTTGGAACTATAAGGTAAATACCATCATGCCTAGGTCTCAAGCGCAAGTCAGGCCGGATTCCATGCAATTGCGGTACTTCCATCTGAAGACCCAATTACCAATTTATGAATTTCAGCCTAAATAACAATTTGTATGAGTTTTATCACACAATTATAACCTTTTATTGCTACTTCATTAATTTTTGACATTTTTGGCTTCTCGATTGATCCACATCAGTCAATTTGCTCTGATACCAGCTGTTAGATCCCTGTCCCCACTGCGCAACGAATTCAGGGGTGCTAGCAGCGGAAGTAGCACTTCTTGGGCAGGGGAGGGTCCCTCACTCGGGGCCTCACCCATGGATATCCGGACAAGAGACTAATCCATCGCTTCTTCCAAAATCGAACCCGAAAAAACTTCACTTGCCCAGAAAACATGGGCGATTCCTCCTAGATAATTTTTCTCTAACGTAGTCAAAAGCCTTAACTAACTGAACTAATCTGACCAAACCCGTAAGTCCCATAGTCAAATCAAGGAAAAGATTGCACTTGGGTCATAAAGACCAATTCTTTTTTCCTCATTGAGGCACAGCCGTTGATTCTTTTCCATAGAACAATTTTTGTCCGAGATTTACTTCATCTATCGTACCACGACAGAATTGAGTCTCAATTTAGGGATCCATCAGTCCAGCTAGTCTCGTGGGTTATCCAACCGCCCAACCACTGTTAGCGATAGGATCCAATTAAGAATCTGGTTAGGTTTTGTCCTGGGTGCCAGGGAAAAGAGTTCCCAGGTCCCCTAGCCGGATATTCATGCAAACTTAAAATTAGTCACACCACTTACACACCCCATATGAATTTGCCTTTTTCATAGAATCAGTTGTCTTTAAAACAATCATTCAATGAAACCATAGTGTCACTGATCATAATCCTCAAATTCTGTAGTTGAATTCTTAATTCTAATCATTCCTTCATCAGTGTACCTATGTGTCACGTAGGCTGTAATGCCTGTTGACTGACGGCAAACCGGGATGGCCATGTAAGGGGTTCAGTGGGAGAGGACGCCCATGCAGAGTCATGGGCGGCCAGGCTAGTGTGGACGACAGGCCACACACTATATAGCCTGGGTGATGAGGGGCAATCCTCATTCTTCCTCTATGGCTGGGTGGTGAGCCAGAGGCCATCCCCTCCTGTGGTAATGCTCGTAGCGGTGTTACGGGAATGTAACACTGGTATCAGAGCGTGGTTCGATGGGATTGTCAGAGCCTGCGCGTGAACAGGGGACCGTCGATGGTTTTCATCCACAATCTTCTCACCCTTATCTCGAATGGAGGGTGTGGAGGGAGGCAGCCATGGAAGAATGGAAGGGAAGAATTCTCTCTCTCTCTCTTTCTCTCTCTCTCTCTCCCCGTCACACACAGCAAGCAATGGAGGTAAGCAAAATTCGTTTTGTTTTTTTTCTATGCGATTGAAATTTTCTGCGTTGAATTCGTTTCATAGACTGTGTGTGGGGGAGGTGGGGGGGCGCAGACCAGCCCCACAATGACTGCTGAAACCCACAACTGTGTGTGGGAGTGGGGGGCGAAGTCCAGCCCACTAAAGATTGCGCTGAGTGGGGGGGCCGACTTGCGCTGACTGGGGAACCCGCCTTGAAGGGGCGAAGAGACCATGCAGGGCGTGCAGTGCCGTCAATCCCACAACCCGACAGCGACGGCACCTTCACCCTGTGTTGGAAATCATGGATCTAGGGCTAGGCTAGCCTATGGAGGCTCAAACATAATGCTAAACATGATTATAAACAAATGACAAAAGCAATACAAAGCAACACAAGATGCACTTACTTGACCAAGAGATTGTGTACTTGAGAATGAGTTGTTGTGTTTTTCATTACATTGAAATGACCCTTTATATAGGTCCAAGTACCATATGGGCTTTGCCTTTGCATGTGGGATAACTCCTAGCCTTCACCACATTCATCCACATCCCTTTGACCTTGTCTATGATATGACATAGATCACTTTTTCTAACACCCTTCCTTGATCATGGCATATCATAATGCCCTTCCTTGATCCAAACATTACATGAAAGAAAAAGCTTAACTCATAAGGAGTATAGCTCTACAGTACATAAAAGAAATTAGCATTGCTCATAGAGAGCATAGCTTCTACATTGCAAAAAGAAAATAGCATGACATGAAAACATTCCTACATGAAAACATTCCTCTCCCATACCCCATCATCATCATAGCATCATCATCATCATATCCATGGGCATCATCATCATTGGTTGGTCATGGTGACCCAACTCCCCATCAATCCCCCCTTGAGGGCTACATGGCCTACTGAGAGATGTTGTGGGCATCATCATAACACATAACCTACATCATCGGTGGTTAGAGGTGTCCATACATAAACATTTGGGTAAGAGAGGGCATAAACATTCGTCATTATGACATGTGAGCCATGACATAATAATCAACATAGACAACATCTTGTTCATCTTCATTGATATCTTCGTCTTTGTCTTCATCCATTTTTGCAATTTTGTTTGCATCTTCATTCTGCATAGCATCTTCTTCGTCCTGACATTGCTCATAGACTGGATGTATGTGCATTCCTATCCTTGAGGCATCTTCATAATGCATAGAATTTTCCAAAAAAGTAAAAGAACACTCTTCCTTAAGTACCATATGAACAACCTCTTAAAGGTTTTTCAAACCTTAGTCTCAAAATAAGGAATAAGAATTCTTTATTTTCAAATTAAAAACGGCCAGATTTTATTCCACCGGCGGGCGCTGCGCTGATTTCGGATCTGGTCAACTGCACTTCGCTTGCTTCGCTTCACTCGCCTCTGATGCTGCTTCTACAGCTTATTGTCTTGACGGAGCTGATGTGCTGATGAATGCTGAGTTGAATCGTGTTTGCTTGTTGATCATCACTTGCCTCGCTGCCGTCAGCTTCTTCCGTTGTTGTTGTCTACGCTGCTATTTGCTGCCTCTTGTACTGTCTATTCTTTAATGCTCACTCTCTCTCTTCATGCGGTGTGTGTTGCTCAGTTATTTCCTGAAATTTCTTAGCAAGTACCTCTTGTATGGCATAGTGAGCGCTCGTCTATGGACTCATATCTTGATGATGTTTGTTGTGCGCAGGTGCTACCGTGGTGATCTCTCCTTGCTATGGCCTTTGTAGCCTCTTCTTTGGTGCTGGTCTTGAGAGACGACCACTCAATGAGGCCTCGACTACTGCTTATTGGTTGTTCCAAGGATGAACTATTGGGTTCTAAGCTTGTGCATATCCACTTTCTCTTCTTTACTCTCTGCTGTGAGCTATGGAGAACACCGCTTCTTTCTAATGACAGTGAGCTGGCTTTTGATGTGTAATGCGGGAACAAGAGCAAAAGCTCTCTCTACTTCTTTGAAATGAATGCAATGGACAACACCTAAGGAAACCCTAATGATGCAAAGACTAATGCAATAATTTTGCTATTCCTTCTTCTCAATGGCACTTCCTTTTGCGGGCACCATATTAAAAAGAAATGGCAAAACAACTAAACTAAGATAAGCCATAGCTTGCCAGGCTCTGATACCATGTTGGAAATCATGGATCTAGGGCTAGGCTAGCCTATGGAGGCTCAAACATAATGCTAAACATGATTATAAACAAATGACAAAAGCAATACAAAGCAACACAAGATGCACTTACTTGACCAAGAGATTGTGTACTTGAGAATGAGTTGTTGTGTTTTTCATTACATTGAAATGACCCTTTATATAGGTCCAAGTACCATATGGGCTTTGCCTTTGCATGTGGGATAACTCCTAGCCTTCACCACATTCATCCACATCCCTTTGACCTTGTCTATGATATGACATAGATCACTTTTTCTAACACCCTACACCCGAACAGCCAAGTCGGTAGACGTCGTCGGAGGAGACGGTGGTGAGCTTGGGAGCGACGGCGGGAACGTGGAGGTGAACGTATCGCCTTTGGCTATGCAGCCGCCATTTTGCGTTGAAGTTGGGGGCGAAGACCACATTTGCGATGTGTTCGAGAGAGAGGGGGGTCGCCTTTGCCTGTGCTGCGTAGCCAGCCAGGCTAGCCAGCGAGGGCGGCCAGCGGCGGGCGGCGGCGGCGCCGGCCAGCCAACGGCGGCCAACAGGCGGCGGCAAACCACCAGGCAGCCTACCAGCCCAGCAAACGCTGCCACATGAAAAAAAGGGGAGGTTAAAAACCATTTATTTTTTTTAATATATTTTCATTTTCATTTTTATGAATAATGAAAATAATGGGCGGCCAGCCCTTGATACCACATATGGGCATGCCCAGCGCACAGCTGGCAACGGGCGGCTAGCCAGAATCATGTGGACACTCCCCACGGGCGGGCGGCCACGCCCGAAGCGGTGAGGGCCGGCTCGGCCCGTTATTTTATTATTATTATTATTATTATTATTATTATTTAAAAAAAACACAAAACAACGGTCCAACCCAACACGGCTGTCGCGTCGTGTGGCCGTAATGCCCGTTTTCCACGAAAGAGACCCACTGCACATGGCCGTAACGCCGCATGCTAAGAGAGAGACAAATCCCACGGCCGTAGAGTCCTTCGAGAAAAAGCCGTTCTATGGCCGTTGTGCCTAGTGAACACGTCTATGGCTGTAGCGCCTCGAGAATAGCACATGTGGTGATCACACATTTGGTTCGGAGAGACTAAATTTAAGCTAAGCATAGACTTAGTATTGACCATCAAAGTCACGTAGTTTGGCTATAGTGTAAATCTAAAACTGCGGTGTGTTTTACTTGGGCTAAGAGGACCGGCAATGGCGTCAGTTGTGCCCAAATTAGACGAAGAGCTAATAACGAGGATCAAGGTAAGCCTAATTGAACCGTAGTGCTCATAATCCTTCACAATCTTTTAACAGTTGCTAGAAGATTGTGATAAACATTGGCAAATGAGAACCATGTACAAGCGTGGTCTTGATGTGGTTAGGCCTTGTGTCCAAACAAGTTGCTTACAGTTTGTAGCAACAAGAGAGCCTTGGCCCGTAGAGGCAAGCTGTGCTGCTAGCAGTACTCAATTGAATGGTTTATCTAGGAGTACTAATCTGAGGGATTAGCATATGCCTAGATAATAATAGTAGATTTAGGATTGATTTGTAGAAATCAAAGGTAAATCTGAAGGGGTATAGTCTTGAGATGTAATGCTCAATGCCCTTATACAAGTTGATCGAAGAGAACTGTTCTTAAACTTACTAGCATGGTTTTCTCTTCTTTTTATTTGCCATGTGTCGACATCCCACTGCTCGAGAGTTTGTGGTGACCTTTCGAGGGGGGAAAGAGCCTTTTTATATGTCACATCAATTGGTTTGGTGGTAATTTGATGGTATGGGACATCAAATTCTCATGGAATCGATTGTAGTCTTGGTGGAATGGGACGCCAAGGCTTGTGCATGTAACTTGACTCTTTGGCAGGTCTGTATGTACACTTGTCTGTAGTGATAAAGTGTGCAAGATAAAATTTGAACTTTGAAAATTACCAAATATAGCCATAAGTTGGGATAAAACCCAGTTACAGAGTTCGGAGAAGCTCTAGGTAGCAAGACCATGATGGTGTGCTAGTGCTAATAGAGTGATTTAGTTCCGGAGTGATCTAAATCTAGAGGTTAGCAGTAAGACTAGTTGGTTGGACAATTTCATGCATGGGGGACGCCCTATAGCATTTTGCAAGCATAGTCTTGCCTATGTTCAACATAAGTGTGCGATTGTGAGCACATTTTAGTTGCTACCATATGATTTTGGGAAATATATTAATTTCCTACATAAGCAATTGTAATATTGCATGACATGCTATTTTGCTTACAAAGTTCATGCGCGTGTAAACCCTATAAGTCGTATGACCCCTGGGGAATGAGTGGAGCATTTCTAGGATTTAATAAGGTTTTACATGGCAATAGTGAGTAGTATCTCACTCCAGATGAGCCTGGTTGTTGTTAATCGGATCCGACATATGTAGTGTACATAAACTCGGGCTGAGTTAGGATAGGAGGCTAAGCCGGAGAGCTTAGTGGCAAATCCTACTGTATCTGGTGAGTTTTGACTTAACCAGAGTGTTAAGAAGTAAACTCAAAGTCTGGGGCTGAACTGGAGTGTTCGGAGGCAGACATCTCTTTTGTTAAATCGGAGAATTTAGTAACAGATGAGCTTGGGGTGAACCATGGTACCCAGGAAAAAAGCTCTTCACACTAAAATAGTGCACAATAATTTTAGGGTGATAAAAATCCATCGCAGGAATGTTTTACAACTTTCCATAGATGATAGATGAGACCATGTACTTTATGGAGTTAAAGTACATAGGTGGTGACTTCGGCGCCACATTTTTTGTAGGAAGTCACCAGTGGTGTGGTTAGGTCAGCCGAGACTCCACAAGACCTATGCACTAGTTTTTAAGTTGACCTCTATGATAAGGACGTCCAAAAATTCGTGTTGTAATACCAGATATTGTACTGCAATGTGCAATGAAGGGGTCAATTTGTGTAGTCACTTAGCAGCAAGTGACTTAAACATCTTGTTATAGATGGTTGTATATGGTACTCCCACTCGGGGGAGGTACGCCATTGGGTACGGAGTTACTCATAGACTAGTATGGAGCTACTAGTGTGATGATAGTGGGTACGTAGCTACTCACTACTAATACATAGCTGCTAATTAAATTAAGATCCTCTAGTGAAAGATACTCTAGATCAACATTTTAAATTACCGAACCACAATCCATGAGTATCGAGGTACTCATAAATATGTTGACGTTGCTCAAATCGAGGGACCGATTTGTTCGATGGTATGGAATAAGCAAGGAGAGTGGAGTAACTTAAAAGTTACACATCACTAGTCCTAGTGAGTTGTCAAGGTCATCCGTAGTTTGATGATCCCCTCTACCTATCAGACAACATTCAATTTTGCAAGCCCCGGCATTTAATCCGTAGTGATTATGAGTTTGGTGTGACATATGGTTATGAAGTTCTTACAAGAGTATTCATTTATTTGCTTGTCATTGGTTATAGCTTGGTAGAGATTGCCACCTGTGATGGGTAGGTAGCTTTGTCGCTATAATGAGGAGGCAGCAAATAATGTTCTCATAGTTATACTTCATACCAACACCAAACAGGGATAGGATGAAATTCCTAAGTTCATCATCACGAAGTACTGTGATGTTTGCATTTATATTGAATGTATGATGTAATGAGACATTGGGCTTGTGTAATTACCATCAATTATCTAGCAACCTATGGCTTCGCAGCAAGCTCAATCATTATCTGTGGATTGATAATGTGGTTATTAGTAATTTGGAATTTTTCTTGATAGATGGTACAACCCACCCAAATAATTCATAAGTGTGTAATCGCTTATGAAGGGTAATAATATGCAACAATGAAGCACTTTGTTACAAGTGTGAAACCACTGATCTGTTGCAAAGCAGTTTATCAATAGTACCACCATATGTGCGTAGACACTATACCACATCTTCGTTGTTGCAAGATGTTTTAGAAGTTTCTTGGAAGGACTCAAGAATATAACATATGATATTAAACACGGTCTAGATTTATTCTTGGACCTATGACACTAGCACGTAGTCCGCTTGAGAGTAGAGTTTTTGAGGACAAAAACCTTTCTTGAGGGGAAGGAGGGATATCCTCAAATATCACATAAACTCGAATAGTTGTGTGAGTCCAGACAATACTTGAAGGGATGTGTCTGGTAATAGCAACAAAAGTTGTAAGTGATTGGATGTAACTCCAGACACCCATAGTGGTGCAACAATCTTTATCAAACATCTCCACATACTATATGGTCTGCCCGCATATATAGTATGGCATAAGAGATAGGAAGTTTGATTGTTATATTTGAAGAGAAATTTTCAAAACTTACATTTACTCTGAGTTAGAGTGGAGTTTAACCATTCGTAGATTGATGGTAGTTAGAAACTCAACAAGATTCTAGATCATATGCTTGTGCAAAGATGTTACTCTAAGAGAAAAGTATCTCTCAACTTTGGAACTAATCCTTGTGATGCATGATTAGATTGGCTCTAGTTTATTTCTCCTATGGTCGTAGAGCTTTCCAAGGCGAAGTTTTAACAAGTTGGTGATGCAACATGGTAGCGTAGTCTACAAATATCTAGTAGCATGGTCTAAGAACTTGCGCTACTAGAGTGCTCTCCAGTACATTAGCTTCTGTGCTAATGACATGATGCAAAATCAAGGCATGAAATTTGCCTTGGGGTTTTGGTTGAAATACCAAATCATGGCTTGTGTGAGCATGATCCTGTCTTTACAGAGGTCTGGCGCGCTGTACGCATACGCACTTTGTCACAGCCTCATCCACCTTCCTCGCCGGCACATAATGCTAGTCCGGAGAGACTGGCCGTAGGTGCGGCAGATAGCGAGGCGAGAGTTAGTCCGGAGAGGCTAGCCGAGTCTTCGGGGTATAGTTTTGATAGTCCAAGTGCGGGTCATCCTAAGATTCAGAAGACCTATGCACTAGTTAAAAGACAATTTTATTGGCCTAGTTTGTTTAGGAACGTCCAGACTTATGTGCTGAAATGCAGTAAGTGCCAGGTCAATAAACATGAACGTCTTAAGGTGGAAGGACTACTCCATCCGCTGGAGATTCCTCAAGGGAAATGGGAAAGCATTTTCATAAATTTCATTACCGGTTTACCCAAGACGAGTCGAGGGAATGACTCGGTGTGGGTGGTAGTGGACATGACTAAAATGGCAAAGTTTATTACCACAAGAAAACTGTAAAAACGCCAGAGTTAGCAAAACTCTTTATTGAACATCTCTACAAGCTATATGGCCTGCCCGCAGATATAGTGTCGGATAGAGATAGAAAGTTCAACAGTCATTTTTGGAGGGAAGTCTTCAAAAAAATTGGATACTACTCTGAGTATGAGTATGGTAGATCATCCGGAGTCTGATGGTCAAACTGAAAAAGTTAACCAAATACTCGAGGATATGTTGCGTTCTTATGTAAGTAAGAAGCAATCAAATTGGGAAGAATATTTGCCCATATTGGAGTTTGCTTATAACAACTCCAAGCATTCAGCGACGACTGGATTTACACCATTCATGTTAATGTATGGATTCCAGCCGAGATCTTCGATGGCTGTAGGCCTAGAAAAGGAGAAGATTCAATCTGTCAAGGATTTCCTTGAAGATATGAATGATATGCTCAGAGCCACACGTGAGAGCATTCGTAGCACCCAGGATCGCGCTAAAACTTATGCGGATAAAGGACGAAGAAAGGTGACCTTTGCAGAAGGTGACTTTGTATTCCTCAAGGTTCTTGCGCAGTCAGAAACCATGAAAACGAGAAAGTGTGATAAACTTTCTCCGAGATATTGTAGTCCTTTTAAAATCCTTAAGAAGATTGGGGACGTAGCATATAAACTTGAGTTACCGGAGAGTTCTCAAGTCCATCCTGTCTTCCATGTCAGTAAACTGAAGAAATCAGTTCACGGGTTAGAGAACGCAGTTTCTCCAGAGATTTTGGTGGAATTGATCACTCCACCAAAGATACCACATGAACCGGAAAGGATTCTTGGGTATCGAGACAGACAAACCTGACATAAAGTGTACCAGAAGGTACTTGTTAAATGGACAAATAGGGATGAGGAGGTAGCTACCTTGGAACGCCGTAGTGTAATTTCCAAAAGGTTTCCCCAGTTTGTTTTCGAGGACGAAAACTCTTCTTAAGGGGGGGTAATGTCACGTAGGCTGTAATGCCTGTGTGACCGACGGTAGACCGGATGGCCATGTCCGGGGTTCAGTGGGAGAGGACGCCCATGCGGAGTCATGGGCAGCCAGGCTAGTGTGGACGGCAGGCCACACACTATATAGCCTGGGGGATGAGGGGCAATCCTCATTCTTCCTCTATGGCTGGGTGGTGAGCCAGAGGCCGTCCCCTCCTGTGGTAATGCCCGTAGCGGTGTTACGGGAATGTAACACTATGGCATCATTGGCAACGAGAATGCTCACACCGCATGTCCACTTAGGGGGCCTTTTCAATAGTTCCTAGCTCATAGTAACCGGCAATATATTCACATATCAAAATGGAATCTCTATTGAAGATCAGCAAGATCAACTAATAGATCCATATAAAAGAGCCATGGAACAAGGTTAATCAACCAGATCCATGCCCGAATTCAGAAAACAACTCTTACTCCTTGTTCCAAGATCTTCCACGACGCACGTGTGGGTATCTTTGGTGACCCAGAGCACCCGAGCACCGTATGGTTAGCACCCTCTAGGATCCTTCGCAGGTGACCTAGCGCTTCACTCATAGGCCGCTTCCTTTGTCCCTCATCCACTGGAAGCTCACCGAGGTTGGTCAAGACCTCGGCCAACCTTGCTACGCGAGACGTCCTCCATTGACTCTCCGTCAGCTCTGCTGCTGCAACTTTATCAGACTAGGTCTCCACGACCTCATTCAGAAGACGGTCAAAATGCTTCCCTAGCATTCTTGACATAAAATAGTCATTTAAAAACAGGTCATAAATACATTTTCTATAACAAACTCTCATCTTTCCACATTGTTCCACATCAATTCTCATTTATTTCATATGTATTCCCGTTCTCATCACATCATTTTCCATTTCATCACATCTTTTCTCATTTCATCACATCATTTTCCATTTCATCACATCTTTTCTCATTTATCCGCACAAGATCTCATCCACTCGCATCTACCCATATCCCCATCTCATCACATCACATTCATTCATGTCTCATCCCTTCAGACCACATCACATCTCATTCATCTTACGTCACATCTCATTCATTCACATCTCATTCATTCACATCTATCCCGATTTGTTATATGTACATTATGTGTGCTATGTTATATACACATTATGTGTGCATATACTAGGAGGCTAACCCACATTAGACTTGTGAGCATGGGAGCATGGGAACAAGCTCTAGTGGAGCATGGGTTAGGACTAACCTTAAGGTTTAAGGTTAGGGTCAGGCATCCAAGGGTCACACATGAGGAATGGAAAGTCAAGAGTCACTTGAGGGCCCTCCTATATAATAGGGGCATGGGGCACACTCAAGGGGGCTTGGAGGCTAGGAAGCTTGAGGCTTATGCTATGGTCTCTTGTGTAGAGATCCATATCTACTCATCAACCATTTCACACTTTAGCTACATGCTATTGGATTGGAGTTATACCTCTTGATGGTATGGGACATCAAGGTAGAGGTATGATGTATTTCATTTATGATTCATGTGTGCATCCCTTGGGCTCGGGGGTGGTTGGGTGGTTGAGTTTATGCCTGATTTATGCATGTTTATGCATAACAATTATCTAGAGAGATCTTAGGGTTTTAACAGTGGTATCAGAGTAATCTCTATTTAATTGTTGATTTTTTTAGTAAATTTTAATATTTACTAATAAAATGTTATTTTTTGTTGATTTGTGTTGATGAATTGCACGTGGATCATCGATTTGGTGATTGGAACGTGTGTAACTACAATTCAATGGACGAATCGACGTTGCGGGGGAATACCGTGAGTTAATGCTATTTTTCTCTATTTTTTATGGTTAAAATCGAGCATTAATGGAATTTCTTACAAAAATACCATAAAGTTTATGGTGGATATTTTTGCAGGATGGATTCCCTGAATTTCTAGAATTTTTAGAAATTTTTCCTATTTTTTAAGGAATTTTTTTGAGCATTTTTATGATTAAAAATGTATTTTTATACATTTTTGCGGGTTTTTTCCATGGGAATGCGATCAAATTTCTGTCAATTTTCTACTGAAATTCAGTAGGGGACAGCGTGTTGATGCATAAATAGCTCTCCCGTGTGCGTGGGGTCCTCTCCGCCTCTAAAATTTGATTTTTTCTCATTTTTTCCATGAAATTTCTCTTAAAAATGAATTTTTTAAATTAAACATTAATCATAATTAATATCTAATTATGACTAAGTTTAATTAAAAATCTTAAACAAAGATTAAGTTAATCTCTCTCTGATTAACAGAGAGAGAGGGAATAGATGGGAAGGATTCAATTGGTGAGGAAAGGAAGGAGAGAGGGCAGAAGAGAGAGTCTCTCTCTCTCTCATTCATCCACGCGCAGGCGACGGGAGGGGGGGGCTGCGCTGCAGCCGGGCGAAAAAAATCGCCCCTCCCCTAAAAAAATCAAAATGACTATAAGCTTATTAAAGCTTATTTTTTTTCATTTTTTTAAAAAATGAGTTTTTTATTTTAAAAAAAAGCTTTTGAATTTATTTCAAAAAAGCTTGAAAAAAGCCTGGGAATTACTGAAAAATTTGGGATTTGAGTAAAAAATTCTCTGAAAATTTCCTGAAAATTTCTTATTGAAAATTTTTGGCTTTTCATTTTCCGGAAAACCTTTGGCTTTCCGTTTTCCTGAAACCTTTTGGCTTTCCGAATTCCGGAAAAACTTTTGACCTTCCGTATTCCGGAAACTTTTGACCTTTCACATTCCGATTTTTTTTTGTCTTTTCATTTTCCCAAAACTTTTGGCTTTCCGTATTCCGGGAAAACCGTTGGAATTCGTAAATTTTTTGACCGTTCGTATTCTAAATGCGTTCGGGGTAATTTAAAAATTTCGAAAAATTCCTGAAAATTAGTGGAAAATTAGACAAAGGTTATTTTAAATTTCGGGAAAATGTGGGGTTGGTGTTTGGCATGTGGTGTGTCCATTCGGGCGCCCATGACCATTCAAATTCCTTTAAAAATATATTTTTGACCCACAAAATTAGAAAAATCCATTAAAATTAAAAATTTTCATTGGATTTGAGAATTGTCGGGCGGAATTGGAAATTTCGTGAACGATGGGATTCTCAGGGAAAATTAGGAATATTCTAGATATTATATTTAGAAATCCTAAAAATTGGTATTTTTAAAATATCAATGGTATTTTGGCAAATTAAATTGCTAAAAATTTTCTGGAAAAATATAGGTTTGGAATGCCATGAGATAGGTTTGATGAAATTCAAAATTATTATATTTTGAGACCCTATAAAATTAGGGAAAATTAGAAAAAAAATCATGATAATTCTTTTTCTCGAGAATTTAATATTTTCGAGGGTTATTTAATTTTGAAGTACGTTTCCTCGTGCTGACATTAGATAGATGCGGGTTATTCGCATATTATTAATACGATTATACCTCGTATTAATGGGTATTTATGTTTGGATTAATTCTAAACGATGTATTCATGATTTTTTACCATTATTTAGCCATTCTTTTTGGACATGTTCCTTAATTTCTTTTGATGGCTATAATTTACGTTCAAAGTGTGTTTCACCTTTGATACTTTTCCATGATAATTTATTTTACACTTATTTAAGTGTGGTTGGTGCTTAATTTCTTAAGCCTCTATCATGGGTTAGTTGATCGGTTTGTTTTGGTGGATTTTATTGGATGTTTTCCAAGTTTTATATGGACTCATCAGGTGCTGCCTAGATCACTTGTGTCTAGGGGTTTTTTATTGAGTGCTACACACATGTGTTTCACTTTCTTACTTTGGAGTTTTATTTGAACAACACAATGTTCATATGCTCCAAATTGATGAGTTGGCCACCAATTTAAATGCTTCTTTTGGCATGATTTATGTCCATTAGATAGTATGCATTGATTTTTATGATCAACTATGGTTTTTATGGATTGGAGGAGCTTCTATGCTTTTATCCATGGTTTTATAAGGATCTTTTGATCTTTTGAATATTTACATGTGCTTGAAGGTAGCATTTGCCTGCACATAATTTTGGAGTATATTTCTTATACTCTTGTATATATTCCAACTCGGATACCTAGTTGCTTATGTATCTAGGTGAGTTATTTTTCTACCCTAACTTTATGGTGTTTTGGGTAGTTATCATTAGAAAGGCGCCAATAATTCAATTTCTTTTCTAATGATGTACTCAGAAGGTGTCTCAAGTATATAGAGACGGGTTTAGTATGTGAAAGTCTGGATAAGGCCATCTTATTCCTTTTATACAGGATTTTATTCATATTTTCCTAGACGGCATACTAGGGAGTTTCAAATTGTTAAGGTATGTATGGGTGGTATCATGGTGGTATGGGACGCTAGGGATCCCTCACATATATTATCTTATGGGATAATTTGGGCTCAAGATTGTTGCTTTGCTTACATCACTTAGCATGTTAATCTCAACATTCAAAGACAATCTTATTTTCTAAATTCACTAGAAGTTATAGTGTGGGCATTCTCTAGATAAACTTCTTTTATCTATAGCCTGCATGTTATGATGAGGGTAATCTCATCGGCATTTTCACTTATTGAAATCTCTTTCTTTAGAGTTCAAACAAGTTTATCTTGTTGTGTTCGGATAAGGAAATTTGGATTCTTCCTTTGTGGGCATTTCTTTCTCTAGTTCCGTACTTTAGGTGATTTACACAATCAACCTGATAGGTTTACGGATGGACATATGTGACTCATCGAGACGTTGATGACTCTATGTTGATATGGGTAACTTGAGACGTCGATTATTCCATATGCAGATATGGGTATGTCGGGGTGCCGATGAATCCCTGGTTTCTGCTGTTATAATGCCATGCTTTCCTACTTTATTCCGAAAGGTTTACAACGAAAAAGTTACTTTGAATGTGAATTGTTCTGATCATCCGCAGTAGTCTGATGGGCAAACAGAGTGTATGAATCAGATTGTAGAGGATATGCTTCGTGCATGTCTCTAGAAAATCATCATATTGGAAAATATTTCAATGATGGAATTTGCCTATAACAGTTCTAAATTTACGGCTATTATTTTAGTCCGTGCATACTTATGTATGGGTATCAACTCAGGGCACCTATTGATGTCAGTCTTAAGGACATCGAGCTTGATGCATCGAGGGATTTCTTGCGAGATATGCAAGAAATTCTGACCGAAGCTCGGGATTCTATCAGGAGTGCTCATGATAGGGCACAGTTTTATGCTGATAGGGGACGCTCATCTCGGTCTTTTGAACCAGGAGCGTTGGTTTATTTTAATGTTCCTAAAGATTCTCAGACTTTGTCAATGGGAAAATGCTCGAATTTATCTCCTAGATATTGTGGTCCATTTCGAGTTATATATCGGATTGGCACGGTTGCGTATGAACTAAAACTACCTTCAATTGTTAGAGTTCATCCAGTCTTTCATATCGATAGATTGAAAGGGAAACTGGGAGGTGAGGATGAGACAGTTACTCCTCAAGAACTCGTTGAAGTCGATGAATTATCCTATGTTCCACATGAGCCTGATAAGGTACTTGAATTCAGGGAAAGGAAACTTTGTAGTTGACTAATCCCTGAGGTTAAAATAAGGTGGAAAGATAGGGAAATTGAGAATTCGACTTGGGAGTCGGTTGAGATTGTTCAGCGCAGTTCTACTTCTTTTCATTGCAAGAGTGCAATGTTTTGAGAGAGGGGAAGTATGTTATATGTACATTATGTGTGCTATGTTATATACACATTATGTGTGCATATACTAGGAGGCTAACCCACATTAGACTTGTGAGCATGGGAGCATGGGAACAAGCTCTAGTGGAGCATGGGTTAGGACTAACCTTAAGGTTTAAGGTTAGGGTCAGGCATCCAAGGGTCACACATGAGGAATGGAAAGTCAAGAGTCACTTGAGGGCCCTCCTATATAATAGGGGCATGGGGCACACTCAAGGGGGCTTGGAGGCTAGGAAGCTTGAGGCTTATGCTATGGTCTCTTGTGTAGAGATCTATATCTACTCATCAACCATTTCACACTTTAGCTACATGCTATTGGATTGGAGTTATACCTCTTGATGGTATGGGATATCAAGGTAGAGGTATGATGTATTTCATTTATGATTCATGTGTGCATCCCTTGGGCTCGGGGGTGGTTGGGTGGTTGAGTTTATGCCTGATTTATGCATGTTTATGCATAACAATTATCTAGAGAGATCTTAGGGTTTTAACACGATTCACATCACATTCATTCATGTCTCATCCCTTCAGACCACATCACATCTCATTCATCTTACGTCACATCTCATTCATTCACATCTATCCTGATTCACATCACATTCATTCATGTCTCATCCCTGACCACATCACATCTCATTCATCTTACGTCACATCTCATTCATTCACATCTATCCCGATTCACATCCCATCACATCACATTCATTCATATCCATCACATTCACATTCCAATATATTTATAACACATCATATCTCTTTCCATCACATCACATTCTTTCACATACACATCTATATCCATTCTTTCACATACTCATTCACATCCATTCTTCACATACTCATTCACATCAATTCTTTCACATACTCATTCACATCTATATCCATTCTTTCACATACTCATTCACATCCATTCTTCACATACTCATTCACATCAATTCTTTCACATATACATTCACATCCATTCTTCACTTATATATTTAAATCCATTTTCATCACACATATCATCAACTCATATCCCATATCATTCATTTACATCCTGATTCACATGACACCATATCTCATCCATTCATTCATATCTATCTCGTTCACATCACATCTTATCACATCTATTCACCTCACATCTCATCACCTCTTTTCACATCACATCCATCAATCCATTCACATCTATCTGATTCACATCACATCTCATCACATCTATTCACCTTATATCTCATCACCTCTATTCACATCACATCCATCCATCCATTCACATCTATCTGATTTACATCACATCTCATCACCTCTATTTACATCACATCCATCCATCCATTCACATCTATCTGATTCACATCACATCTCATCACATCTATTCACCTCACATCTCATCACCTCTATTCACATCACATCCATCCATCCATTCACATCTATCTGATTCACATCACATCTCATCACATCTATTCACCTCACATCTCATCACCTCTATTCACATCACATCCATCCATCCATTCACATCTATCTGATTCACATCACATCTCATCACATCTATTCACCTCACATCTCATCACCTCTATTCACATCACATCCATCCATCCATTCACATCTATCTCATTCACATCACATCTCATCACATCTATTCACCTCACATCTCATCCATCTATTCACATCTATCTGATTTACATCACATCTATTCACCTCACATCTCATCACCTCTATTCACTTCACATCCATCCATCCATTCGCATCTATCTCATTCACATCACATCTCATCACATCTATTCACCTCACATCTCATCACCTCTATTCACATCAAATCCATCCATCCATTCACATCTATTCACCTCACATCTCATCACCTCTATTCACATCACATCCATCCATCTATTTGCAAAACATCCATCCATCTATTTGCATCTATCTAATTTACATCACATCTATTCACCTCACATCTCATCACCTCTATTCACATCACATCCATCCATCCATTCACATCTATCTGATTTACATCACATCTCATCACATCTATTCACCTCACATCTCATCACCTCTATTCACATCACATCCATCCATCCATTCACATCTATCTGATTTACATCACATCTCATTACATCTATTCATAGAATTTAAACATAGAATTTAAGAGAATTCTAATTTTTGATATAAAGATTCTTTACGCATCTATTTATGCATAAAAATCAACTTCAGTGGGAATAACACTTTTATAAAATCCTTTTATGCATCTATTTATGCATAAATTCAAATTGAAGAAAAATAACACTTTTGAAATAAAATTAAATCTTTTATGCATCTTTCTATGCAAAAATTCAATTTTAATGAAAATAACACTTTTGAGATAAAAATAAAACCTTTATGCATCTTTCTATGCATAGAATCAATTTTAATGAGAATAACACTTTTGAAATAAAAATAAATCTTTTATGCATCTTTCTATGCAAAAACTCAATTTTAATGAAAATAACACTTTTGAAATAAAAATAAATCCTTTATGTATATTTCTAGGCCTAAAATCAATTTTAATGAGAATAAGACTTTTGAAATAAAAATAAATCTTTTATGCATCTTTCTATGCAAAAATTTAATTTTAATGAAAATAACACTTTTGAAATAAAAATAAATCCTTTATGCACCTTTCTATGCATAAAATCAATTTTAATGAGAATAACACTTTTGAAATAAAAATAAATCTTTTATGCATCTTTTTATGAAAAAAATAAACTTTATTTTCCACAAAATTTAGAAAAATTTTGCCATAACCTCCTTTGTATGGTTGACCATTTCTCAATTTTTACATTTTAATATCACTTTAAAATTAATCCCAATTTGAAGTAAAGTACTCTAATCTATTCAATTTTCACTTTCTAAAGAGTAAACAATAAGAAAAGTACTCTAATCTATTCAATTTGAAGTAAAGTACTCTAATCTATTCAATTTTCACTTTCTAAAGAGTAAACAATAAGAAAAGTTTAAATCAATTTATTTGTTACTCATTTTAGGATAAAGAAGGGCTGAATTCTTAAGGAAGAGAAGGGGGTGGCCTTTTCTTCAAGGTATAATATCAAGATTCACTTTAATCAACTAAAAAAAACAAAGAAATCAGAAAACTATAGACTAGAAATTGAAAAGTAGAATTTTTAGCTTACATGGAGTTTTGTGAGCTTTCCTTTGGCTTGAGGGATTGAGGGTTCTATCTTGTTTGGATCAAGAGTGGCCACCAATTCTTTTGGAGAGGATTTAGTGAAAAACAATTGAATTATCAAGTGAATTCAATGTATTTGACTCTAGGGAGGAGTAGAGTAACAGTGCATAAACACTATTAACCTTTTACAAATGGGGAGGCTTCTATTTATAGGAAAAAATGAGCCTCTAACCAAGAAAATTGATTCTAGAATTTTCCAAATCAGTTTGGTCAATGTTTGATCATTTTTGGGTCAGTTTAGCTCACTTTTTGGATCTAGTTGAAATAGGAGAGAGGAGAGATAAAAATATCTCATTATTTTTAAGTTTCAAACTCCTCCACACATGTGAAATAGGCGCCTCCTTCATGAGGGGAGATCCCCACACTGAGGTGTCAAAAATGCATCATTTCCTTTAAATATCTCTTCTTTTTTAACTAATAAACCTTGTCCTTAGTCAACTCTTCATCTTATGTAAGCATTTACTCATTTTTGGGGGATTTTCTTTTTTTCTTCAATCTATCTCCTCCCTACATTTGGATTAATCTTATTGGTCCATAGGAACCTTAATTGGAGCATAATTCAAAATTTTTAAAAAATCTGGACCCTTAGGCTAAGGTCCTTTATACCTATTTTTAATAAATTCCAATTGCACATTGGAAAGTTCTCTTTAAATTTCTATTTTGGAGGAAACCATTTTAGACACTAGGAGGATTTTTATATCCAAAAATATCTCAATTTTGAATTATCTCTCTCTAGACATTTTCTCTCTCTAGGCCAAAATAGGGTAAAACAGGATCTTTCTTTTATCAGAGAGGGGAATAATTATAAGATAAGAAGGGGAGGTTCTTATATCTGCACACCTCAAAAGCCGGAGGGAGGAATCTTACATCAAGAGCTAGGGTAGACTGGGAAGTCCTGTGCAAACTCCCCAGTCTTCCCCAACTCTTTTTTTGCTGTGCAGAGCGTTCACTGCTTAGCAACGAAAATAGCAACAAAATGCAATATTTTTCGTTACTGAGCAATGAACCCATTACAGTGAAAATAGTAGTGTTTCTAGCATAAAAAATGGCCCGACACCTAGCTACCGTTGTAGTTATAAAAACCTTGCTATTTTTTGCTGCTAGACCCTCATTCTGTTGTAGTGCCTTGGGCACTATGCGAAAAATAGAGGGTGGCAACACACCGTTTCAAAAATCTGATGTCCGATGGTGGTGAAAATTTGTGAGCGGAGATGTAGCAGCTCCATGAACCCACTCGCAAAGTTTCACCACCATCCGACACTGTATGGTAATAATGTCCCACCCAAACCCGCTATTTTTGCATAGGGGATCCCTTGGGCACTATGGGAGAAAATAAGGGTAGGTGGCAACACACCGTCCCACCCATACAACATCCCATAGTGGTGAAAATTTGGGAGAAGAAGGGTATAAGCCCTATGGACCCGCTCGTAATGTTTGACCACCATCAGAAAGTGTATGATAAGTATGTCCTACCAAAACCCGCTATTTTTTGCATAGGGAACCCCTTGGGTAGTATGGGAGAAAATAGGGGCAGGTGGCAACACACTGTCCCACCCATACAACATCCCATAGTGGTGAAAATTTGGGAGAAGGGTATAAGCCCTATAGACCCGCTCGTAAAGTTTCACCACCATCAAAAAGTGTATGATAATTATGTCCTATCGAAACCCGCTATTTTTTGCATAGGGAACCCCTTGGGTAGTATGCAAAAAATAGCGGGTGGCAACACATCATTCTACCCATCCCACGTACAATGGCGGTGCAACTTTGCAAGTAAAAGCGTAGAAGCCCTATGGACCCACTATTTTTTGCATAGGGGACCCCTTGGGCACTATGCAAAAAATAGCGGGTGGAAACACACTGTCCCGCCCATCTTGCGTCTGATGGTATTGAAACTTTCAAAACAAAGGGGCAGTAGCCCCATGGATCCACTCGCAAAGTTTCACCCTTATCAAATACCATATGATAATGATGCCCACCCAAACCCACTATATTCTTCATAAGGGACCCGTTGGGCACCATGGGAAATAACAGCGGGTGGCAACACACCGTGCCACCCATCCGGCGTGCGATGGTGGTGAAACTTTGCAAGCAGAGGGGTAGGAACCCCATGGACTTGCTCACAAATATTCACCACCATCGAACATCACCCGTATGATAATGATGCCTCACTCAAACCCGTTATGTTTTCCATAGGGGACCCCTTGGGCACTATGCGAAGAATAGTAGGTGCCAACACACTGTTCCACCCATCCGGCATCCCATGGTGGTGAAATGTTGTGAGCAAAGAGGTAGCAATCCCATGGACTTTCTTGCAAAGTTTCACCAGCACCATCAGACACCCTATGATAATGATGCGCCACCAAATCCCGTTATTTTTTACGTAGGGGACCCCTTGGGCACTATGCGAAATAATAGTGGGTGGCGACACATTGTGCCACCCATCTGGCATTTGATGGTGGTGAAACTCCATGAGCAAAGGGAAAATAGCCCCATCAACCTACTTGCACAGTTTTGGGCACTGTATGATAATGATGCCCCACCCAAACCCGCTCTTTTTTGAATAGGGGACTGCTTGGGCACTATGCGAAAAATAGCGGGTGGTAACACATTGTCCCGCCCATCTGACCTCCGATGGTGTGGTGAAACTTTGTGAGCCAGTCCATGGACTCCTATCCTTCCATGTACAAAGTTTCATCACCATTGCTGGATGGGTGGGACGGTGTGTTGCTGCTCCACTATTTTGTTTTTGCATAGGGGACCCCTTGGCCACTATGCAAAAAAATAGCGACGGCGACGGCCGGGCTGGCAACACACCTCCCACGAATCCGACATCCCCGATGGTGATGAAACTTTGTGAGTGGAGAGGTAGGAGCCCTATGGAATCACTCACAAAGTTTCACCATAATCGGACACTGTATAATAATGATGCCACACCCAAACCCGCTATTTTATTGCATAGGGGACCCCTTGGGCGCACTAAGCAAAAAATAGTGTGGTAACATACTGTACTGCCCATATGGCATTCGATGGGGTCGTGAAACCTTCCTAGTGGAGGGGTAGGAGCTCCATGGATTGCTCGCAAACTTTCATCACCATCAGACGACACCGTATGATAATGATGCCCCACCCAAACCCGCTATTGTTTGCATGGGAGATCCATTGGGCACTCCAGAAAATAGTGGGTGACAAAACACCGTCCCGCCCATTTGGTGTCTGATAGAGGTGAAACTTTTTAAGAAGATGGTGAGAAGTCCCCTAAACCCACTCGCAAAGTTTCACCACCATTGGACACTGTATGATAATGATTCCCCACCCAAACCCACAATTATTTCGCATAAGGGACCCCTTGGGCAGCAGTATGCAAAAAATAGCAGCTAGCAACACACCGTCTCACCCATCTGGCATCTGATAGTGTGAAACTTTGCAACAAAAAGGGTATAAGCCCCATGGAACTGCTCACAAATTTTCCCCACCATTGGACACCGTATGATATTGATGCCCCACCCAAACCCGCTATATTTTTCATATGGGCACTATGGGAAATAATAGCAGGTGTGGCTACACATCGTGCCACCCATCAAGCATGCAATTGTGGTGAAACTTTGCAAGGAGAGAGGTAGGAGCCCCATGGACCTATTGGCAAAGAGTCACCACCATCGACGAGCAGCACCGTATGATAATGATGCCCCATTAAAACCCACTATGTTTTGCATTGGGGACCCCTTGGGCAGCAGTATGCAAAGAATAGTAGGTGCCAACACACCATTCGGCCCGATGGTGGTGAAACTTTATGAGAAACCATTGGGCATTATGCAAAAAAATAGTGGGTGGCAACACACTGTGTCGCCCATTTGGCATTTAATGGTTGAAGCTCGAGGAGCGGAGGGGAAGCATCCCCATCAGCCTGCTCGCATAATTTAACCACCATCGGACACTATGATAATGATGCTCGACCCAAACCTGCTCTTTTTTACATAGGGGACCGTTTGGGCACTACATGAAAAATAGCGGGCGGCAACACACTATCTCGCCCAGCCGACCTCCGATGGTGGTGAAACTTTGTGAGCTAGTCTAGGGGATCCTACCCTTCCGCTCACAAAGTTTCACCACCATCGCTAGATAGGCGGGATGGTGTGTCACCACCCACTATTTTTTTGTATAGTAACCAAGCGGTCGCCTATGCAAAAATAGTGCGTCCATGGGTCCATGGAGCTCCATGGACCCGCTCGCAAAGTTTCACCACCATCGGGCACTGTATTATAATGATGCCCCACCAAAACTTTCTATTTTTTGCATAGGGGACCCCTTGGACACTATGCGAGAAATAGCAAGTGGCAACACACCATCTTGCCCATTCGGCATCCGATGGTCATGAAACTTTGCAAGCAGAAGAGTAAGAGCCCCACGTACCTGCTCGCAAATTATCACCACCAACAGACACCGTATGATAATGATGCCCCACCCAAACTCGCTATTTTCTACATAGGGGATCCCTTGGGCGCTATGTGAAAAATAGCAGGGGTGACAACACACCGTGCCCCCATTCAGCGCGTCTGATGGTGGTGAAACTTTGAGAGCCAAAGGGTAGTAGCCCCATGGACCCGCTTGCAAAGTTTCACCACCATCGGACACCGTATAATAATAATGATCCACCCGCTATTTTTGGCATATGGCACCCCTAGGGCACTATGCAAAAAAATAACGGGCAGAAACACACCGTACTATCCATCTGGAGTCCGATGGTGGTGAAACTTTGTGAGAAAAAAGGTAGTGGCCTCATGGTCGTAATATTTTATCACCGCGCTTGTAATATTTTATCACCACTCATACACTATATGATAATGGTGCCCCACCCAAACCACTATTTTTTGCATAGGGGATCCCTTGGACACTACAAAAAAATAGCAAGTTGCAACACACCGTCCCGCCCATCAGTGTGCAATGGTGGTGAAACTTTGTGAGCTGAGGGGTGGGATCTCCATGGACCCGTTTGCAAAGTTTCACCACCATTGGACAACGTATGATAATGATGCCACACCAAAACCCGCTATTTTTTGCATAGGGGACCCCTTGGGGAATAAGCAAAAAATATTACGTGTGGCAACAAACCATACCGCCGATTCAACATTTGATGGGGTGGTGAAACCTTGCGGCGAGTAGAGGAGTAGGAGCCCCATGGACCACTTATAAAATTTCATCACCATTGGACACGGTATAATAATGATGCCCCACCCAAACGCGCTATTGTTTGCATGGGAAACCCCTTGGGCACTATACGAAAAATAGCGGGTGGCAACACACCGTCCCGCCCATCTAGCGTCCGATGGTGGTGAAAATTTCCAAGTAGAGGGTGAGAAGTCCCATGAACCTGCTTGCAATTTTCACCACCATCGTACATCGTGTGATAATGATGCCTCACCCAAACCCGCAATTGTTTGCATAGGGGGCCCCTTGGGCAATATACGAAAAATAGCGGGTGGCAAAACACCGTACCGCCCATCCAACGTTTGATGGTGTAAAACTTTGCAAGCAGAAGGTTATAAACCCCATGGAACCTCTTGTAAATTTTCACCACCATCGGACACCGTATGATAATGATGACACTCCCAAACCTGCTATTTTTTGCGGAGGGAACTCCTTGGGCACTATGCGAAAAGTAGAAGGTGACAACACACCGTGTCGCCCATCCGATGTCCAATGGTAGTGAAATTTTGCGACCAAAAGGGTAGTATGTCCATGGACCCGTTCAAAAAGTTTCACCGCCATCGGCCATTGTATGATTATGATTCTCGACCAAATCCTCTATTTTTTTGCAGAGGGTACCTACCCCTTGGGCACTATGCAAAAAATTAGTGGATGACAACATATTGTACCACACATTTGGGGTCTAATGGTGGTGAAACTTTGTGAGCGGAAGGTTGCAGTCTCATGGATCTGCTCGCAAGGTTTCACCACCATGGAGCGGAAGGTTGCAGTCTCATGGATCTGCTCGCAAGGTTTCACCACCATGGAGCGGAAGGTTGCAGTATCATGGATCCGCTCGCAAGGTTGCAGTCTCATGGATCCGCTCGCAAGGTTTCACCACCATCGTACACTGTATGATAATGATGCCCCACCCAAACCTGCTATGTTTTACATAGGGGACCCCTTGGACACTATGGAAAAAATAGCGGGTGGCAATACACTATCCCCTCCATCCGGATCTCGATGGTGGTGCAACTTTGGGCGAGCAAGTTTGTAGAGTTCCACCACCATCAGACACCATATGATAATGATGCCCAATCCAAACCTGCTGTTTTTTGTATAGGGGACCCCTTGGGCACTATGCGAAAAATAGAGGGTGGAAACACACCGTCCAGCCAATCCGGTGTCCGATGTTGGTGAAACTTTGTGAGCGGAGGGATAGCAGCTCCATGGATCCACTTGCAAAGTTTAACCACTATCCGACACTATATGGTGGTGAAACTCTGTGTGGAGAGGGGGTGGGAGCCCCATGGAACAACTCGCAAAGTTTCACCACCATCGGACGCTGTGTGATAATGATGCCCCACCCAAACTTGCTATTTTTTGCATAAAGTACACCTTGGGCACTATGCAAAAAAATAGTGGCGGCTGGCAACACACCATCCCACCCATCTAGCGTTCGATAGTGGTGAAACTTTGGGAACAAAGAGGTATAAGCCCTATGGACCTGCTCGTAAAATTTCACCACCATTGGACACATATGATAATTATGCCTTACCCCTTGGGTACAATGCAAAAAATAGCAGGTGGCAACACATTTTCCCACCCATCTGGCATCTGATGGTGGTGAAACTTTGCAAGCAAAGGGGTAGAATCCCTATGGACCCACTCAACAAGTTTCACCACCATCAGACACTGTATCATAAGCCCTATCAACCCACTTGCAAAGCCCTATGGACCCGCTATTTTTTGCATAGGGGACCCCTTAGGCACAATGCAAAAAATAGCAGGTGGCAACACAATGTCACGTCCATCCGGCGTCTGATGGTAGTGAAACATTTGGAGCAAAGGGGCAGCAACCCCCTGGATCCGCTCGCAAAGTTTCACCACCATTACACACCGTATGATAATGATACCCCACCTAAACCCATTATATTTTTCATAGGGGACCTGTTGGGCACTATGGGAAATAATAATGGGTGGAAACACACTGTTCCGCCCATTCGGTGTTTGATGGTGGTGAAACTTTGCAAGAAGAGGGGTAGGAGCCCTAGTTGTCTACCACAGTGTGTGTGCAACCTTCCATAACTTGTGTTCAAGATTTCAATAGCTTGTTTTAATTAATTCATTGAATCTTCCATTAAAGCAAGCTACATAATTTTGTAAGCTTTCCATATCTTGTTTCTCTCCTAAAGATTTCAGTTCTCTATAGAGTGGGGAACTTAATTAGCTATTGTTATCATACATGCAATTAGACTGCAATGTGCTTTGTAGTCAACTACTACATTCCAATTGTGCAAGTGGTGTAGCTAAAATAGGTGATAACTCTAGGCAGCTCAATTTATTAGCACAATAGTAGGCATCTTAGATCTATCATTGTAAGTATCAATTATTATCCATTTAAAAGAGCTCTGGTACTTACCACACCACTTCACTATAGTGCAACAGTGGCATATAAAATCTATAATCGTTTACGATTTTCCAATTATCTAATAGTTCAATTTCTCGACTTTATCATTGAGCACCCAATCGACAACTTCTGTAATCGTCAACTTCTTCAATCACTTGTTCTATAGTTTAATCGTCTATAGGGTTTTCCAATTATTTGATTAAGACTTAGGGAGTTTGGAAAAAATCCCCATACTTTGGGAATTCCAAATGGTGGAGCCTTTGAGTCTACTTATTAGAATATCTTAAGGACACCAACTCCAAATTTATGGGAGATTGTGAATTTAGAGCCTAACATCAAGAGCTTTCTAATGATATGTCACATAAGGGGATTTGGCAAAAGATTAATAGATTTACTGTGCTCCCCATTTGTGAATCTTTGCAAAGTGGGAATTGGGAATCTCCCAAACTCCCTAATATTGTCTTGATTGCACATAGTTCACCAATCGCCAATTTTTTTCCAATCAGTGCATAGAGTAGTCGCTTTCGTTTTCCAATCACATCACTTCTTCAATTGACGTATTCAAATTTTCCAATCGTCAATGATTGAACTTTATCAATAAGCAGTCTGATTCAACTTTTTCAATCATCCAATCAATGACCTTCAATCATCTGATCTATGATTTTCTAATCATCTGATCGTTTACCTTCAAGCATGTGATCGATCTGTTTCCAATTGTCCGATCCATGATTTTTTCTAATGGCCCAATTACCTCTTCGATCATTTGATCCATGATTTTTCTAATCACCCATTTATATCTCTCCAATCGTTCTTTAATATTGGTAATCCAAGATTCCAATCAATGATTCTTTCCTTTGTAGTCTATTTGTCTTTGATCCTTTATCTCTAATCATCCGATTAGAGCATCAAATTAGTAGACCAACTACTGATATTTTTTAAGAGCTTTAGAGTGAGTTAACAATAGCTACTACTAACTTTAATTATATCATCTTATTCTCCACTAGTTAGGTATGGACAACAACTCTGCAAATGATTTATTTGGTATTCTTTTCAAAGAGGATAAATTAAATGGGTCAAATTACTCCTTATAGAGTTTTGTGGTAAAACGTGTCCTTGTTTGCAAAGGGCTTATGGAGGCCTATCCGATCAATGAGTTTCCAATTGTCTGATCAGTGACCCTCACCCTTTGCACAATTGCTCTTTCTACTCCTCAGTAGGGAAAATTTAGACTCAAATCAGGCCCATTAAGGATTTATACACATTCTCTATCTGCAAAAATGGGTGTATAGTGAAATTTTTTCAAATTGACTCAGAAGTGAGCAAAGTTTAGATATTTGGAATCGACTTTTTGAGACCTTTCCAATGATATATAGCATGATGAGAAATTTTTCATATTAAAGAGTGATGACGTGCCACTTAAAGGGTCCAATTTGAGTCCAAATTTCCCCTAATAAAGGAGTTAGGGCTAACTGATCCAACAATAAGCTCCTCAAATTATTTTTGTCACCAAAGAAGATGGGATTCTCATGATGTTCAAGATTTGGCATTGATTGCCTTATCAATTAAAAGGTCTATTATTCCGCACATTCTTGTAGAACATCCATACTTGCTTGAAACACTCTACTAAAAGTTATGTATTAGGCTAGAGATGATGTAAGGATTTCCCATCTCAGAGAAGGAAACTTGACAATGAAAATATGCAAGAAAAGGGGTCCATGAACGTACATTTAACAAAACTATAGGACTTGAGAGAACAACTTCTCAATATATTAATGAAGTCATTCCTGAAAAGGATATGATTAACATCATCCTTAATTCTTTTCCTAAATCTTATCTCGATTTTAATACTTCCCTCTGTCTTTCATTGAGAGACAATGTAGCCCCTCTTACTTATTAGGAGTTTGTTAGCCTATTGTTGTAGGAGAAATAGTCAAGAAAGAATGTTTATGAGAGTTCTCACAATGATCAAGTTTTAACAACCAAGGATAAGGGTAATAAATTTAAGCACTACGAAAAAATAGCGGGTGAAACACGTCCCTCCCATCCGGTGTTCGATGGTGATGAAACATTGTGAGTGGAGAGGTAGAAACCCCATGGATGTCCTCGCAAAGTTTCACCATCATCAAACACCGTATGATAATGATGCCGCACCTAAACCTTCTATTTTTTGCATAGGGGACCTCTTGGGCACTATGCAAAAAGTACAAAAATAGCGACGGGTGGCAACACATAGTCTCACCTATCAGGCGTCCGATGATGGTGGTGAAGCTTTGCGAGTGAGTCCATGGGGCTAGTTTCCCTCCGCTTGCAAAGTATCACCACCATCTATGGGTGGGATGGTATGTTGCCACCCACTATTGTTCACAATTTGCCCAAGGGGCCACCCCCTATGCACTAGTGGGTTTGGGTGGAGCATCATTATCATAAGTTTTTCGATGGTGGTGAAAATTTTCAAGTGGTTCCATGGGGCTCCTACCCCTCTGCTATAAAAGTTTCACCGCCACACCGGATGGGTGAGATGGTGTGTTGTCACCTGGTATTTTTTTGCATAGTGCCCAAGGGGTCCCCTATGCAAAAAATAGCCAGTTTGGGTGGGGCATCGTTATCATACGACGTCTGATGGTGGTGAAACTTTGCAAGAAAATCCATGGGGCTACTACCCCTATGCTTGCAAAGTTTGACCACCATCAGACGTCGAATGGGCAAGACAGTGTGTTACAACCCGCTATGCGCCCATCTGGCATCTGATGATTGTGAAACTTTATGAGCTGATGGGTAGTAGCACCATGGACCCACTCACAAAGGTTTAACCACCATCAGACAGTGTATGATAATGATGCCCCACCCAAACATGCTATTGTTTACACTGAGGGCCCCTTGGGCACTATGCAAAAATTAGTGGATGCCAACACATTGTCTTGCCCATCCGACATCCAAAGGTGGTGAAACTTAGTGAGTAGAGGAGTAGAGGGGTAGGAAACCCATAGACCTACTTGCACAAGTTTCACCACTATCGGACACCTTATTATGATAATGAACCACCCAAACCCACTATTTTTCAATAGGGGACCAGGCTTATTTCGACGTCTGTTTTGAGTGTTAAACTAAGCCACGTTCTTTCATTGATGTATGCAAGCATATAGACAAAGAAGGAAAAGCTCCTAGATGTTAGAGAAAGTGTTCTAGAAGGAGGAGTGAGAAGACATGTGTGGAGAAGAATGCTCCATCACCAGCACACAAGAAAGGCAAGATTGTGGAACATACTTCTTGCATGCCTACCAACAACAATAAGCCACGTCGTGCATGCAAGAAGCTACATGCAAATGCATAGGGTTTAGAATTCTATGCTAGGAATTTCACCTTGCTATTGTTGTATGGTTACTTTTGAACTTCTCTTTCAATTATAATACAAAATGCATTCGTGTGATTTGGTTTTGTTTTTACCAAAATCAGGCCAAAATATGTGTTGTGCCTATGGTAGAGTTGGGATGATGAGAACCCTCTTGGGTCGTGGACATATTGTTGCCGATTAACCTCAAGGCGTTTTAAAGCATGTCAAAATCAAAAGAGTCACCATGGCCCCCACTTTCGTAAAAAGCTAGTAACCAAGTGTGAGGTAAAATAGCCTAGTGGATCTATGATTTTTCTCCCCAATGTTGAGTGGCCATGGCCAATGGTAAGTATGATGAGGCATGCACTTCCTCCACAAAAACATGAGTTCATAATCCCCAAGTGCACATAGCCTCATGCCCTGACTCTTGACAGGAATGGAAGCACGTCCATGGGGCTAGTACCCCCGCTCACAATGTTTCACAACCATCAGACGTTGGATGGGTAGGATGGTGTGTTGCCACCCGCTATTTTTTGCATAGTGCCCAAGGGGTCCCCTATGCTACAGCAAAAGCGGGATTCAGTGGGACATCATTATCATATGTGGTCTGATGGTGGTGAAACTTTGTGAGCAGGTCCATGGGGCTGCTATCCCTCCACTTGCATAGTTTCACCACCATCAGATGTCGGATGGGTGGAACAATGTGTTGGCACCTCCTATTCTTTGCATAGTGCCCAAGGGGTCCTCTCTATAAAAAAATAGCATGTTTTTGGTGGGGCATCCTTACCATACGGTGCTCCTTGATGGTGATGAAACTTTTCGAACAGGGAAAACAAAGTTATTGCAAAACTTTTCTCTGATACTACTATTAGCTTTTATGGAAGAAAAGCTACAGACACTCACTCATTTAATGTTCACAGATTAAAGAGAACACAAGAGAGGGAGAGAGTATAGAAGAATAGTTCACTTAGAGGAGCAATAGATCAAGGTACATTGAAGTAAAAAAATAAATAGTAACCCTAAATCGAGAATGAGATTGCTTATATACTAGCTAACCCTAAGGAGCCCATTCACACTTGGATGGCCATGGAAAAAAACCAATGGGACAAAAGTGCGGGCCATGGCATAAGTGTTGGAGCTATATATAGCTAGCCCTAACTCACTCTAGGTCTTGCCTATATATATGTGACTTGTGACTAATATGACTCATTCTTCTGGAGCATATGTGGTGTCTCTTGTCTCGTCTCTCTCCCTATCTCAACATGGTATCAGAGCGATTCTAATCATAAGGGAAGCATCTTTGTCTTCTTATTCAATTTATGATTATAATTTCATGTCTTACAAGATTGATCTTTGGTAACAGTTTTGTGTAGGGTTGATTGGTTCTTTGATTATATGTTGCCTACAAGAATTTATAGCTCCACTTGTTGTAATTAGAATTGTTTCTTAGTCGCGTCCTTAAAACCAAAACCTATCAAAACGGTTTTTCAATCGGAGTTCTGAGTCAAAAGTTAGGACAGTTCAGGAAAACTACATCTAAAACAGTAAAACAGGTTCTTTGTGAGAGCAAATAGGTAGTTGTCTCCTCTGAGTCGTAAGCAGGATTTGATCGTCAAAGCTTTCCGTGAAATCTTAAGACGGATGCTTGCTGTACAAGATACAATTAGATACAAAACTTGCCGTGCAAGTTGCATCACAACGCAGTGCTTTTTCTTAACATGGTGCTTTTTCTTATTATTATTTTTGTCTTTTATGGACCTCTAAGTTTTCTTACGTGCATGAGACACAGGTCTCCACTTTTAGAGTTCTAATTTTGGTTCACGTTCTATTCTTTACACGATCACTTTATTCTCGTCGTCTGGTGCATGCCTATTTTTGGCTACGTTTCTCATATCTCGTACATGGTCTGCAAGTTCTATGATCTTATCTTGTACGTGTTCTCACAACCCGACATGGCAAACACCATACTTGTTATAACGGATTTCCTTCTGGGGCAGCGTTCTGTTCCTCTTTTCCAAGGCCAAGGATTTCCTGGCTGGAAATACAAGATGCTATTAATTTTGGAAGGAGACAAATTGGCAGATATTGTTCTTGGTATTCTTGCATGCCCTCCTCAACCTATTGATCTGATGTTATTATAACCGAAGGTCCTATTTTTGAACAGTGGAAAATTGATCATGCACACTACATTCGTCGTGATGATAAGGCTACTCATCGATATATACTTTTTGCCCTTAACGCTTCACTCATGCTAGATAATTATCCGTTATCCACGTCATATTCTATATGGGACTATCTTATCACTATGTTTGAGAAGAGAACTGTTACAGAGATTCTGTATCTCTGTAATCTTCTGGGCAAGCTTCAATTCAAGGCAGGTACATCCATGTCTAGTCACATATTGAATCATTCAAAGGTATTATGAGTCAACTTTCTGCTGCAAGGGATCCTATTCCTCAAACTCAACTGGTTACACACCTTCTTGATACGGTGAAGGAACCTTTTTTATGATAATATTGTCACTATATTATCTAACAACAAGGATGGAATTGACTTTGAGCATACATGTATTTATTTGATTTAATATTCTCAACATCATGATTGTCAGACATCGGTAACTCATGAAACGGTCATGATTGCCCAAGAGTACACAGAATCAGAGACAGCCTTTGCTATCTGGAGACGTCCATTTCAGAAACACCCTTCGTCCTCCTCCCAATTTACATCTCATGGATTCCAAAGAGGAGGTAATTCTTCTCATTTGAGATTTGCTCAAGAGCGTTGTTCTTATTGTGACAAAGCTGGTCACTTGGTATGGGCACGAGAGTATGATGAAGAACACGGTATTACAAATAAGCAACCTCGTTAATCAAGGGTTTCTTCCTCTTCTGCAACCTGTGAATATTGTGGGAGGACAAGGCATTCATCCAGTTGATGCTTCAAGAGGCGTTATGATGAAGCTCGAAATCAAGCTTATGCTACTCAACAAAATCCTCATGATGAAGACAATGTTCATCAAGAGGCTAATTTGGTTCATTATAATGTCTCTCACCAAAAAAGATACTACATGTTCGTGATGGTTCTCTCTTTATTGTTGATTCTGGTGCTACTAGCAACTTGACATATCAATTGCAATGGTTACACAATTATCATCCAATTCCTATCAAGAAAGTGGTTTATCTTGCTGATAATACAACTTGCCAAGTAATTGTTGAAAGAACGGTAGAGGGGAAGGAGACACACACACACAGGAGCAAAATCCTCATGATGAAGACAATGTTCATCAAGAGGCTAATTTGGTTCATTATAATGTCTCTCACCAAAAAAGGTACTACATGTTCGTGATGGTTCTCTCTTTATTGTTGATTCTGGTGCTACTAGCAACTTGACATATGAATTGCAATGGTTACACAATTATCATCCAATTCCTATCAAGAAAGTGGTTTATCTTGCTGATAATACAACTTGCCAAGTAATTGTTGAAAGAACGGTAGAGGGGAAGGAGACACACACACAGGAGCAAACCCTAATGTATATTGCAAACCCTAACCATAGAGGGAAGCCATCTCCACTCTCTCACAAAGCATAATGCCATAATCCATAATACACACAACACTATGAGTTGTGTCCACACACATCTAACCCTAGCTAATGTCCACACACTATGACCAGCTGGACACGCGGTCATTTATGTCTCACACATGTTCCTACCTAACATGCCAGCACATATAGCATAGCTGGCTCACACCACTGACATCGAGCTTGAATCTCAACAGCCCCTCTCAAGCTCATGATGTACTGCCGATGAAGATGTAGATGAGCTTGGGATATCAAGGCTCTCAACACTCCCCCTCAAGCTCATCCCATGTACTCCCAACATAGTACGGAAGTACTCAAACTTTTCCCTGCTAAGTGGCTTTGTAAAGATGTCTGCCACCTGCTCATCAGTCTTCACATACTGAAGATAAAATGTACTATCGAGCACCTTCTCTCTGACAAAGTGATAATGGACCTCTATGTGTTTGGTCCTCGCATGAAATACTGGATTCTTGGCCAACCGTATACTGCTCATGTTGTCACAATGAATGACAACTTTGCCATCAATAGGCTCACATAAATCTGCCAAGAGTGCTCCAAAGGTGTACTCATAGGCTTACACCCTAGGCTTACACCCTGTCATGCCATATTTTGCCAACATATCCAATGCATATTGGTGCTGTACTAACCATGTACCTGCATGATCTTTGACCACTTCAATTCCAAGGAAGTATCTCAACTCACCAAGATCTTTCATGTCAAATTGCCCACTCAAAGCTTTCTTGACATGCATCACATCTGCACCATGATCACCTGTGATAATCAAGTCATCCACATAGATGACAAGTAAAACAATCCCATGCTCTGTCTTCTTCACATAGAGTGAAGAATATGCTGTAGAAATCTGAAAACCAAGTGAGATAAGATATCTGCTCATCTTATCACTCCAAGCACGAGGTGCTTGCTTCAAACCATATAATGCCTTTTTCAATTTGCATACATGAGTGGGATATCTTGGGTGTACATACCCTTCTGGCTATGCCATATACACTTCCTCTTGTAGATCTCCATTTAGAAATGCATTCTTGACATCCATTTGATGCATTTCCCAGCCATTAGCTGCAGCCATAGCAATGACTGCTCTCACTGTACCCATCTTAGCCACTGGACTAAAGGTTTCATCATAGTCCAAACCTTGGGTCTGTGCATAACCCTTTGCTACCAATCTTGCTTTATGTCTCTCAATAGACCCATCAGATTTGCACTTCACTTTGTAAACCCATTTACATCCAATAACATTCTTGTCCTTTGGTAATGCAACCAAATCCCATGTATCATTATGGACCAATGCGTCCATCTCAACATCCATTGCTTTCTCCCATACATGCTCTCCAATAGCCTCTGTAGAGCATGTAGGTTCCACATGCTTCACCATAGATGTCATATATGCATAGTGCATAGCAAAATCTCGATATGTCAATCTGTCAACTGGATATCTAACTCTTTGGGATCTCCGCAATGCATGCGGGTCACTCTGTACACCTGTAACTTTAGCATGTGGTGGCACATATCTGTCCTGCCTAGCACCAGGCGTGCGTAGAACAGGTATGCCAAGCTCCTCATCCAAACTTTCTGAACTAGATGACTCATAAATTCCAATTCCTTTGAGTTTCTTTTTGCCTTTATCCATAGCACTACTCCCAGTGCTAACACTCTCATGCCTCAAACGTCCTGACCATGGACGTACAGTACTACTCTCAGCCTCTGCTGCTGGCCCAAACATAGAAGTAGAACTAGAACTTGCTTGTGGCAAGTTCATAGGCACATCTTCTTCAAGTGACTCAATGACACCTTCATCTTTTGCTTTGTACCAACTAGCAAGCTCATCAAACACCACATCTCGTGAGATGACCACTTGTCTAGTTTGTGGGTTGTAACATTTGTATGCCTTTCGATCCTCTGCATATCCAACAAATACACATTTCTCTGCCTTAGGATCCAATTTCCTTCTTCTTTCATCAGGCACATGTACATAAGCTATGCATCCACAAAAACTTTGAGGTGTCCAATGTCTGGCCTATAACCTGTAAGCCGCATCTCTGGCGTGCTTCCATGAATGGCTACTGTAGGTGTTTTGTTCAGTATATACACTGCAGTAGCACATGCTTCTACCCAATAATAATCTGGCATGCTCTTTTCATTGAGCATTGCCCTACCCACTTCACATATGACTCTATTCTTTCTCTCAGCCACACCATTCTGCTGAGGTGTATACCTGGCAAGTCAATTGTCTTCTTATTCCATGCTTCCTCAAGAAGTGCTCAAAAGCTTTTGAGGTGTATTCACCACCTCCATCTGTTCTCAAACATTTAATCCAACAGCCATATTGCTTTTCTACAAAAGCTTTGAAATCCATGAACTTTTCTAATACTTCACTCTTCTCTCTGAGAAAGTATATCCATGTCATCCTGCTGAAATCATCTATGAATGTCACATAGTATAAACTGCCTTTGATAGATGGGTTTTGTGCAGGACCCCATACATCACTATGTACAATCTCAAGTGGCCTGCTACTCATATTTCCTTCTCTAGGAAACCTCAACCTTGCCTGCTTTCCAAACTGACAGGCTTCACAAACATGCATATTCCCATCATATTTGAATCTAGGCAATCCACTGACAATGCCTCTTGTTTGCATGTTCTTTAATCTCTGTATATTGACATGTCCAATCCTCTTATGCCACATATCAATGTCCTGTACCACATTCCTGCTTTTTGAGAACATGGCTGATTTTAGCTCAGGAATTCCAGCATCCAGCTTAAACAATCTGCCTTCTTTCTTGCCTTTAGCAATTACTCTACATCCATGTTTGAAGTCCTCAACAAAGCAACCATGCTCATTGAACCGAACCTGTAATCCCTGTTCCACCATTTGACCAACTGAGGCCAAGCTCTTTGTGATAGAAGGCACATACAATACATCTGACATGGACTTTGTTTGACCATTGTGCATAACCAATGGTACACTTCCAACATGTGTAATGACATGCTGGGTATCATCACCTGTTTCCACATAGCCTTTTACATCCATAGGCTTCATATGCTCAAACCATTCACCATAACATGTCATGGTTTGATGCTCCAGAATCAATATACCAAGTATCATCATTTTTAGCATTTGTCATCATCGATCCAACAACATGCTTCATGGCAAACAAATGATTTGCAGTGCCATCATTACTGCTTGATGCATAATTTCCACCACCATGTTGTGCATAATTTCCACCATAATGACCACCACATTGTGCTCTACCCCCTCTCAAATCATTTTGTTTGCGGAAGCAATGTCTCGCCATATGACCATATTTGCCACAGTAATGGCATTCCACATCTTGCATAGAATTTTGTTGGCCTTGCCAACGTCCTCTACCACGGGGGTTACCTCTGCCTCTCTGAGGTGTATATACACGACCACCTCGAGCACCATATGTGGGCTGAAAATTCTGTTGTGATGACCTGTCCTACCATCCACGACCATTACCACCACGTCCACGTGATGCGAATCTCCCCCTGCCTCTAAAACCTCTCTGAGAATAGAAAGCCTGATTTCTGCCATTATCATCATGGCTAGTAGATGCATCCAGAAATGAATCACTGAGTTTGATTTCCTTAACCAGCAAGAGTGAAACCAACTCATCAAAGTCTGGTAAACCTGTACTCCTCACTGAGATAGATGTATCAAAAGATTTATATTCCTTGCCAAGACCACGTAAGGTAATATCCACCAAATCATCATCAGGCATGGGGGCATTTATTGTGGCCAATGCATCTGCAAACTTCTTGATTTCTTGCACATAATCATGTATGCTCCTTTTATTCCTTTTCACATTACGTATCTGCTGTCGCAAACTGAGACTTGCGAGCACTCGTATCTGTATCAAACATCTTTACCAAAGTATCCCATGCATCTTTGGGATTCTCAGCATCCTGTATGTGTATGAGCATAGCATCAGAAATACATATAGACAGATAATGCAGCACTTTGAATGCTCTTTCTGACCATTGCTTATGAGCAATAAGCAATGGTCAGCATCCTGTATGTGTATGAGCATAGCATCAGAAATACATATAGACAGATAATGTAGCACTTTGAATGCTCTTTCTGACCATTGCTTATGAGTAGCTTATGAGCAATAAGCTGTTGCTGTGTAGGTTGTCGAGGTAGATCAGGCTCTGGCTCAGCACCTGTAATGAGATTCCAAAATCCTTTTCCTTTCAAGAAACTTTTTATCCTGTACTTCCATGCCTGGAAGTTCGTCCTATCCAGCTTTTCACCAACAATCTGTACTGGATTATCCGACATGCTTGCTCAATGTGCACCTTCCGCACTCGTCCAAATCTGTAACCAAGCCTTCCTTAGCTCAACCACACTCCAATGAGTGTTCCAGATACTCTAAAGTAACCACAAATCTTCAAATTTGATGTAGAAAATCAACCTGTATGCATCCAAGATGAACTGACTCACGCAGTCCGAGATACCCTGTTTTGATGCACTTCCACGGCTCCAAATCACAATGTAGTGGTGCAATAAAGTATGGACAACTTGCATTGACACCTAAACAACCTCAATGTAGAGTATCAACACCATCTGACATGTGTACATATCAATTTTTGAAAACCCCTTTCTCTGTTTTGGGAAAAACCAGAAAAAACCAGTAGTAATTTGGCTCTAATTTCTTCAATATTTGTCCAAATTGAGCAACCAGGCATTCATTAGCTTAGCAATCGTGTCCATCAACTCTATGTAAGAGGAATTTGTCCAATTCTATAAGACCAAGGATTAATTGCTCAATTAAAATTGCTCTGTTTCTCTGCAACCAGTGGACAGCCTATTTAATCAGCTCATTCCTAGCTCAATTAGGCATAATTCATCAATCCAATCACATAGCCCTCTTCTTTAATGTGTGTAGCAACCAATTTCTAAAGCAATTGTGAAATATAACAAGTAACCAATGAGAATTTGATCTCCTCGCTTCAAAATTGTCAAAGTTCTGCCCTGTTTCCATGTGCTGGCTGCACCGCCTACTATAGAGGCCTTTGGGAAGGTTTGAAGTGCTATTTGATGATGTCTACAAGTGCCCAAGACACCTAGGTATGTGTGCAACCAATCAATGGTTTGATTTTAGCCAAAAACACGCTTTAAATGCATCAAATCTTCACCTCCTTTTCTCTGTTTTGTGAGAGCTCAAAAACCAGAATTTTTCACACATTTAAATGCATTCAAATTGCTCCAAAATCACAGTAGGGCTTGCATAGGAGTTGCCAATACATCTCTCATTGTCAGATACATATGTCTTTTGCCAGATTTACATGTATTTCCACCATACATCGATGCTTTCAAGCTTTAATGGAAAGCTTCCAAAAACCAGAAATTTGCTTTGCTTTGATTTGCTCTAACTTGCTTTGTTTTTGCCTATATCACCTGCAATCCGCTCAAGGATGTTTAGAAGACCTTACCCGGTAGGCCAAGCTCTCAGATCCTGATAGTAGTTGGTGTGCTCCAAGCTTCACAGCTCCAATGGCAAGCTTCACAGCTTCTTTTCACAGCTTCTTTCTCCATTTTCACTCACTCATAAACCCTAATAAACAGCACAAGGCTCTGATACCATGTTGAAAGAACGGTAGAGGGGGAGGAGACACACACAGAGGAGCAAACCCTAATGTATATTGCAAACCCTAACCATAGAGGGAAGCCATCTCCACTCTCTCACAAAGCATAATGCCATAATCCATAACACACACAACACTATGAGTTGTGTCCACACACATCTAACCCTAGCTAATGTCCACACACTATGACCAGCTGGACACACGGTCATTTATGTCTCACACATGTTCCTACCTAACATGCCAGCACATATAGCATAGCTGGCTCACACCACTGACATCGAGCTTGAATCTCAACAGCCCCTCTCAAGCTCATGATGTACTGCCAATGAAGATGTAGATGAGCTTGGGATATCAAGGCTCTCAATAGTAATGGGTGTTGGCGACTTGTATTTGGGAACTTCTTCCTCAACCAAAATACTACGAGGAGTTTTATATGTTCTTGATTTACAAAGAAACTTACTTTCTATTGTGCGGCTTGTGGATCTTGGTCTATTTGTTGGATTTGATAATACAAAGTGTTGCATCGAAAAGGATGGCACCACTATTGCGGTTCCTCCTTGACATGGTAATCTCTTTGAACTTTCATTGAATAAGGATGTTGCAAATGTTGTTACAGCTCTAGGAGATCTGGATTGTAAGCTATGGCATCATCGGTTTGCTCACTCAAATTTCTCAAAGCTTCTTGATATTCATCGTCTCATGATCTTGTGAGAGGTATGGACCTCAAATCTCACCCGCATATGGGAATACGTGAATATTGTGCTCTAGGCAAACATTATCGTAAGCCATTTCCAATGTCTACAAATATTCATTCAAATAATCTTTTGGATCTCATTCATACTGATATTTGTGGACCCTTTACTCCATCCAAGTCTTGCTACCATTACTTCATTACTTTTATTGATTACTATTCACGGCATACAAATGTCTTTTTGCTAGAACATAAATCAAAAGCATTGACACATTTAAGAGGTACCAAATATCTGTGAAGAATCACACTGGTCGAAGAGTCAAAATTCTTTGAAGTGATAATGGTGGTGAGTATATTTCCAACTTATTTCATGATCATTGCATCAACCACGACATCCTCCATGAGTATACCATTCCATATTCTCCCCAAAACAGAATGGAGTTGCAGAGCAAAAGAATCGTACAATTTTGAATGCAAGATGCATGCTTATTCATTCTGGATTATCTTGCTCTTTTTGGGCACAAGCAATATTGACAGCCGTTTTTGTTCAAAATCATCTTCCAACTACTGCACCTTTTGGTAAGATTCCAATCATAGCTTGGACAGGCGAAACTCCTTTTGTTGCACATTTCAAAGTCTTTGGGTGTATTGCTTATATTCATGTCCCAAAAGAGACACGACACAAGCTAGAACCTTCAGGTTTGAAGGTTATTTTTATTGTTTATTCTGACAACTCAAAGGGTTACAAGTTTATGATCCAAGTTCTCAAAAGGCAATTGTTAGTCGAGATGCTATATTCAATGAGAAATTGATGGGAGGCTCGTGGTCCACAAATGATGCTAACATTACTCACTTCTTTTCCTTTTCTACTTTTGGACAATGATTTGCATGATGACAACACTCTTTTGATGGATATTGAAGACAAGTCTATTGATGTTCATCCTACAGTCTCAAAGGAGACTGCTATACAGATCTTGATATCTATGTTGATCTTCCTATTAAACTTGAGCATGGTGCAAATCATGTATATGATGATCTTGAAACCTTTAATCACATACTGGCTGTTTGTGAAGATCCTTCAACTTATGTAGAAGCTATGTCTTCTCCACCACATTGCTTGCTGATATTGGTCATTCTCCTTCCTTAAGTACTCCTCTTAGATGTGACAACCAAAGTGCTATTAGTCTAGCCAAGGACTACGTGCAACATAGCAAGTCCAAGCATATTGCAATTCATTATCACTATGTTCGATATGAAGTAAGCAAAGGAGCAATAATGGTAGAACATTGTCCAACTGATCAAATGATTGCAGGCATTCTCACCAAAGGACTCCATGAAGCTCGGTTTACACTTTTGTGATCAGAACTTGGAGTTGCGGCGGCCTCTCTTTTTGGAGATTGGCACATCTCACGTCATGTCAATTTTGTCTAGACTTGTACATAATCGGAGTATCTATGGCATCATTGGCAACCAGAACACTCACCACCTGCTCACTCAGGGGCCTTTTCGATAGTCCCTAGCTCATAGTACCTGACAATATATTCACTTATAAAAATCAAGATGGAATCTCCATTGAAGATCAGCAAGATCAACCAACAGATCCATATAAAAGAGCCATGGACTCATCCTTTGAGGACCAGCAAGGTCATCAACCAGATCCATGCCTGGTTTCAGAAAACAACTCTTACTCCTTGTTCCAATATCTTCCACGATGCACGTGTGGGTATCTTCGGCGACCCAGAGCCCAAGCACCGTATGGTCAGCACCCTCTAGGATCATTCGTAGGTCACCTAGCGCTTCACTCATAGGCCGCTTCCTTGGTCCCTCATCCACCGTACTGGAAGCTCACCATTTAAATTGAACCGAGGCTCGTCAAGACCTCGGCCGACCTTGCTACGCGAGACGTCCTCCATTGACTCTCCGTCTTAGCAGTTGCAACTTTATCAGTTAGGTCTCCACAACCTTAATCAAAAGACGGTCAAAATGCTTTCCTAGCATTCTTGACATAAAACAGTCATTTACAAACAGGTCACAAATACAGTTTCTATATTAAACTCTCGTCTTTCCACATTATCCCTCATCAGTCCACATTACTTATTCCACATTCCGTTCATATGTGTACTCATTCTCATCCAATCATATCATTTTCCATCTCATCACCTCAGATTCATTCACATCACATATCATACATTCCTATCTTTCTTAATTTACATTACATCTTATCACATACATTTCTCATTACATCTCATTTATTCATCTTATATCATTCATTCACATTCTGATTCACCTATCATCACATCTCATCCATTCACTCATCTCGACATCCTATCCATTCACATACATATTTGCATTCATTAGTCCTCGTATACATCCACATTCATACATCCACATCGATATCCACAACCATACATACACATCCACATCTGCATTCATACATCCTCAGCCATATCCACATCCATACATACACATCCACATCTGCATTCATACATCCACTTCCATACATACACATCCATATTGATACATCCATATCCACATCCACATCCATACATCCATATCCACGTTCGTATTCATACATCCACATCCACATCTACATTTATACATCCACATCCACATCCACATCCATATCTACATTCATACATCCACATCCACATTCATACATCCATTTCCAAATCCACACCCATATCCACATCCATATCCACGTTCATATTCATACATCCACATCCACATCTACATTCATACATCCACATCCACATCTACATTCATACATCCACATCCACATTCATACATCCATTTCCACATCCACACCCATATCCACATCTATATCCACATCCTTATCCATACATCCATATCCACGTTCATATTCATACATCCATATCCATATCTACATTCATACATCCACATCCACATCCATATCTATATTCATACATCCACATCCACATTCATACATCCATTTCCACATCCATATCTACATTCATACATCCACATCCACATTCATACATCCATTTCCACATCCACATCCATATCCACATCTATATCCATACACCTATATCCACATCCTTATCCATACATCCATATCCACGTTCATATTCATACATCCACATCCACATCCTCATTCGCACATCCAGATCCACATTTACATTCATACATCTATATCCACATCCATATCCATACATCCATTTCTACATTCCCATTCATATATCCACATATGCCTTCAGATCTATTCTTTTACATCACATCCATTCTCGCCCTATCACAACCCATATACATCTTATCCCATTAGATACACTTCTTACCTCATCCCATACACATCTTATCACATCCTAACTCATCTTATTACAACCTATCTTATCCTATACGCATATTATCACATCCTATCACATCTCATACACCTCTTATCACATCCTATCACATCTCATACACATCTTATCACATCCTATCACATCTCATATACATCTTATCACATCCTATCACATCTCATACACCTCTTATCACATCTTATCACATCTCATACACATCCTATCACATCTCATACACCTCTTATCACATACTATCACTTCTCATACGCATCTTATCACATCCTATCACATCTCATACGCATCTTATCACATCCTATCACATCTCATACGCATCTTATCACATACTATCACTTCTTATACGCATCTTATCACATCCTATCACATCTCATACGCATCTTATCACATCCTATCACATCTCATACGCATCTTATCACATCCTATCACTTCCCATATGCATCTTATCACATCCTATCAAGATAACTTTAGTAGGAATAACACTTTTATAATAATCCTTTTATGTAATTTACTATGCGTAAATTTCATTTTAATGAAAATAATACTTTCGAAATAAAAATAAATCTTTTATACATCGTTCTATGCATAAATTTTCATCTTAATGAGATTAACACTTTTAGAAAAAAATAAATTTTTTATGCATCTATCTATGCATAAAATCAAAATTGATAAGAATAACTCTTTTGAATTAAAAATAAAATTCTTTATGCATCTTTCTATGCATAAAATCAAAATTGATAAGAATATCTCTTTTGAATTAAAAAAAAAATTCTTTATGCATCTTTCTATGCATAGAATCAAAATTGATAAGAATATCTCTTTTGAATTAAAAATAAAATTCTTTATGTATCTTTCTATGCATAAAATCAAAATTGATAAGAATATCTCTTTTGAATTTAAAAAAAAAATCTTTGTGCATCTTTCTATGCATAAAATCAAAATTGATGAGAATAACACTTTTGGGTTAAAATAAACTCTTTATGCATCTTTCCATACATAAATCCAATTTAGTAGGAATTACACTTTTTGGAATAAAAGAATTTCTCTTATGCATCTAATTTATGCATAAAATCCATTTATGATGAAAATCTCACTTTTAATATAAAAAAAACTTTTATGCATACAGATCATTTAAGATGAAAATCATTCTTTTAATATAAAAGAATTTCTTTTATGCATAACATCATTTATGATGAAAATCACACTTTTATAATAAAATATTTCTAGTATACATTTTTCTATGCTTAGAATGAAATTAACCCTTTAAGAATACTCATACGATGGGGACTACTCTTTTTAACATAAAATTTAATTACTAGAAATCCTCTTTTTCTTAATTCAATTATGCATAACATAAAAAATTAATTTCTCCATGATTACAATGAAATTATTTCAATTAATCTAGGATGATAATTCCTAGCTTATGGTAGGAAGTCCTCTTTTTATGCTTTGAATGAAATTGTTTTATGTGTAATTTTTACAGAAATTTTGCCATAGCTTCGTTGCTATGACTGATAGATCTCAATTATTTTAAAGGATAAAGCTTAACATTAAGGGAATGATCCCTTATTGGATCATTAACCCATAATGGATTGAATCATCAATATTCATGAAATACATCAACTAAAAGCATAAAAAAAGCCATTAATTTGGCCTCCAATTAAACAAGCATAGATTAATCTTGGATTAAGAAAAATCTTTATGAGAAGCTTCATTTGGATTGAGAATAGGTCAAGAGAATGACCATTCTTTGAGTGAGAGAGAGAAATTACATAAAAACCATTAAAATTAAGCATAAATGGAAATTTATGTAATTCTTTACTACCATTCATCAATTAACTTCAATAGCAATTAAAAACCATTCCAATTAAGCTTCTCAAGCTTGAGAGGGGTTGAGAAGAGAGAAACGAGAGAAATTATAGAAAAGATCAAAATTCACCATTTACCTTACAAATTGCTTGATTCTTTACTCACGGTAGAGGCCCCCAACCAATCAATTGGTTTGGTGTGTTGATGGAGTCACCAATCAATGGAGATTGAAGAAAGCGGGAAGCTCCAATTTCTTTAATTTGGAGAGAATTTTAGAGAATAGTAAAAATTAGCATAATTTTGGCATAGTATAATTCTCATATTTTTTTAAAAAGACTCGGGTTCTATTTATAGGAGAGGGAGGCTCTAACCAAGGCCAACTAATTTCTAGAATTTTCTAGATTTCTGTTTGGTTGAATTTGGACCAGATTTGGACCTAGTTTGGTTCCTTTTTTATTCAGTTTGATCCAAGAGAGAGGAGAGATAAAAATATCACATTAATTTTTAGTTTAAAACTCATTCAAGCATGTGAAGTAGGCGCCTCCTTGAAGGGATCCCCTTTCCTTACACATGTGTCAAAATGGAATCATTATACCCAAAATATCTCTTTTTTTAGTAATACTCATAGTTTTTTACTAATAAACCTTATACATAGTCAACTCTTCATCTTATGTGGGCATTTACTCATTTTTTGGTATTTTTCTTTTACAAATTGGATTTATCCCCTCCCCACACATGGATTGATCTTATTGGCCCATAGGAACCTTAATTGGACCATAATCCAAAAATTTCTGAAAATCTAGACCCTTAGGCTAAGGTCCTTTATACTCATTTCCAATTAATTCCAATTGCACATTGGAAAGTTCTTTTTGAATTTCTATTTTAGGAGAACACTAGGAGGATTTTTCTATCCAAAAATATCTCAATTTTGGACTACCTCTCTCTAGATATTTTCTCTCTCTAGGTCAAAACAGGGTAAAACAGAATCTTTCTTTTATTTCAGAGAGGGAAATAATTATAAGATCAGTAGGGGAGGTTCTTACACCTGCACACCTCAAAAAGCTGGAGGGAGGAATCTTATATCCTACCCCACTTAAAAAACGCGAGATGTCCTCATCTTGCAAACTAGAGGACAACTCTTCCCCTTAAGATCCAATTGATTATGAGGTTCCTTATATTCTCGTCAACCCAAGAGAATCCTGGGATAAAGATCCCTTATATAGAACGCATCATCGGATAACGATTCATTCAGATCATAGCATTCATACTTTTAACACAATAATGGTCCATTAGACCGAAAAAATTTCTTTCTGAACATTCCTCCACGGGAATTTCAGTCAAACAAGTCTTGAATTTGTCATCCAATTAACTTGATCCACCGGGGTCAAGTGTTAATAATAGCAATCTGACAGCACAATCCACTAATCTCATAGTGATTTGCTGAAGTCACTATCATCATTCCAGTTACAAATATTAGCACAGGGACTTGTCCCGTTCATCGTCATGGTGGTTTTGCTTGGCTTATTACATTTCAACCAAATTTCAAGAATCATCATTTTTCAATCAGAATCCAAATCAACTCATCAGTTCACAACTAGAATTTAAAAATCATATCAACCACATTCAAATTCATCATCTGGATAGCATTTTAGCTTATAATTTCAAGGTCTTAGATTTTCTCGTATATACTGCCAGTAAAGAGCTGCAATTATACCCTCGATATATACGAGTAGTCAGGGTCCTTGGAATTATAAGGTAAATACCATCATGTCTAGGCCTCAAGCAAGTCAGGGATTCCATACAATTGTGGTACTTCCATCTAAAGACCCAATTATTAACTTATGAATTTCAGTATGAATATCAATTCGTATGAATTTCATCACACAATTTCAACCTTTTACTATTACTTCATAAATTTTTGACATTTTTGGCTTCTCAGTTGATCCTCATTAGCCAATTTACTCTGATACCAACTGTAAGATCCTTATCCTCCACCGCGCAATGGATTCGGGGTGCTAGCAGCGGAAGTAGTACATCTAGCGCAGGGCAGGGTCCCACACTCGGGGCCTCGCCCACGGATATCTGGACAGGTGACTAATTCCTTGGTTATTCCAAAACCGAACTCGGAAAAACTTCTCTTACCCGGAAAGTACAGGCGATTCCTCCAGGATAAAATTTTACTCTAACGTAGTAAAGATCATTACTAACCAAACTCATCCGACCGCACCTATAAAGATACTCGGTCAGATCAAGGAAGGAACTTGCAGTTGGATCATAGAGATCAACGCATTTTTCCCCATCAAGAGGCACAGTCGTTGATTCCTATCCATAGAAACATGGTCAACAAAGAAGGAACACTTGCTCTTCTTTTTAAAAGAGTTGGTGTTTCCTTAGGATTTCTAGGACTTTGTGCACATGATCTTCATGGTCTGTTCGATTATACTAAGATATCATCAAAGAAGACAAGAACAAAATTGTCCAAGTATTCTCTGAGAATATCTTGCATAAGACGATTGAATGTCGCCGAGGCATTAGTTAATCCAAACAGCATGACTGTGAACTCATAATGCCCATAGCGAGTATTGAATGCTGTCTTTGGGATGTCTTGCTCCTTGATTCTGATCTGGTAGTACCCGGATTTGAGATCTATCTTTGTAAACATTTGGGTACCAGAAGTTCATCAATCCTAGGAATAGGATACTTATTCTTAACTGTTAATTGATTCAATCCTCTGTAGTCAATATAGAGTCTTAACGTTCCATCTTTCTTCTTTTGAAAGAGAACAGGCACACCCCAAGGTGAGACACTGGGTCTGACGAATCCTTGCTCTAACAGTTGTCTTAACTACTCCTTAAGTTCTATGGCTTCAGGGAGGACTGGCATTTTGTATGCACGTTGGGCTACTGGCTGAGCTCCGGGGGTTAATTCGATCTCATGATTTATTTCACGACGAGACAGAGGCATCTCAATCAGCTCTTCAGGAAATACATCTGCATACTCACTTAACCACTCTGGTCCTTTAGCCTTGCATTTTATGTCTACCAGATTCATTTTAACAACATAAATAGCTTGCCTTTTTTTGAGCCCTTTTATATTTTGGAAGCCTTGACTAATTGCAGCACTGGGGATCCGGAAATTCCAATTACTTAAACTTTATTCCCGTGAAGGTCTAGGAAAAAGATGGTTCCTTTGTGACAATGAATGTCAGCCTGATTCTTTTGGAGCCAATCCATTCCAAGGATTTCGTCATATATTCCAAGGGGTAGGACTCTAAACTAGCACTTTGTTATGTTCCCATCTACGCTAAATTGAATAAGGTCAGTCTCAAGGTGAGTGAAAAGAATCTTCCCACTCTTTAATTCCACTTGCATAGGTTTCCCTGATTTTTGATTTAGGACTAATTTACGCAGACATCCTGGGGAAATAAAAGAATGAGTAATGCCTGAATCAATCAAAATCTTGAATTTCTTACCCTAGTACTTTGCTGGAGTTTGGAGGACTGAGAATTGATGGTTATTCCCCTGATGCTCAATTGCTGCATAGATCTATCCTTTCTCTTCCTCCACTTCCTCAGCTATGGTGGCTTCTCTGGCTGCTACAGTCTAAGATGAAACTCTCTCTCTTTGGTTATTCCAATTCTGGGAGGGAGTTTGGAGACTGCTTTGCATGGAGGCTGCAGGCTGAGCTGGCACTCTTTTGGGGTTACCCTGATTTTGGCGCTAGGGACCCTGATTAGACTGAAATGAAGGAGTCTGCCCTCGGAACTCTAGGACCCTGGCTTCCTTGGTCCATAATAGAAGGAGATGGGTAATCCTTGAGCTGGTGCCCAAGTCCCTCACAACCGAAGCATCTGTTCTCGCTTCGAAGGTCTTCCCTTTGCATTCTAGAGAGAGCCGGAGTTCCTGAGAATGTACTTCGGGGGAAAGGTCTTCCTTCATTTATGAAGCTTCCCATCTCAACATTTTGGTTAGGACCTTGGTGTCTCTTTGGAGGCGAAAAGTTGGAAGAACTTCTCGGTGTCTGAAATCTCTTGAAGGATGAGGGAGCTGGCTTTGGCGGGATTTTTAGATGAAGGCTTTGGCAAAGTCCTTTGCCATTCTAACAGCTTCTGCCATGGACACTGGCTTGGCATTTTTGACCAATGTATCCAAGGGTTCGTTCATTTCCCGAATGAACCTGGCCCCATAAGTTGCTCTTCATCTAGAGGTGGTGAATATTTGAGTAGAAGAGAAAAGGCCTGGTGATATTCCTCGATGGTTTTGCTCCCCTGCTTTACCTTTAAGAATTCGTTCATTTTGGTTTCCAAAAATCCAAGGGGACAAAAACTCAAATAGGTTTGAAAGTCGTTCCAGGACTGAGTATTTCTGTCCAGACGGTTGGTGTAACAGTGGTTCCTCCATGCCACTCTGGCTATTTCCACTATTTTCAGCCTGGCAAGAGCCATTTTGCTCCGCTCATTATAGCCTATGACGTCAAAATATTCTTCCATGGCTTCCACCCATTTCTCCACAGCCTCGCCGAGGTTCTCCCCTTCTCCTTTGAAGGGTTGTGGTGGCTGAGTCCTATGAAGAGCCTTGTGAACATTAGGGTCAAGCTCATCATCTTCAGAGAGAGGGTCTGGCTGACGGCCACGGTTTTCTCGTCTCATGATTCTATCAAAAATTATATATTATTAAATTTTTATTTTGATATCGTCCACGAGATCCTAAGACTTAAGAGGTTTGAAAAATAATTTCTTAAACAAGACAATGATCTTATTGGAGATCTTTGACATATGTCTGATAACATATTTTTCTTTAACAGTTCATCCACAAACAATCACTTATACAACAAGGAATTTTTCTCCAGAAAATATTTCTTTATTTATATAAAGTTGCAATAGAGTAGCTCGGCTCCAAAATTCAAAATCTCATCGTCGAGAGACGCATAAGACGACGGTACTGCCATGCCCTGATACAAACGTTCACTTACTCACAAGGGAGCTATTATCTTCTCCTTAGGAATAAAGCAACTAAGGAGTCTGTAGACTTGGCATGAAAGTCTAAAATTTCGAGGCGTTGAATGATATAGAATGACACCACGCACCATTTTCAGCTTTAACAGAATCATTGCCAATGAGAGGTTCTGCCTCAGCATTGCACGACGCCGGTCACAAGAGGCGTGGACATACTGCCTTGCAAACCACTGATCCTATCATCTCTCCGCTGGGTCAGGAAAATATAAATCCTCAAAATGGCGTGCGAGTCTTGCGCGGCTTGATTGAGTTGAAGCGGAAGAGATGAGATGCTCGAAGGCGAATGCAGTCATATCTTGAGACTGGGTGAGGTCAGGAATACCAGATAAATAGGAAACTTCCATCTATAAAAATAATTTCTTTGATTAAAAATTATTCATTAAAGAAGCTTACGGAATGAAAATACATTATGAAAAATGCTTTTTCTGAGTTCTTATTGTCAATTTCTGATAAGAATTTTTTTATCCTTATTAACTTTGAACAACGCTCTGATACCAGCTGTGAGGTCCTGCCCCCGACGACGGAAGCAGCGTCAGCCTCCCGCGCAGGGCGGGGGTCCTGCACACTCGGGGCCTCGCCCGCGGATGTCCGAGATGAGAGGCTAGCCCGGGGCGTGGTCCCTCCGAGGCCACGGGCCCGGAAGACTCCCCTCGCCCAGAAAACACGGGCGATTCTGCCAGGAAGGTGAAAAATCTTTTAACTAGGAGATTACTCTAACGAGTTAAGTCTTGACTAAATTAAACTGATCTGACCAAACCTGAAGTCACATGGTCAGATCAAGAAGAGACTTGCACTTGGTCCATGGAATCATCGCTTTTTTTCCTCATTTCCGAGGCACAGCCCGATGATCCCTTCCCACAGAACAAGGTCTTCTCAGGATTTAAACTGATTAACGTAACTAATCGTATCTACTTGTTTCTTAGGAATCCTCCAATCCAGCCTAACCCCATCGGGCCCATGGGTTAGCCAACCACCCGACCACTGAATTGGTGGGATTCCTTTATAAAGATTTGATTGGGTTTTTTCCCGGGTATCGAGGAAAAGAGTTCCCAGGCCCCCTAGCTGGCGATTCATACAAAAATCAAATAGGCACACCCAATATGAAATTACCATTTATAACAGATTCGATTGGCTTTAAGACAATCCTTGAATAAAATCATAATATTTCCGATCTTCATTTTCCAAAAGTCAAAGTCCATTGTATTACAAAAATGCATCATCTGAACTCTTCATTGAAGACCAGCTGGCCAACCAACGAGATCCAGTATCAAATTTTTGTTCCCAAAAACCTTTCGTTTTTGTCCATCAGATATCTTCCTCGACATATGCCTGGGTGTCCTAGCAATCGAGAGCCCGTGCATCGCCTGGTCAGAATCCTCTAGGATCCTCATTAGGTGTCCTAGCACTTCACTCAAGGATCGCTTCGTTGGCCCTCGCCCATCACACCGAAAGCGAACCATTTTAACCATATCAAGGCTGTTCAAGACCTCGGCAGGCTTTGCCGTGGGCGACGTCCCTTGACAACTCCCCGCCAACAACGAACCTCCTTTAGAAAAACATAAGCCAAATGCTTCCTCCAGCATTCTGGCGTAAAACAGTCCTTTGAATGAAAAAACAGAGTTTCCAATGCAAGTGAGATTCTGGTTTGAGATTGGTTCCAAAGACCCTTTTTCCAATAATTCCTTGTTTCAATAATGAGGATCCTTGATCTCTCATGAGAGGGTAATCTACCCGTCATTTTATCCATTTATCCAACTAGATTCTTGGTGAGATTGGTCAGGGGAAAACTAGATTAGTTCCGGTAGTCTATTCTTTGGATTTAGTACTATAATTGGTCACAAAGTTTTTGTCTGATTTAGTTCGAGAGAAGGACAATTAGGTTTACTGTCCAACCTCACGTAGTCTAACTAAATTCATTCAGTTTAGTTCTACCAGGATTCCTTTCAACTAAACATCTAGTTTTTGGGTAAATATCCATTTAGTGATTTTTCCAATTCAATTATCCAAGATTTTTTTTTTCCCACATAAATTCTCAACCTTAATTCATTAGGTAGAATTATGATGTAAATTCATCTTTTGACATTAGAATTTAATTCAAATCCATCTTTTCTCAATTATCATGGAAATTTAACTTTTAACTAAAATATCAATACCTATATTTTTGAATAAACTTGAAATCCTTCTTTTTCTCATTTCAATGAGTGCAATCCAATTATCATGGGAATTCCTCTTCTCCCTAAATTAAATCTATTAAAATTCTTCTTAAAATTTACATAAAAATAACCATTGACTCCGTTAAACTAAAAATTCCACTTTTCTCATCTAAACATTTGAATTCCAACATAGTAGGAATTCCTCTTTTATCATTTAAACTTATCTATGCAAAAAGATAAATTTAACTAAATTTTTCTCTTAAAATTTAAATAAAAATCTCCATTAATTCCTTTGCACTAGCAATTACACTTTCTTCATTTAATTAAGTGGATTCCAATATGGTGGGAATTCCTCTTTCATCATAAAAATTTATCTATACCAAAAGATAGATTTAACTAAAATCTTTTATAAATTATACATTATTTTTACATTTCAATTTTATTCTCTAAATCATTAGAATACATGGATTTCCAATGTCTTGGGGATTACTCTGTAACATAAAAATAAATTACTAAAACTCCTCTTTTTTCTAATTTACTAATTATGCATAATCATAAAAATAAATTTCTTCATGATTACAATGAGAATCATTCAATTAATCTAGGATGATAATTCCTAGAATATGGTAGGAAGTCCTCTTTTCATATTATGAATGAAAACTCTTTTATGTGTTTATTTTACAAAAATTCTCCCATAGCTCCACTGCTATTACTGATAATTCTCAATTTGATTGAGAGAATGAAGTTTAATATTATTAATATGATTAGAATGACCACTAATTGGATCATTATCCAATTATAGATTGATTCATAATTTCTCTATGAAATAAATATCATAAAAGTTTTAAAAAGCCATTATTTTGGCCTCCAATTAGACAAGCATAATAATTACTTTTGGATTAGAGAAATGCTTCATGAGAAGTTTCATTTGGATTGAGAATAGGTCATAGGAATGACCTTTCTTTGGGGGTGAGAGAGAAATGCTTAAAAACCATTAAAATTAAGCATAAATGAAAATTTATGTGTTTCTTTATTACAATACATTAAAGTATTTCAATAATATTCAAAAGCCATTCAAATTAAAGCTTCTCAAGCTTGAGAGGGGTTGAGAATAAAGAAACATTTAGAAATTATAGAAAAAAGAGCATAATCCACTCTTTACCTCCTAAAATGCTTGATTCTTTAGTCACTATTGTAGAGACCCCCAACTAATCAATTGGTTTGGTATGTCGTAGGAGTCACCAAGGAAGACTGAAGAGAGAGAGAAGCTCCAATCTCTTCAATTTTGTAGAGGTTTTTAGAGGATAATAGAAATTAAGCTTAGTTTAGAGTAATACCGGCATAATTTAGTTCAATGATAATAATACAAAGGAATGAGGGTTTATTTTTAGGAGAGGGAGGCCACTAACTGAGTCCAACTGAGTTCTAGAATTTTCCAGCTTCAGTTTCGCTGAATTTGGACAAGTTTGGCTCCCTTTTTTATTTGGTTTAATTTAGGAGAGAGAAGAGACAAAAATATCCAATTATTTTTTAGTTTTAAACTCATCTAAGCATGTGAAATAGGCGCCTCCTTAAAAGTCTCCCTTTTCCTGACTCATGTGTCAAAAATGAATGATTACTCCAAAATATCTCAATTTTTTATTAATACACCATAATTTTTAACTAATAAACCTAGTACTTGGTCAACTCTTCATCTTATGTGGGCATTTACTCATTTTTGGGTATTTTCTTTTGTTCTTTGGAATTATCTTGTCCCAACACTTGGATTAATCTTATTGGTCCATAAGAACCTTAATTGGACCATAATCAAAAAAATTTCAAAAATCTGGACCCTTAGGCTAAGGTCTTCTTAATCAATTTTAATGAATTCCAATTGCACCTTGGAAAATCTATTTTGATTTTCTATTTCAAGGAAACATTTTTTTGATATTTGAAGAATTTATTTATCCAAAAATATCCCAATTTTGATTCACCACTCTTTATAATTTTTTTATCTCACTAGGCAAAACAAGGAAAAATGATATTTTCTTGTATTCAGAAGAAACATAGAATGATTATAAGGGATTGAAGTGGAGGCTTATTTGATATTTAGGCTGAGGAGGAATCTTACATCCTCTCCCACTTGAAAAACGCGAGATGTCCTCATCTTGCAAAGTGACGGTAATCCTTCGCCAACTCTTCTTCTTTCTCCCAGGTGGCATCTTCTAGAGGGAAGAACTTCCACTTTACTAAGAATTCTTTGAGGACTCTGCTTTTGAGAATCTTCTCCTGAACGTCAAGGATTTTTGCAGGTTGGAGTACCATTTGGCCTTGAGTCTGGAGAGATCAATTGCTCATTACCAAGCACGTGATTTGGGCTAGATACATACTTTTTAAGCAAACTGACATGAAATACATCATGTACCTTGAGATGGGGAGGCAGAATAAGTTTGTAGGCTAGATCACCCACTTTCTTTATGAGACAGCATACGACCCACAGTATCTGGGAGAGAGCTTCTTGTACTTCCCTAAGGATAAGGAGCTTCTTTTTGGTCGTACTTGAATGAAGACCATATCTGATTCTTCACTCTCTCTCGGATCTCTTTTTATCTGCATACTGCTTTTGCCTGTCTTGGGCTGCCTTTATATCTTTACGGATTGATTGCATCTACTGGTCCATGTTATCAAGCATTTGTCTGGACATTTCGACTCTGATCAATGGGTCAGACCAAGTCAACGGTGTAAGGCAATCTTGTCCATACAAAGCTTTGGAAGGACTCATCCCAATGCTCTGATGATAAGAAGCATTGTAAGCAAATTCAACCAGATGCAAATGACTTAACCACTTCTTGGGTTCCCTCCTGCACCATGACCGAAGGATACTTCAATTACTTGATTCACTCTTTCCGTCTAGCCATCTGTTTCAGGGTGGTAGGCTATGTTGAGATCCAAGAAAGTTCCTACTGCTTCAAAGAATGCAGTTTAGAATTTTGATGTGAATTTGGGATCTCGGTTACCCCAGAAGAGTGCCAGCTCAGCCTCCTGCAGCCTCCATGCAAAGCAGTCTCCGAACTCCCTCCCAGAATTGGAATAACCAAAGAGAGAGAGTTCCACCTCAGACTGTAGCAGCCAGAGCAGCCACCATAGCTAAGGAAGTGGAGGAAGAGAAAGGACAGATCTATGCAGCAATTGAGCATCAGGGGAATAATCGTCAATTCTCAGTCCTCCAAACTCCAGCAGAGTACTAGGGTAAGAAATTCAAGCTTTTGATTGATTCAGGCATTACTCATTCTTTTATTTCCCCAGGATGTCTGCGTAAACTAGTCCTAAATCAAAAATCAGGGAAACCTATGCAAGTGGAATTAGCTAGTGGGAAGATTCTTTTCACTCACCTTGAGATTGACCTTATTCAGTTTAGCTTAGATGGGAACGTAACAAAGTGCCAGTTTAGAGTCCTACCCCTCGGAATATACGACGAAATCCTTGGAATGGATTGGCTCCAAAAGAATCAGGCTGACATTCATTGTCTCACAAAGGAACCATCTCTTTCCTAGACGTTCACGAGAATAAAGTTCAAGGAATTGGAATTTCCGGATCCCCAGTGCTGCAATTAGTCAAGGCTTCCAAATTATTGAAAGGGCTCAGAAAAAGGCAAGCTGTTTATATTGTTAAAATGAATCCGGTAGACATAAAATGCAAGGCTAAAGAGCCAGAGTGGTTAAGTGAGTATGTAGATGTATTTCCTGAAAAGCTGACTGAGATGCCTCCGTCTCGTGAAGTAGATCATGAGATCAAATTAACCCTCAAAGCTCAGCCAGTAGCCCAACGTGCATACAAAATGCCAGTCCTCCCTGAAGCCATAGAACTTAAGTAGTTAAGACAACTGTTAGAGAAGGGATTCGTCAGACCCAGTGTCTCAACTTGGGGTGCGCCTGTTCTCTTTCAAAAGAAGAAAGATGGAACGTTAAGACTCTGTATTGACTACAGAGGACTGAATCAATTAACAATTTTATCCTAGGATTGATGAACTTCTGGATCGGTTAAGTGGTACCCAAATGTTTACAAAGATAGATCTCAAATCCAGGTACTACCAGATCAGAATCAAGGAGCAAGACATCCCAAAGACAGCATTCAATACTCGCTATGGGCATTATGAGTTCACAATCATGCCGTTTGGATTAACTAATGCCCCGGCGACATTCAATCATCTTATGCAAGATATTCTCAGAGAATACTTGGACAATTTTGTTCTTGTCTTCTTTGATGATATCTTAGTATACTTGAAGAATGCTGCAGACCATGAAGATCATGTGCACAAAGTCCTAGAAATCCTAAGGAAACACCAACTCTTTTAAAAAGAAGAGCAAGTGTTCCTTCTATGTTGACCATGTGGAATACTTGGGACTCATAGTGTCAAAGGATGGGATTTCTCCTGATCCCGCAAAGATCCAAGCAGTAGTTAGCTGAATGGCCAGAACCCAAGTCAGTAAAGGAAGTTAGAGGACTCCTAGGGTAGGATCTTTATACCTAGGTATGCTCAAATAGCATCCCCTTTAACTAACCTTCTCAAGAAAAGTACACTTTTTCAGTGGACTGCAATGTGTCAGAGTGCCTTCGACAAGCTGAAGACAGCCTTAGTAACCAACCCTATCCTTAAATTGCCTGATTTTACCAAACCCTTTGAGGTAGTTATTGATGCCATGGATTTTCCTTAGGTGGTGCTCTAATGCAGGAAGGTCATGTAGTGGCCTATTAATCTAGAAAACTCAGAACACATGAGAGGAATTATGCCGTCCATGACTTGGAGTTACTCTCAGGTAGTGTATACTACTCTGAAGTTGTGGAGACATTATCTTTTGGGACAAAGATTCACCTTGATGACATCAAAGTCTAAAGTGGATCTTCACCCAAAGGGATCTCAACATGCGTCAAAGGAGATGGATGCAGACCCTGCAGGACTTTGATTTTGAAATAAAGTATCGACCGGGGAAAGAAAATGTGGTTGCAGATGCGCTTAGTAGAAAAGCCTCCTTGCTTGCAATTACTGTGGTGTCAAATCCATTGATCAATGAAGCAAAGGAGAAAATCATGCAAGACAAATTCTTTGCCCCTATTGCTACCCTTCTGATGCAGGAAAGCAAAACTCCTCAAGAAATGATTCGAGTTCTTGGATACACGTTGGATGAAGGATGCATGTATTATAATAATCGGCTATGTATCCCCAATGATGTGGGAATAAAGGGAAGAATTTTGAGAGAAGCCCATGATAGCCTGATAGCTGGACATCCAGGGTATATAAAAACCTATATGTCTGTGAAGAAAAGCTTCTTCTGGCCACGACTCAAAAAGGATGTACTTGATCATGTAAGGAAATGCTTAATGTGCCAAAGAGTCAAGGCAGAGAGAGTCAAGATGCCAGGGAAACTGTAGCCTCTAGATATTCCACAAATGAAGGGGGAATGCATCTGTATGGACTTTGTCACTGGATTACCTTCAGTGCAATCAGGTTACAACTCCATTTTTGTGGTAGTTGAGAGGCTAACCAAAGTTGCGCATCTAATTCGAGTGAAAGAAACATACTCTGCAGTGGATGTTGCCAGAGTTTTCCTTAAGGAGATCTTCAGATTGCATGGTTTACCTAGGAGGGTAGATTTTGGCGCTGGGGACCCTAATTGGACTGATATGAAGGAGTCTGCCTCGGAACTCTGGGACCCTGGCTTCCTTGGCCCATACAAGGAGATGGGTAATCCTTGAGCTCCCTCACAACTGAAGCATCTGTTCTCGCTTCGAAGGTCTTCCCTTTGCATTCTGGAGAGAGTCGGAGTTCCTGAGAATGTACTTCGGGGGAAAGGTCTTCCTTCATTTATGAAGCTTCCCGTCTCAACATTTTGGTTAGGACCTTGGTGTCTCTTTGGAGGCGGAAAGTTGGAAGAACTTTGCGGTGTCTAAAATCTCTTGAAGGATGAGGGAGCTGGCTTTGGCGGGACTTTTATATGAAGGCTTTGGCAAAGTCCTTTGCCATTCTGATAGCTTCTGCCATGGACACTGGCTTGGCATTTTTGACCAATGTATCCAAGGGTTCGTTCATTCTCCAAATGATCTTGGCCATGAGTTGCTCTTCATCTAGAGGTGGTGAATATTTGAGTAGAAGAGCAAAGGCCTGGTGATATTCCTCGATGGTTTTGCTCCCCTGCTTTACCTCTAAGAATTTGTTCATTTTGGTTTCCAAAAATCCAAGGGGACAAAATCTCAAATAGGTTTTAAAGTCGTTCTAGGACTGAGTATTTCTGTCTAGACAGTTGGTGTAACAGTGGTTCCTCCATGCCACCCTAGTTGTTTCCACTATTTTTAGCCTGGCAAGAGCCATTTTGCTCCGCTCATTATAGCCTGTTTGACGTCAAAATATTCTTCCATGGCTTCCACCCATTTCTCCACAGCCTCGCCCAGGTTCTCCCCTTCTCCTTTGAAGGGTCCTGGCTGAGTCCTATGAAAAGCCTTGCGAACATTAGGATCAAGCTCATCATCTTGAAAGAGAGGGTCTGGCTGACGGCCACGGTTTCCTTGTCTCATGATTCTGCCAAAAATTATATATTATTAAATTTTTATTTTGATATCGTCCACGAGATCGCAAGATTTAAGAGGTTCGAAAAACAATTTCTTAAAGAAGACAATGATCTTATTGGGGAGATCTATGACATATGTCTGATAATACAGATTTTTCTTTAATAGTTCATCCATAAACAATCACTTATACAACAGGGAATTTTTCTCTAGAAAACATTTCTTTATTTATATAAAAGTTGCAATATGTACATAGAGTAGCTCGGCTCCAGAATTCAAAATCTCATCGGGAGACGCATAAGACGACGGTTACTGCCATGCCCTGATACAAACGTTCACTTACTGAGACAAGGGAGCTATTATCTTCTCCTTAGGAATAAAGCAACTAAGGAGTCTGTAGAATTTGCATGAAAGTCTGAAATTCCAAGGCGTTGAATGATATAAAATGACACCACGCACCATTTTCAGCTTTAACAGAATCATTGCCAATGAGAGGTTCTGCCTCAGCATTGCACGTCGGTCGCAAGAGGCATGGACATACTGCCTTGCAAACCACTTATGTTGTCGTCTCTTTGCTGGGTCAGGAAAATATAAATCCTCGAAATGGCGTGCGAGTCTTGCTCGGCTTGATCGAGTTGAAGCGGAAGAGATGAGATGCTTAAAGGTGAACGTAGTCATATCTTGAGACTGGGTGAGGTCAGGAACACCAGATAAATAGGGAACTTCCATCTATAAAAATAATTTCTTTGATTAAAAATTATTCATTAAAGAAGCTTACTGAATGAAAATACATTATGAAAAATGCTTTTTCTGAGTGTTTATTGTCAATTTCTAAAAAGAATTTGTTTATCCTTATTAACTTTGAACAACGCTCTGATACCAGTTGTGAGGTCCCCGCCCGCTCGCAGCTCCGGGGCTCCTACCACGACGGCAGAAGCGGCCTCGGCCTCCCGCGTGGGGCAGGGGTCTTGCACACTCGGGGCCTTGCCCGCCCGCGAATGTCCGAGACGAGAGGCTAGCCCGGGGGGTGGTCCCTCCGAGGCCGGGCCCGGAAGACTCCCCTCACCCGGAAAACACGGGCGATTCCACCAGGAAGGTGAAAAATCTTTTAACTAGGAGATTACTCTAACAAGTCAAGTCTTGACTAAATTAAACTGAAGATTCCGGTTTGAGATTGAATCCAAAGACCCTTTTTCCAATAATTCTCTGTTTCAATAATGAGGATCCTTGATCTCTCATGATAGGGTAATCTACCCATCATTTTATCCATTTATCCAACTAGATTCCAGGTGAGATTGGTGAGGGAAAAACTAGATTAGTTCCAGTAGTCTAGTCTTTGGATTTAGTACTAGAATTGGTCATGAAGTTTTAGTCTGATTTAGCTCAAGAGAAGGACAATTAGGATTACTGTCCAACCTCATGTAGTCTAACTAAATTCATTCAGTTTAGTTCTACCAGGATTCCTTTCAACTAAACATATACTTTTTGGGTAAATATCCATTTAGTGATTTTTTCAATTCAATTATCTAAGATTTTCTTTTTCCCACATAAATTCTCAACCTTAATTCATTAGGTAGAATTATGATGGAAATTCATCTTTTGACATTAGAATTTAATTCAAATCCATCTTTTCTCAATTATCATGGAAATTCATCTTTTAACTAAAATATCAATACCTATATTTTTTAATAGACTTGAAATCCTTCTTTTTCTCATTTCAATGAGTGCAATCCAATTATCATGGGAATTTCTCTTTTCCCTAAATTAAATCTATTAAAATTCTTCTTAAAACTTACATAAAAATAACCATTAACTCCTTTAAGCTAAAAATTCCACTTTTCTCATCTAAACATTTGAATTCTAATATAGTAGGAATTCCTCTTTTATCATTTAAACTTATCTATGCAAAAAGATAAATTTAATTAAATTTTTCTCTTAAAATTTAAATAAAAATCTCCATTAATTCCTTTGCACTAGGAATTACACTTTCTTCATTTAATTAATTAGATTCCAATATGGTGGGAATTCCTCTTTCATCATAAAAATTTATCTATAATTCTTGAACGTTATTTCCATCTCATATCTTATCAAATTTTTCTAGAGCTCCTTGCCCATCCAAAAAGATAGATTTAATTAAAATCTTTCATAAATTATACATTATTTTTGCATTCTAATTTTATTCTCTAAATCATTAGAATACATGGATTTCCAATGTCTTGGGGATTACTCTTTTAACATAAAAATAAATTACCAAAAACTCCTCTTTTTTCTAATTTACTAATTATGCATAATCATAAAAATAAATTTCTTCATGATTACAATGAGAATCATTCAATTAATCTAGGATGATAATTCTTAGAATATGGTAGGAAGTCCTCTTTTCATATTATGAATGAAATTGTTTTATGTGTTTATTTTACAGAAATTTTTTCATAGCTCCGCTGCTGCTATTACTGATAATTCTCAATTTAATTGAGAGAATGAAGATTAATATTATTAATATGATTAAAATGACCACTAATTGGATCATTATCCAATTATAGATTGATTCATAATTTCTCTATGAAATAAATATCATAAAAGTTTTAAAAAGCCATTATTTTGGCCTCCAATTAGACAAGCATAATAATTACTTTTGGATTAGAGAAATGCTTCATGAGAAGTTTCATTTGGATTGAGAATAGGTCATAGGAATGACCTTTCTTTGGGGGTGAGAGAGAAATGCTTAAAAACCATTAAAATTAAGCATAAATAAAAATTTATGTGTTTCTTTATTACAATACATTAAAGCATTTCAATAATATTCAAAAGCCATTCAAATTAAAGCTTCTCAAGCTTGAGAGGGGTTGAGAATAAAGAAACATATAAAAATATAGAAAAAAGAGCATAATCCACTCTTTACCTCCTAAAATGCTTGATTCTTTAGTCATTGTTGTAGAGGCCCCCAACCAATCAATTGGTTTGGTATGTCGTAGGAGTCACCAAGGAAGATTGAAGAGAGAGAGAAGCCCCAATAATACAAAGGAATGAGGGCTTATTTATAGGAGAGGGAGGCCACTAACTGAGTCCAACTAGGTCCAACTGAGTTCTACAAATTTTCCAGATTGAGTTTGGCTAAATTTGGACAAGTTTTGGACCAGTTTGACTCCCATTTTTATTTGGTTTGATTTAGGAGAGAGGAGAGACAAAAATATCCAATTATTTTTTAGTTTTAAACTCATCTAAGCATGTGAAATAGGTGCCTCCTTAAAAGTCTCCCTTTTCCTTACACATGTGTCAAAAATGAATGATTACTCCAAAATATCTCATTTTTTTATTAATACACCATAATTTTTAACTAATAAACCTAGTACTTGGTTACCTCTTCATCTTATGTCGGCATTTACTCATTTTTGGGTATTTTCTTTTTTTATTTGGATTTATCTTGTCCCAACACTTGGATTAATCTTATTGGTCCATAGGAACCTTAATTGGACCATGATAAGAAAATTTTTGAAAATCTGGACCCTTATGCTAAGGTCTTCTTAATCAATTTTAATTAATTCTAATTGCATCTTGCAAAATCTGTTTTGATTTTCTGTTTCAAGGAAAAAAAAATTGCTATTTGAAGAATTTTTTAATCCAAAAAAAATCCCAATTTTGATTTACCACTCTCTAGAATTTTTTCATCTCACTAGGCAAAACAAGGAAAAATGATATTTTCTTGTATTCAGAAGAAACATAGAATGATTACAAGGGATTGAAGTAGAGGCTTATTTGATATTCAGGGGTTGAGGAGGAATCTTACACCAATGCCGTCTCCCTTTGAGTTCCAAGCTGAAAAATTCAATTTTAAGTGAGATCTTGGAATTCTTACCACCACGAGCTCCATAGAGCTTGTCAAGCTCATCCCATTTCTCCTTTGCAGTCGAAGGCTAGTCCACATGGTGAATGAGAGCCTCATCAAGATGAAGCATGATGATGGCTTGTGCCTCTCATCATCTTCAATATCTTCAGCCTTAGTTGGATCAATAACCTTTGTTTTGGGTACACAAACACAACACAACAAATTACTGCTGACACAGCAAAGACAACCCCATTAGGTAACACTAACATAAATTCCCACATCAGGCTAAACATAAACTGAGCATGGAGAACACAAGTTGAGTAGAAATTTGCTAAACAAGATTGAAAATAGCAGAACAGAATTGAAATACCATATCTGATTGATCAAGATGAATCATACATTGCTTTCTCCTTCTTCTCTTACTACTCACTACTTGAAAAAGACGACTACAAAGCCCCTATAAATAGGCGACTTCAGACAGTTTTAAACAGTTGTAACTAGAATGTCACAAGACATTAACAGATAATATCCGACTATCCAGATCATAACAAACTCCGACTGATCAACAATCCGACTGAGCAATAGTCCGACTAAGCAATAATCCGACTGAGCAAAGATACATATATCCGACTGAGCAACTATTAGGTAAATATTAGGTATTCTATCTATAGTTCAACACATGGCACAGCCCGGTGGTTGATTTCAAGGAAATCGGACTTGAATTCACAATCCCTTGATCAGAAAATACTGGCCACATGACAAAATTTGATGCTGCTTCTTCAAATGTCAGGTACTACATCATTTTGCTGCTCAGCCTGCATCCCTTCAACAACTGGATCCTCCTTCAAAACCTCAGTCATTTCTGCTGATTTATCTTCCACTGAAGTCTCCACTGGCTGCTCATTCTGACTTGCTGTTTGCACACTTAAATTGATAATAGGTACTTCCACCTGAACTTCTAGGTCCTGAAAGATTTCCTCCACAGTCCTATCATGCTGAATCTTCACACTCTGCATCTCTTTCAGTTCTTGTACCTGCTGAAGCCAATACTCACGTTCTTTCCTTAACTGTCCAACCTCTGCTATCAAACTTGCCTCATGCTGAGTTACAAACCCTGTTGTCATAACCTTATAGGGATAATTTATCATTGTTGACATCCTTTCCTTGATCATTCCCCAAGAATCCTGCATAGTGCTATGCATTTGTTGCTTCAGAATCTGTACATCCCCTTGTGCCATCAGCACTCCATTTACATCCAACTCTTCATTCATCAACATCTGTTTTTCCAACACCTGTAAAGGCTGAAGTCTCAATTGCATTACTTCATTATCAACCTTCATTTCTGCATTATCTTTAGCCATTTTATCCAACTCGGATGTAACCCTATCATCCATTTTTGCTGTCCATTCCTTGAAAATTCCTAAAGACATCTTAACCTTAGCTATCTCCAATGCATGTTGTTCCAATAACTGAGCCTTTTCAGCAATATGCATCTCCTTTGTCTGCTTCAATTCCTCCTCAAGCTGCTTCACCTGCGCACTTTTATCCTGGTAATCATCTGAAGTTACTATCTCATTCAGAAGATGCTGCTGCTCAATCTTCTCCTGCTGACTCTCGATGAAATACTGAAGTTCCTTCAAATACTGCTGAGCAGTACTTACATCCTTCACTACACACCCTGGTTGATTCACCACCTGTGCTCCAAAGTCAAGTTTTGCAACTAACTTGGTTCCCCCCAATTCAAGTTTCCTCTTCTTGGACAGTGTGAAACTCTTCCCCAACATCTTGGGTGTTTGTGAACCTGATACATCAATCAAAGGCTGCACTTCTACATCCTCAACATACGGTTTTTTCGGAGCTCCATATATTACCTTGAAGGCCTCTGTCGGACTGTACCCAACTGTAAGTATACTCTGATACAGCTCCTTCTTGTCAGGCTCCAACTCATCACATTCCGACGTCTGCTCTACAACCTTCTCAGACTGTGGTTCTTTCTCGACTTTGCTGTATTTTTCTTTATCTGGCAACATAATCTCTCCCACTTCCACTTTCTGTGCATACTGAAACATTGCAGCTACATAAGCACTCAACCTACTATTGGATTGTGTCTTTCTCTTATCCGACCCAAATATTTCTCCATGAAGCTTGTCATATAACCAATGTGCCCAACTAACCTCTTCTCCTTTCTCTGCCCAAGACAATGGTGCATAATTTTCCTTTGACATGTAATCAAATTTTATAATAGAGCACAGTCTTTCAAGATACCATTTGAGCTGTTCCCTCCTAGCATAGTGAACATTCCTTAACATATAATACTGTCTACCCCCTTCTCTGGGACCAAACTCCTTTTTCAAGACTTCATCACGACATTTCGGGATCACAGTATCCGAAACATAAGGTAATTGAAATACTTCTGCAACCATTTCCACAGTAAGACTCACCTTTGAAGAAATTGCGCCTTTTGTTTTGCGGAGTATCTCCACCTGACTTTTAGCATAGAAATTATTTCTCCAGTCACCCCATGGCAAGCCGGCAAACTCCCGCAAACCGACCTGCTTCAACCATGTTGCATTCGCGGGTGCTGCCTTGTCAAGCTCAACTTTGAAATCGGTGTAGGGATCCATCAGCGACTGTGTGAGTTTGCTGGTAGACAACGGTGTAGGAACCTCATCGTCCTCTTCAGCCGCACGCTCCTCTTCCTCCGAGCTGCTAACCTCAACTCTCATGGGTGCTCCCTTCCTTCGAAGCCGCTTCTTCAGAACATCCCGCTGCTCGTCCTCCGCTGGTGGTTGCATGCCTGCAGAGCTCTTAGCTTTCGGCATGGTGATGGGCGAGTGCAAGGAGAGCGCAGAGAAAATGCGTGAATGGTCTTGCATGGATGCTAGAAAGAAAGGACCTCGCACACTCTGGTACGCGCGAAAAGTGCGATCAAACTCCGGCTGCCTCGAAATGATATTCTCCGTAAGTGTCCACTCACCACTCAAATCAAGGCACCATGCAAAATTTTGAAAATTTGCAAAAACTCCGACTATCTGAGATCCGACCCAGCAAAATCCGACTGAGTCCGAATCCGATGCAGACCCACATCCCTGTATTGTTGGACTTTCTTCTGGATCTATTTTCACCTGTGCTACCTGTATCAATGCTGAACTTGCCCAATCCAAATGTGGTGGTGTGCCTTGAAACTTTTTCAACCTGAACCCATTAATTGGTTTCTCAACCCTAGTTCCAAAAACATCAGCCACAATAAAGGTTCCTTGCCCCAGATCTTCAACAATTTGATAAGGCCCTTTGTATCTCAGTGTTAACTTACCAGGATGAGGTCCCAACCTGGAATTGTACACCATCACCCAATCACCAACCTGAAACACCTTAAATTTGACATTCATAGTCACCCAAGCCTGTCTTCTTCTTTGAATCACCTCAGTGATGTAAGAACTAACTAATCTGTCCTCCTCCAACTGCATCAAATACCTGCTCCTGTACTTCACTGACAAACTTGGAGACATTTTCTCAGCAGTTACTCTTAAACTTGGTACCACAAATTCCATAGGCACAACTGCTTCTAATCCATATACCAACTTGAATGGTGTCATCCCTGTGGTAACTTTAAAAGCTGTTCTATAAGACCACAAAGCAGAGTCCAGCTTCAAGTCCCAATCTTTCTGGTTATCCTGCACAATCTTCTTGAGGATCCTTACCAATGTCTTATTGGTACTCTCAGCTTGTCCATTGGCCTGGGGATGATAAGCTGTAGACTTTTTGTGCATAATCATATGAGTTCTTGTTAGTTCAGAAACTACATCATTCAGAAAGTGAGTTCCCCTATCACTGACCAATTCTACAGGACACCCAAACCTGGTCATGATGTTGTGATACAAGAACTTGGCAACACTTGCAGCCTTGTTATCCTTCAGAGCTACAGCCTTAGCCCATTTTGTACAATAATCAGTAGCAACAAGGATATACCTGTTACCTCTTGGAGTTGTTGGCTTGACAGGTCCCACAAAATCAATTCCCCACTTCTGAAATGGTTCCAAAGGCAAAATAGGATGATCTGATATCCTATCTGAATTATCTGGCTGTCCAAGCTTTTGACAAATCACACATCTCTTGGCATAGTCATGGGCATCTTTCAAAACTGTAGGCCACCACAAACCAGCCTGCAATATTTTCTTGCCAGTAATATCCCCTGAGAAATGTCCTCCTGCTGTTCCGGAATGTGCTTCCTGAATTACTGCCTTCTGCTCATACTCAGGTACACATCTTCTGATCACCTGGTCAATTCCCTTTTTGTACAATGCTCCAGCAATCGCTAAGAATGGTCTACTCTTCAAAGCAAACTTCCGTCTCTGATCTGGAGTAAATTTTACTGGCATAAATCCCTCAGTTAAAAAGGTCAAAAACTGATCATACCAGGAATCCGACTCAGCAGCCTGAACCTCAAACAATGGGGCATCTGGTAGATCATCATCCACCCCACTTGGTGCTTCTCCAGTTTCCAACCTGCTAAAATAATCAGCAATAGCATGCTCTTTTCCTGGAGTGTGGACAATCACAAAGTCAAACTCCTGTAACAAAAGCATCCACCTGGCTAATCTTCCTGTCAACAATGGCTTCTTAATCAGATACAGCAGGGCTTGGTGATCCACATGGAAGATTACCCTGTTCCCCAACAAATAATGCCTGAATTTATTCAAGGAATATACCATCCCCAAAGCTTCTCTTTCAGTCACAGCATAATTCCTTTCTGCAGATGATAATATCCGACTGGCATAAAATACTGGCCTGTACCATCCTTTCACCTTCTCCTGCATCAGAATTGCCCCTACTGCTACATCTGAGGCATCAACAAAAATATGGAAAGGTAGAGTCCAATCTGGTGGCTGCAAAACTGGTGCAACAGCTACCATCTTCTTCAACAATTGAAATGCCTTCTCTTGAGGCTCAGCCCACACAAAAGGTACATCCTTCTTAGTTAAATGGGTCAATGGTGCACAAATATTGGCTAAATATCTGAGGTACCTGGCATGCCATTTAATCTGACCCACAAACCTCATTACTTCCTTCATATTAGTAGGAGACTTTGCTGTTTGAATAGCCTCAACCTTCTTCACATCAATTGCCATGCCTTCCTGTGAGATCACATGACCCAACAAAATCCCACTCTTCACAGCAATCACACTCTTGAAAGGGTTCAAGACCAGTCTGAACTGCCTACACCTCTCCAAACACAACTTCAGATGCATCAGATGTAAGTCCTTCTTACCAAAAACAGAGAAATCATCAACAAATACTCTCATGAAGTCTTGTAAGTGTGGCTCAAAAACCTTATGTGCCACATAATTGAAGGATGGTGGGCCATTTTTCAAACCAAAACTCATGACAGTAAAATCATATGCACCAAACTCAGTAATGAAAGCAGTCTTATGCTGATCCTCCTCAGCAACACTAATCTGATTGTAACCTGAAAATCCATCCAGAAAGCTATACATTTCGTGACCTGCTACAGCATCTAACACTGCATCACAAAATGGCATTGGAAAAGGATCTGTTATGGTTGCGGCATTGAGTTTCCTATAATCAACACATACTCTCAGCTTCCCATTTTTCTTAGGCACCACAATGATTGGAGATAACCATGTCACCTGGCTCACAGGTTTAATGAACCCTACTGCTAACAGCTTATCTATTTCTTCCTTCACCTGCAATGCAAAATTCGGATTCATCCTATACCTTTGCTGCACCACTGGAACTGCATCTGTTCTTAAATTAATCCGATGCTGATGTAATGCAGGATCTATACCCTTTACCTGAGAATACTCCCAAGCAAAGACATCTATATAGTCCTGTAACAACTGCAAAAGATCCTCCAAAAATTGTCCTTCCACCTGCACACTTACTTTCACCATCCTTGGTGCAGCATCTGTACCCAAATTCAATTCCTTAAGATCATCTTCTTTAACCCGACTGGACGTGCCATACTTCTTGTCATAAATCCTTACAGCCATCTCGCCTGCCTCCTGTTGCTCTTGTTCCATCTGTTCCTTGGTAGCAATCTCTGGTTGTTGTTCCAGCAACTGTCTGAACACTGTCCCTTCAATCTCTTGACCTGGCAAGAACTCAGACTCTTCCTGATTCTAATATTCCACAGGCTGCAATATTCTTTCCACATCAACATCAAAGAGTGGCACCACTGTTGGATTAGCCATTAAAAACTGTTCCTCCTCATCATCTTCTATTTCTTCAGCAAGATTAATTGTCTGTGCAAACAATGGCTTTTCTTTAAGAGACATATTTCTCTTACCCTGCATAGTTACAGTAATCTTCTTTTTCCCCTTGGTCAGAACCACCACATTCAATCCCCAATCCTGTTTAACTTTAGCCATTCTAAACCAAGGCCTACCCAGTAACATTTCATAAGGTGATAGTGATTCTGACATTCTGATTACCACAAAATTTACCAAGAATCCCATACCTGCAACTTCAATTTCCTGCTGCTTCAGAATTCCCAATGGTTGCACCCTGGTTTGATCTGCCATTTTCACCTGAAATGGTGCTGGGGCTAAATTTGCTGCACCCATTTCTTTGTATACACTTTCAGGGAGAATGTTAACCCCTGATCCTCCATCCAAAAGAACTTCATCAAAAACCCTGCCCTGATACTCAACCTTAATGACAGGAACCACAAAGTCAACATCTGCTGGATCAATGCTATTAACTGCTGGAACCAAAGTCGGATTATCTCCTGACTGCTGATCCTGAAGTCTTTTAAGCAATCTTTCCTTAAATGCTGGAACCAAAGCCAACAACTGATCTAATGACAATTGCAAGGGAGAATTTATGAGTACCTCAAACCAATCTTTATCCCTTTCATCCTTCATCTGCACATTACTTTCTGACGGATGCAGAACTAACTCTTCTTCATCCTCCAACTCCGATTCTTCTTGCTTGTCCTGATTCTTCAAAATTCTTCTTTGTACCTGGTCCCTGATGCCTTTTTGTTCCTTCCAATCAATTGGTCCTTTCTGTTTAGACCTGGTAACAGCCAATACCTCAATATCCTCAATATCCTCAGTATGCTTGTTGCTTTGCTGCTCAGGTATGCTTTGACCTCGCTGGAGCTGTTCCTGTTCATCTTCTAATTGAATCATGATTACATTTGCTTGAGCTGCTGGTTGATTCTGAGGTTGCTGCTGCCCCTGCTGGTTATTCTGATTATACCTAAGCACTGGGACACCTCTTTCTTCTCTATGTTTTACCCATAAGGCACAATTTGGCCCTATCCAATGATCTGGTGCTGAACAATAAACACAAGGCATGACTCTTGCCTGCCTTCCTTCATTGTTTTCCTGTTCCCTTAATGGTGGTCTATCAGTTCTTGGTCTCTGAAATCCTCCTCTGCCCCGAATTGGAACAGCCTGGTTTACTGCAACCTCACCCCTGCCTCTTCCTGCATAAGGTGTAGTCTGACCCTTGTTCTTGGGATTATACCAACATAAAGCTGTCGTATGCCCATCCTTATCACAAATTTCACAGAACTTCTTTTCTTTTGGTGCTGCAACAGAATAACCTATCTTTCTCAATTTACTTACCAAATCCTCCTCTTTGGATGGTTTTGCTTTGGTCTTGTGCTTTTTCTTTGTCTTCACTTCTTCTTCCTCACTGTCGGATCCTGCTTCTGAATCCTCCTGCTCAGAATCTGATGCTGACTCTGGCTGGTCATCTGAATCCGAATCATTCTTTCTGGTGTGTTTGCCCTTGCCGCTTCCAAGTCTTTTCTCTACTCTAGCAGCTGCAATAACCAAATCATTAATTCCACCTGCAATATCAATGCTAGCCACTGCATTTTTCAGACCACTTCTCAATCCTTTCAGAAAATAACCGGCCAGCATCTCATTGGTGGGTCTCTCATTTCCCTGTAACCTTTCAACCAGAATTCTGAATTTCTGAGCATAGTCCTCTACAAGCATCTTCTTTTGTCTGATGTCTCGGAGTTTTCTTAAAATGTCTGTTGGAGTCTTTTCCCTCCTGAATCTCTGTAAAAAAGCTATTCTAAGATCATCATATGTTGGGAAGTGTGGTATGCCATATTGGCTAAACCAACTCATGGCCTTCCCTTCAAGAGTTGCTGCAAATTGCTGCAATTTAACTGCATCATTGTACAACACAGTATACCCATTTGCTTGCCATTTTGTCTCAAACTGAGCTACATGACAATCAGCATCCTCCTTAGATCCTCCACTGAATTTAGCTGCTTTCACCCTAGGGTTGGGTAGTTGTTGAGCCATGGGATGTGGCTGAGGTGGTTTCCTAGGTCTTTGCCTGGTAGCCCCCCTTAATGGGTTGAACTGAAGACTCCTTCTAACTCCTGCAGACCTTCTTGTCAGGATTAGGGCGCCAAGAAGTCCCCCCACTAGCCTCCTCTCTGGTGCAACTGAACTTTCCCCCCCCTGGCCTACAACAACGGCTTCAGGGATTTGGTGTTCCTGATCATCTTCACCCTCGTCAGCATAATGAAACGGGTCAGGGTTACCAATTCGGGCCTGAGCCCTGGTATAGTAAACCCTTCCTACTCTTTTGTCCCCCTCTGACATTCATCTCCCTTCTCGTAACAGAACGGGACCAGCAGGATCGCCAATGTGTTTTGGGTACACAAACACAACACAACAAATTACTGCTGACACAGCAAAGACAACCCCATTAGGTAACACTAACATAAATTCCCACATCAGGCTAAACATAAACTGAGCATGGAGAACACAAGTTGAGTAGAAATTTGCTAAACAAGATTGAAAATAGCAGAACAGAACTGAAATACCATATCTGATTGATCAAGATGAATCATACATTGCTTTCTCCTTCTTCTCTTACTACTCACTACTTGAAAAAGACGACTACAAAGCCCCTATAAATAGGCGACTTCAGACAGTTTTAAACAGTTGTAACTAGAATGTCACAAGACATTAACAGATAATATCCGACTATCCAGATCATAACAAACTCCGACTGATCAACAATCCGACTGAGCAATAGTCCGACTAAGCAATAATCCGACTGAGCAAAGATACATATATCCGACTGAGCAACTATTAGGTAAATATTAGGTATTCTATCTATAGTTCAACAACCTTAGTGCCAGAGATGAATGGCCAAAAACCTTTGGACATCATCTTGTACTTGACAAGGACTTGCAGAGTGTGGAAGCCCTCTCTAGAGAACTTCTTAATTTGGGTGTTGTCCTTTGACATTGGGTATTGAAGGAGATTCCTAGAGGGTAATGGGTTGATTTTTATGAAGAAGAAAAAACCAAAAATTTGTAATGTTTTGGCTTAAGTAGAAAGAGAAAGGCTTATGAGAGTGCAACAACCCTTAATCAAGCCAAGGATGTCGCATAAAAAAGGAGATTAAGATGGTGAAGTTTGTGGTTTGTGTCCAACCACTAATTTTGATGGAGATTAGCTTCATTAGTGTCAAAGAACACTTTGTTCGGTGATTAAGATCACCATTAGTGTTTAGCAACACTATTAGTGCTTAAGAGCACTTTTCTACTATCTAATGACCCTTGCATTAGTGTGCAATTGGCATTAATTGGAAATGAGTATAAAGGACCTTAGCCTAAGGGTCTAGATAGAAAAATCCTCCTAGTGTCTAAAATGAATTCCCCAGAAATATAAATTCAAAAAGAACTTTCCAATGTGCAATTGGAAATGAGTATAAAGGACCTTAGCCTAAGGGTCTAGATTTTCAGAAATTTTTGGATTATGGTCCAATTAAGGTTCCTATGGGCCAATAAGATCATTCCATGTTTTGGGAGGAGATAAATCCAATTTGTAAAAGAAAAATACCCAAAAATGAGTAAATGCCCACATAAGATGTCCAAATGAAGCTTCTCTCATAAAGCTTTTCCTTAATCCAAGATTAATCTATGCTTGTTTAATTGGAGGCCAAGTTAATGGCTTTTTTTATGCTTTTAGTTTATGTATTTCATGAATATTGATGATTCAATCCATTATGGGTTAATGATCCAATTAGGGATCATTCTAATCACTCCCTTAATGTTAAGCTTTATCCTTTAAAATAATTGAGATTTATCAGTCATAGCAACGGAGCTATGGCAAAATTTCTGTAAAAATTACACATAAAACAATTTCATTCAAAGCATGAAAAGAGGACTTCCTACCATATTCTAGGAATTATCATCCTAGATTAATTGAAAGAATTTCATTGTAATCATGGAGAAATTAATTTTTTATGTTATGCATATTTGATGAATTAAGAAAAAGAGGATTTCTAGTAATTAAATTTTATGTTAAAAAGAGTAATCCCCATCGTATGAGTATTCTTAAAGAGTTAATTCCATTCTAGGCATAGAAAAATGTATACTAGAAATATTTTATTATAAAAGTGTGATTTTCATCGTAAATGATTTTATGCATAAATTAGATGCATACAAGAAATTCTTTTATATTAAAAGAATGATTTTCATCATAAATGATTTGTATGCATAAACATATGCATAAAAGATTTTTTTTAATTAAAAGTGAGATTTTCATCATAAATGGATTTTATGCATAAATTAGATGCATAAGAGAAATTCTTTTATTCTAAAAGTGTAATTCCTACTAAATTGGATTTATGCATGGAAAGATGCATAAAGAATTTATTTTTACCCAAAAGTGTTATTCTCATCAATTTTGATTTTATGCATAGAAAGATGCATAAAGAATTTTATTTTTAATTCAAAAGAGATATTCTTATCAATTTTGATTTTATACATAGAAAGATGCAAAAAGAATTTTATTTTTAATTCAAAAGATATATTCTTATCAATTTTGATTTTATGGATAGAAAAATACATAAAGAATTTTATTTTTAATTCAAAAGAGATATTCTTATCAATTTTGATTTTATGCATAGAAAGATGCATAAAGAATTTTATTTTTAATTCAAAAGAGTTATTCTTATCAATTTTGATTTTATCCATAGATAGATGCATAAAAGATTTATTTTTTTCTAAAAGTGTTAATTTCATTAAGATGGAAATTTATACATAGAAAGATGTATAAAAGATTTATTTTTATTTCGAAAGTATTATTTTCATTAAAATGGAATTTACGCAGAGTAAATTACATAAAAGGATTATTATAAAAATGTTATTCCTACTAAAGTTATCTTTATACCTAATAAGATGCGTACGGGAAGTGATAGGATGTGATAAGATGTGTATGAGATGTGATAGGATGTGATAAGAAGTGTATGAGATGTGATAGGATGTGATAAGATGCGTATGAGAAGTGATATGATGTGATAAGAGGTGTCTGAGATGTGATAGGATGTGATAAGATGTGATAGGATGTGATAAGATGTGTATGAGATGTGATAAGATGTGATAAGAATAACACTTTTGAAATAAAAATAAATCCTCTATGCATCTTTCTATGCATAAAATCAAATTTAATGAGAGTAACACTTTTGAAATATAAATAAATCCTTTATGCATCTTTCCATGCATAAAATCAATTTTAAAAAGAATAACACTTTTGAAATAAAATTAAATCCTTTATGCATCTTTCTATGCATGAAATCAAATTTAATGAGAATAACACTTTTGAAAGTAAAATAAATCCTTTATGCAACTTTCTATGAATGAAATCAAATTCAATGAGAATAACACTTTTGAAATAAAAATAAATCCTTTATGCATCTTTCTATGCATGAAATCAATTTTAATGAGAATAACATTTTTGAAATAAAAAAAACTCCTTTATGCATCTTTCTATGCATGAAATCAATTTTAATGAGAATAAAACTTTTGAAATAAAAATAAATCCTTTATGCATCCTTCTTTGCACAAAATCAGATTTAACAAGAATAACACTTTTGAAATAAATAAAAACTCTTTTATGCATCCTTCTATCCATAAAATCAAATTTAATGAGAATAACACTTTTGAAAAAAAAATCCTTTATGCATCTTTCTATGCATAAAATCAACTTTTATGAGAATAACACTTTTGAAATTTTAAAAAAAATCCTTTATGCATCTTTCTATGCATAAAATCAATTTTAATGAGAATAACACTTTTGAAATGAAAATAAATCCTTTATGCATCTTTCTATGCATAAAATCAATTTTGATGAGAATAACACTTTTGAAATAAAAATAAATCCTTTATGCATTTCTATGCAAAAAATCAAATTTAATGAGAATAACACTTTTGAAATAAAAATAAATCCTTTATGCATCTTTCTATGCATAAAATCAAATTTAATGAGTAACACTTTTGAAATAAAAATAAATCCTTTATGCATCTTTGTATGCATAAAATCAAATTTAATGAGAATAACACTTTTGAAATAAAAATCAATCCATTAGGCATTTTTCTTTGCATGAAATCAAGTTTAATGAAAATAACACTTTTGAAATAAAAAAAATCCTTTATGCAGCTTTCTATGCATGAAATCAATTCTAATGAGAATAACACTTTTGAAATAAAAATAAATCCTTTATGCATCTTTTTATGCATAAAATCAAATTTAATGAAAAATAACACTTTTGAAAAAAAAATAAAACCTTTATGCATCTTTCTATGCATAAAATCAATTTTAATGAGAATAACACTTGAAATAAAAATAAATCCTTTATGCATCTTTCTATGCATAAAATCAATTTTAATGAGAATAACACTTTTGAAATAAATAAATCCTTTATGCATATTCCTATGCATAAAATCTATTTTAATGAGAACAACACTTTTAAAATAAAAATAAATCCTTTATAGATCTTTCTAATAAAATCAAATCAAATTTAATGAAAATAACACTTTTGAAATAAAAATAAATCCTTTATGCATCTTTCTATGCATGAAATCAATTCTAATGAGAATAACACTTTTGAAATAAAAATAGATCCTTTATGCATCTTCCTCTGCATAAAATCAATTTTAATAGTTAATATCAGTGATATCCATGCATATTCATAGGTGAATATGTACATGGAGTAAATTAGAATATTTCTTTTAGAATGCACAAATGGTGGGAATTACTCTTTTGGAATAACATAAAAATAAACTTTCTTTTCCACAAAATTCTAGAAAATTTTACCATAACCTTCTTTGTATGGCTAACCATTTCTTATTTTTATCATTCTATTTTCAACTTCAATTAACCCTAATTAGATGTAAAGGACTCTAATCTACACAATTTTCGATATCCAAATCTCGATTCACATGACATCACATCTGATTTATTCACATCCTGATATCCATCACATTCATTCTCATCACCATCCCATCACATACATAACATCACATCACATCTATCCACATTATATCTCATTCATATACATCTCATCTCATTCATCCACATCCATCCAATTGTTCACCTGTACCCACATCTATTCATACATTCATATCTATCACTTCACATCCACATATATTCATAACACATTACATCTCTTTACATCACATCACATTCTTTCACATACACATCCACATCACATTCTTTCACATACACATCCACATCTATTCTTTCACATACATATCCAAATCCATTCAAGATTTCACATACATCCACATCCATTCTTCACATACATAACCACATCCCTTCTTTCACATACACATTCACATCCATTCTTCACATATACATTCACATCCATTCTTCACATACATAACCATATCCATTCTTTCACATACACATTCGCATCCATTCTTTCACGTACACATTCGCATCTATTCTTCACATATACATTCGTCCATTCTTCACATACACATTCGCATCCATTATTCACATATACATTCACATCCATTCTTCATTCACATAACCACATCCATCTGATTCACATCACATCTATTCACCTCACATCTCATCACCTCTATTCACATCACATCACATCCATCCATTCATTCACATCCAATCTGATTCACATCACATCTATTCACCTCACATCTCATCACCTCTATTCACATCACATCCATCCATCCATTCATTCACATCCAATCTGATTCACATCACATCACATCCATCCATTCATTCATTCACATCTAATCTGATTCACATCACATCTCATCAGCTCTATTCACATCACATCCATCCATCCATTCATTCACATCTAATCTCATTCACATCACATATCATCACATCTATTCACCTCACCTCTCATCACCTCTATTAACATCACATCCATCCATCCATTTATTCACATCTAATCTGATTCACATCACATCTCATCACATCTATTCACCTCACATCTCCTCACATCTATTCACATCACATCCATCCATCCATTCATTCACATCTCATCACATCTATTCACATCTCATCCATTCATCCATTCATTCACATCTTTTCACCTCACATCTCATCACCTCTATTCACATCACATCCATCCATCCATTCATTCATTCACATCTAATCTGATTCACATCACATCTCATCACATCTAATCACCTCACATCTCATCACCTCTATTCACATCACATCTATTTCATAGAATTTAAACATAGAATTTAAGAGAATTCTAATTTTGATATAAAGATTCTTTACGCATCTACTTATGCATAAGAATCAACTTCAATGGAAATAACACTTTTATAAAAATCCTTTTATGCATCTATTTATGCATAAAAATCAACTTTAATGAGAATAACACTTTTGAAATAAAAAGAATTCCTTTATGCATAAAAATCAATTTTAATGAGAAAAACACTTTTGAAATTAAAAAAAATCCTTTACGCATCTTTCTATGTATAGAATCAAATTTAATGAGAATAACACTTTTAAAATAAAAACAAATCCTTTATGCATATTTCTATGCATAAAATCAATTTTAATGAGAATAACACTTTTGAAATAAAAATCAATCATTTATGCATCCTTCTATGCATAAAATCAAATTCAATCAGAATAACACTTTTGAAATAAAAATAAATCCTTTATGCATCTTTCTATGCATAAAATCAAATTTAATGAGAGTAACACTTTTGAAATATAAATAAATCCTTTATGCATCTTTCTATGCATGAAGTCAAATTAAATAAAAATAACACTTTGAAAATAAAAATAAATCCTTTATGTATCTTTCTATGCATGTAATCAAATTTAATGAGAATAACACTTTTGAAATAAAACTAAATCCTTTATGCATCTTTCTATGCATAAAATCAATTTTAATGAGAATAACACTTTTGAAAAAAATCCTTTATGCATCTTTCTATGCATGAAATTAGTTCTGATGAGAATACCACTTTTGAAATTAAAAAAAAATCCTTTGTGCATCTTTCTATGCATGAAATCAATTTTCATGAGAATAATAATTTTGAAATAAAAATAAATCCTTTATGCATCTTTCTATGGATGAAATCAATTTTAATGAGAATAATAATTTTAAAATTAAAAAAAAATTCTTTATGCATCTTTCTATGCATGAAATCAATTTTCATGAGGATAATAATTTTGAAATAAAAATAAATCCTTTATGCATCTTTCTATGGATGAAATCAATTTTAATGAGAATAATAATTTTAAAATTAAAAAAAAAATCCTTTATGCATCTTTCTATGCATGAAATAAATTTTAATGAGAATAACTTTTTTGAAACAAAAATAAATCCTTTATGAATCTTTCTATGCATGAAATCATTTTTAATGAGAATAACACTTTTGAAATTAAAAAAAATCCTTTATGCATCTTTCTATGCATGAAATCAAATTTAATGAGAATAATAGTTTTGAAATAAAAATAAATCCTTTATGCATCTTTCTATGCATGAAATCAATTTTAATGAGAATAACACTTTTGAAATAAAAACTAAATCCTTTATGCATCTTTCTATGCATGAAATCAATTTTAATGAAAATAACATTTTTGAAATAAAAATAATTCCTTTATGCATCTTTCTATGCATAAAATCAATTTTAATAATTAATATCACTGATATCCGTGCATATTCATAGGTGAATATGTACGTGGAGTAAATTAGAATATTTCTTTTAGAATGCACAAATGGTGGGAATTACTCTTTTGGAATAACTTAAAAATAAACTTTATTTTCCATAAAATTCTAGAAATTTTTGCCATAACCTCCTTTGTATGGCTGACCATTTCTCATTTTTATCATTCTATTTTCAACTTAAATTAACCCCAATTAGATGTAAAGGACTCTAATCTACACAATTTTTGATTTCCAAGAGAGTAAACAATAAGAAAAGTTTAATTAATCTTTTTGTTAATCATTCTAGGATAAAGAAGGGCTGAATTGTAAAGAAGAGAAGGGGGTGGCCTTTTCATCAAGGCCTAGCATTACAATTTACTTCAATCAACTATAAAACAAGAAAATCAAGAAAACCATAGATTTAAAAGTAAAAAGTAAGAAAAATTTAGCTTACATGGAGTTGTAAGCTTTCCTTTGGCATGAGGGATTGAGGGTTCTACTCTTGTTTGAAGCAAGAGTGGCCACTAGTTACTTTGGAGAGGATTAAGCCAAAAACAATTGAATTATCAAGAAAATTCAATGTAAATGGCTTTGGGTAGGAGTAGAGTAACAGTGCATAAACACCATTAAGCTTTTACAAAATGGGGAGGCTTCTATTTATAGGAAAAAGTGAGCCTCTAACCAAGAAAACTGATTCTAGAATTTTCCAGATCAGTTTGGTCAATTTTTCACCATTTTTGGGTCAGTTTAGCTTACTTTTTGGATCTAGTTGAAATAGGAGAGAGGAGAGATAAAAATATCTCATTACTTTTTAGTTTAAAACTCTTTCATACATGTGAAATAGGTGCCTCCTTCATGAGGGGAGATCCCCACACTAAGGTGTAAAAAATGCATCATTTTTGCTAAATATCTCTTAATGTTAAACTAATAAACCTTGTACTCAATCAACTCTTCATCTTATATGAGCATTTACTCATTTTTAGGGGTTTTTCTTTTATTCTTCAATTTATCTCCTCCCTACATTTAGATTAATCTTATTGGTCCATAGGAACATTAATTGGATCATAATCTTTTTTTTTTGAAAATCTCGACCCTTAGGCTAAGATCCTTTTGACCTTTTTTCAATTAATTCCAATTGCACATTGGAAGGTTCTTTTTGAATTTCTGTTTCAAGGGAAACCATTTTAGACACTAGGAGGATTTTTATATCCAAAAATATCTCAATTTTGAATTACCTCCCTCTAGACATTTTCTCTCTCAAGGACAAAATAGGGTAAAAAAGGATCTTTCTTTTATTTCAGAGAGGGGAATAATTAGAAGATCAAAAGGGGAGGTTCTTACACCTGCATACCTCAAAAGCTAGAGGGAGGAATCTTACAAGAAGGGTAGCATCCCTATGGACCATCACCATTAGAAATCGTATGATACTGATGCCCCACCCAAGCCCTTTATTTTTTGCATAGGTAACCCCTTGGGAAGTATGCAAAAAATAGCGGGTGTGGCAACCCACCGTCCCACCCATCATGCATTCGAATGGTGGTGAAACTTTGCAAGCGGAGGGGTAGTATCCCATGGACTCGCTCGTAAAGTTTCACCACCATCGAACACCGTATGATAATGATGCCCCACCCAAACCTGCTATTTTTTGCAAAGAGGACACCTTGGGCACTCTGCCAAAAAATAGCCGGTGGTAACACATCATCCCGCCCATCCGATGTCTGATAGTGGGGTGAAACTTTGTGAGTAGAGGGGTAGTAGCCCCATATGGTGCCTAAGGGGTCCCGTATGCAAAAAATAGCATGTTGGGGCATCATTATCATACGATTTCTGATGGTGGCTCCTCTCTGGAATGTTTCACCACCATTGGACGCCCTGGGCAACATGATGTGTGTTGCCACCCGCTATTTTTTGCATAGTGCCCAAGGGGTCCCCTATGCAAAAACTACCGAGTTTATGTGGGGCATCATTATCATACGGTGTCTAATGGTGGTGAAATTTTGCAAACTGAGGGGTATTAGACCCATAGACCACCATCATCGAAAATCGTATGATAATGATGCCCCACCCAAACCTGCTATTTTTTTCATAGGGGACCCCTTGGGGATTACGCAGCTGGGAACACACCATCCCTGTCGGATGGTGGTAAAACTTTGTGAGCATAGGGGTATCAGCCCCTTGGAGCCACTCCTAAAGTTTCACCACCATTGAAAATCGTGTGATAATGATGCCCCACCCAAACCCGCTATTTTTTGCATAGGGGACCCCTTGGACACTATACGAAAAAAGAGCGGGTGGAAACACACCGTCCCACTCATCCACGTGTTTGATCGTGGGGTGAAACTTTGCAAGCCAAGGGGTAGTAGTCCCATGGCTCGCAAAATTTCACCACCACCAATGCCGTATGATAATGATGTCCCACCCAAACCCGGTATTTTTTACATAGGAGACCCTTGGGCACTATGTGAAAAAATAGTGAATGGCAACACACCGTCCCACCCATCTAGTGTCCGATGGTGGTGAGACTTTCCAAGAAAAGGGGTAGGATCCCGATGGAGCTAGCACAAAGTTTCACCACCATCCAGCACCGTATGATAATGATACCCCACCCAAACCCACTATTTTTTGCATAGGAAACTCCTTGGGCACTATGCAAAAAATTGTGGGTGGCAACACACCGTCTCACCCATCCGCCATCCAATGGTGGTGAAAGTTTATGAGTAGAGGAGTAGCAGGCCCATGGATCCATTTCAAAGTTTCACCACCATCGGACACATTATGACAATGATGCTCCACCCAAGCCCACTAGTTTTTGCATAGGGGACCCGTTGGGCTGCTCTTTTTTAGCAATGTGCCCAAGGGGTTTCCTATGTAAAAAATAGCGGGTTTGGGTGGGGCATCTTTATCACACATCATATAATGGTGGTGAAAATTTGGGAGCGTTTCCACGAGGCTTCTAACCCTCTACTCACCAAGTTTAACCGCCATTAGATGCCGGATGGGCGGGACGTTGTGTTCCCACCCGCTATTTTTTCGCATAGTGCCCAAGGGGTCCCGTATGCGAAAAATGACAGGTTTGCGTGGGGCATCATTATCATATGGTTTCTGATGATGGTGGTCCATGGGGCTAATACCCCTCAGTTCACAAAGTTTCACCACCACCATCGGACATCATATGATAATGAAGCCCCACCCAAACCCGCTAGTTTTTAGATAGGGGACCCCTTGGGCAGTATGCGAAAAATAGCGAGTGGGTGGCATCACACCGTCCCACCCATCCTCCGGTGTCCAATGGTGGTGAAACATTGCGAACGGAGGGGTAGTAGCCACCACCATCAGAACCGTATGATAATGATTCCCCACCCAAACCTGTTATTTTTTTCATAGGGGACCCCTTAGGAACTATTTGAAAAAATATCGGGCACACCGTCCCGCCCATCCGGCGTCCAATGGTGGTGAAAATTTGCAAGTGAAGGGGTCCCGTATGCAATAAATAGCAGGTTTGGTGGATTTTCATTATCATACAGCGTCTGATGGTAGTGAAGTTTCACCACCATATATCGGACACCATATAATAATGATGCCCCACCCAAACCCACTATTTTTTACATAGGGGACCCCTTGGACACTATGCGAAAAAATAGCGAGATGGGTGGCAACACACTATCCTACCCATTGGGGTCCGATGGTGGTGAAAATTTGAGTGTGGAGGGGATAGGAGCCCCATGGACCCACTCTCGCAAAGTTTCACCACCATCGGACACCATGTGATACTCATGCCCCACCCAAACCCGTTATTTTTTGTATAGGGGACTCCTTGGGCAGTTTGTTGTGAAATGTAGCGGGTGGCAACACACTGTTCCGCCCATCTGGCATTCGATGGTGGTGAAACTTTCTGAGCACTGGGGTAGGAGCCCCATGGACCTACTCGCAAAGTTTCACCACCATCAAACACCTTATGATAATGATACCCCACCCAAACCCACAATTTTTTGGTTTCACCACCATCAAACACTGTATGATAATGATGCCTCACCCAAACCGCTATTTCTTTAATCATTTAAATTTATCTATGCAAAAAGATAAATTTATCTAAATTTTCTCTTAAAAATTAAATAAAAATCTCCATTAATTCCTTTACACTAGAAATTCCATTTTTCTCATTTAAATGGTTGAATTCCAATTATGGTGGGAACTCCTCTTTCATCATTTAAATTTATCTATGCATAAAAATAAATTTAACTAAAATTCTTCTTTAATTTTTTTAAAAAATATCCATTATTTTAGTATTCCAAATTTTTCTCTTTCCTCATTAGACTACATGGAATTCTATTGTCATGGGAATTTCTCTTTTATCATAAAAATGAATGACTAGAAATTCTCCTTTTTTCTTATTAACTATTTATGTATAAACATAAAATTTAATTTTTACATGGTTATGATGATGAGAAATATTCAATTAACCTAGGATGATTAATCCTAGAATATGGTAGGAAGTCCTCTTTACATATTATGTATGAAAATGATTTATGTGTTAATTTTCAAGAAATTTTACCATAGCTCCGCTGTGTTATTACTGATAATTTTTAATAATTTTGAAAGCATAAAGTTTTAGTAATACAGTATGATATAATACCTATCATTTGGATCAATATCCAATTATGGACTTGATTCCTAAGTTTTTCATAAATTAAGTAGCCTAAAAGCATTACAAAGCCACTTCTTTGGTCTCCAATTTGACAAGCATAGAAATTACTTTTAGATTTGAGAATTGCTTCATGAGAAGCATCATTTGAATATAGAATTTATCATAGGAATGACCATTCTTTGGGGGAGAGAGAGATATGCTGAAAAAAATATTTTAATTTAAGCATAAATGGAAACTTTATAAGATTTATCACTAAAATTCTTTAGAGAGCTTCAATTGCATTAAAGATCCATTCAATTGAATACTTCTCAAGCTTGAGAGGGGTTGAGAAGTGAGAAACATTTAGAGATTAAGAAAAAGACCATAAAGTCACACTTTACCTCTTATTTTGCTTGATTCTTTCCTCTAAGGAAAGGCCCCCAACCAATCAATTGGTTTAGTATGTTGATGAAGACTCCAAAGAAGGTTGAAGAGAGAGAGAAGCTCCAATTTCTCCAAATTGTAGAGGATTTTAGAGGATAATAGAAAATATGCTTATTTTAGAGTAATATTGGCATGGTCTAGTTCACAAATGAGAATACAAAAGAATGAGGGTCTATTTATAGGTGAGGGAGGCCACTAATTCAGTCCAACTAAGTTCTAGAATTTTCAAACTTCAGTTTGGTAGAATTTGGACAAAATTTGGACTAGTTTGGCTCTCTTTTTTATTTGGTTTTGATCCAGGAGAGAGGAGAGATAAAAATATCTTATTATTTTTTAGTTTAAAACTCCTCCACACATGTGAATTAGGTAACTCCTTGAAGGCTCCCCCTTTCCTTACCAAGGTGTCAAAATGGTATGATTACTCCAAAATATCTAATTTTTTTAGTAATATTTCATTATTTTCAACTAATAAATCCTGTACTCAGTCAACTCTCCATCTTATGTGGGCATTTAATCATTTTGGGTATTTTCTTTTACTCATTAGATTTATCTCATCCCAACACTTGGATTAATCTTATTGGCCCATAGGAACCTTAATTGGACCATAATCCAAAATTTTCAAAAAATCTTGACCCCAAAATTTTTAGAAAATCTTGACTCTTAGGCTAAGATCTTTTAAATAATTTTTAATTAATTCAAATTGAACCTTGGAAAATTATTTTGATTTTTTGTTTCAAGGAAACATATTTTTGATATTTGTAGAATTTATATATCCAAAAATATCTTAATATTGAATTACCACTCTCTAAAAATTTTCATCTCACTAGGCAAAAACAAGGAAAAATAATATTTTCTTGTATTCAGAAACATGGAATGATTACAGGGTAATGAAGTAAAGGCTTATTCATTATTTAGGCTGAGGAGGAATCTTACATCCCCTCCCACTTGAAAAACGCGAGATGTCCTCATCTCGCAAAGTGGGGGTAATCCTTCGCCAACTCTTCTTCTTTCTCCCAGGTGTGGCGTCTTCTAGAGGGAAGAACTTCCACTTTACTAACAATTCTTTGAGGACTCTATTCTTGAGAATCTACTCCCGAATGTCAAGGATTTCCTCAGCTTGGAGAACCATCTGGCCTGGAGTTAGAGAGATTAATTGTTTCATCAAGCACGTGACTCGGGTTGGGTACATATTTCTTAAGCAAACTGACATGGGGAGGCACAAGAAGTTTGTAGGCTAGATCGCCCACTTTCTTTATAACAGCATATGGCCCACAGTATCTAGGAGAGAGCTTCTTGTACTTCCCTAAGGACAAGGAACTTGTTTTCAGTCATACTCGAATGAAGACCATATCCGATTCTTCAAACTCTCTCTCTGATCTCTTTTTATCTCCATACTGTTTTTGCCTGTCTTGGGCTGCCTTTATATCTTTACGGATTGATTACATCTGCTGGTCCATGTCATCAAGCATTTGTCTAGACATTTTGACTCTGATCAATGGGTCAGACCAAGTCAACGGTGTAAGGCAATCTTGTCCATACAAAGCTTTGAGACTCATCCCAATGCTCCGAGGATAAGAAGCATTGTAAGCAAATTCGACCGGATGCAAATGGCTTAACCAATTTTTGCGTTCCCTACCGTAGCATGATCCTAGGAGGATATCTTCTATTACTATCTGATTCACTCTTTTAGTTTGGCCATCTGTTTTGGGGTGATAGGCTGTGCTGAGATCCAAGAAAGTTCCTACTACTTCGAAGAATGCAATCTAGAATTTCGATGTGAATTTGGGATCTTTGTCACTTATTATCCTCCTGGGTAAGCCATGTAATCTGAAGATCTCTTTAAGGAAAACCCTGGCACATCTACTGTAGTGTATGTTTCTTTAACTCGAATCAGATGGGTAACTTTGGTTAGTCTGTCAACTACCACAAAAATGGAGTTGTAACTTGATTGTACTGAAGGTAATCCAGTGACAAAGTCCATACTGATACACTCCCACTTTATCTCTATGGAATGTCTAGAGGCTGCAGTTTCCCTGTCATCTTGACTCTCTCTGCCTTGACTCTTTGGCACAAGCATTTCCGCACATGACAAGCACATCCTTTTTGAGTCCTGGCCAGAAGAAGCTTTTCTTCACAAACATATAGGTTTTTATAAACCTTGGATGCCCATCTATCAGGCTATCATGGGCTTCTCTCAAAATTCTTCCCTTTATTCCCTCATCATTGGGGATACATATCCGATTATTATAATACACGCATCCTTCATCCAATCTGAAGGATAGCAATAGGGGCAAAGAATTTATCCTGCACGATTTTCTCCTTTGCTTCACTAATCAATGGATTTGACACCACTGCAAGCAAGGAGGCTTTTCTGCTGAGTGCATCTACAACCACATTTTCTTGCCCTAGCCGATACTTAATTTCAAAATCAAATTCATGTAGGGTCAGCATCCATCTCCTTTAACGCATGAGATCTTTTTGGGTGAAGATCCACTTCAGACTTTGATGATCTGTCAAGGTGAACCTTTGTCCCAAAAGATAATGTCTCCACAACTTTAGAGCATAAACTACTGAGAGTAACTCCAAGTCATGGATGGTATAATTTCTCTCATGTGTTCTGAGTTTTCTGGACTCAAAGGCCATTGCATGATCTTCCTGCATCAGAGCACCACCTAAGGCAAACCCACTGGAATCAGGTTTGGTAAAATCTGGCAATTTAAGGAGAGGGTTGGTTACTAAGGTTGTCTTTACCTTGTGAAAGGTACTCTGACACATTGCAGTCCACTGAAAAAGTGTACTCTTCTTGAGAAGGTTAGTTAAAGGGGATGCTATCTGAGCATACCTAGGTAAAAAGATCCTATACCATCCGGTTAGTCCTAGGAATCCTCTCACTTCCTTTACTGTCTTGGGTTCTGGCCATTCTACCACTCCTTGGATCTTTGCGGGGTCAGGAGAAATCCAATCCTTTGACACTATGAATCCCAAGTATTCTACCTGGTCAACAGAGAAAGAACACTTTCTTGAATGGGCGGGACGGTGTGTTGCCACCCGCTATTTTTTTTTGCATAGGGACCCCTTGGCCACTACGCAAAATAATAGCGCTGGTAACACACTGTCCCACCCGTACGATGTCCGATGGTGTTGAAACTTTGCAAGCGGAGGGTTAGGATCCCCATGGACCCGATCGCAAAGTTTCACCATAGTTGAACATCGTATAATAATGATGCCACACCCAAACCTGCTATTTTTTACATAAGGGACCCTTTGGGGACTAACCGTCAAAAAATAGTGGGTGGCAACACACTATACTGCCCATCCGGTATTCGATGGGGTGGTGACACCTTGTGAGTAGAGGGCTAGGAGCCCCATGGATTTCTTATAAACTTTCATCACCATCGGAAGCCGTATATGATAATGATGCCCCACCCAAACTCGCTATTGTTTGCATGGGAGATCCTTGGGCACTTTGCGAAAAATGGCAGATGACAACACACCATCCCGCCCATCTAGCGTCCAATGGTGGTGAAACATTTCAAGAGGAGGGTGAGAAGCCCCATGAACCTGCTCGTAAAGTTTCACCACCATTGGACACTATTGGACACTGTATGATAATGATGCTCCACCCAAACCCGTAATTTTTTGCATAGGGGACCCCTTGGGCACTATGCGAAAAATAGCGGGTGCCAACACATCGTCCCACCCATCCGACATCTGATGGTGTGAAACTTTGCAAGAAAAAGGATAGGCTCCCCATGGAACCGCTCGAAAAGTTTTTCCACCATCAGACACCATATGATAATGATGCCCCACCCAAACCCGCTATTTTTTGCATAGGGGACCCCTTGGGCACTATGCGAAAAATAGCATGTGACAACACACCCTGATGCCCATCCAGCGTCTAATGGTACTGAAACTTTGCAACCAAAAGGGTATTATGCCCACGGACCCACCACTCACAAAGTTTCACCACCATCGGCCATCGTATGATAATGATGCTCGACCCAAACCCGCTATTTTTTGCATAGGGTACCCCTTGCTATGCGAAAAAGTAGCAGGTGGGCACACCATCCCGCCCATTCTGAGTCTAATGGTGGTGACAACTTGCAAACAAAGGGGTATCAGCCTCATGGATCCACTCGCAAAGTTTCACCACCATCGAATACCATATGATAATGATGCCCCACCCAAACCCGCTATTTTTTTGCATAGGGGACCCCTTGGGCACTATGCAAAAAAATAGTGGCTGGCAACACACCGTCCTGCCCATTGGACGTCGGATGGGCGGGACGGTGTGTTGCCACCCACTATTTTTTTTTTGCATGGTGGTAGATATTCTAGTGAATTTAGTTTAATTGCAAATCTAAGAGAACCATACGTACTACCTGTAGAGCCAATAGAACTGTCGTGAGACGACTTGAACTGTGCACCACAGCCATCCGACCAAACCCATCCCTGGCCACGTGTGATCCCACAATCCTGGTGAGGTAAGAAAGAGAGATGATTAGGACACAAAGTATCAAATAAGTATTATAGCTCAAACACAAAACAAATATCATGAAATATAACCATTACCTGCTCGGAGAAGTAAAACTCAGTTTGTATCTCCTGAAATGGTGTGAAGGTGTAGTTCTCTGCAAAATCAACCATAGAGACGACCACACCAATAGGAAACTCTGCCAGGCATGCTTGGAATTGATGATCCTGCCACTTGGCACAATGACTGTGCCGTATATAGGGGTATATTTGCTCCCTGCATGTGGTTGTGAAGTGACAACATGGTGTATGTTTTTCCACAAAAGATGCAACTTCATGGACTACCACCACTATGGAGCTGGTGTGTCACATACTCATAACGTTGCCATTGAACTATCTCTTAGTCACTTACATCAAGATTTACCATTTATAGATGTGCAAGTGAACCACATGATGTGCAATTTCTCTCCACACAAGGTATCCTATGGAAATGGGCATCCTCCGTACGTGCACACAAAAGAGAGTGGATGAAATCATGAGGACTACAAGGCAACTCTCTATGCCCACTAAGAGAACGGAACACATCATAAAAATTTGGAGCTCAACATGGTAGCGACAACAACATGTGTCGTGCTGTCGTTGAGTACCTCAAAAACCTAGACTTACACCCCTCAAATGACCTTTGCCCAATTTCAAGCTTTGGATATGATGCCACAAACTGAGAATACAACTTTGTTTGGATCATTTCAAGAAAGCAAGCACCGTACTCAATGAACACTCCTCTTGTCACTCTCTTACGCAAAGCTTTCTTGAAAACTAGCAAGGCACAATCATTTTCCTCCCAAAAACTTTCTATCAAGGCTCTAGTGGTTTCATCTAGTAGGCGATCATGCCTAGCTACACGATCACTACTTGCCCACAAAGCGCCAACCTCATTGGCATCTAAACTTTGCCGTCTAATAGACCCAACTCTAAATGCGTGTGGTGCTATGGAAAGGATGCGAGATGTGGCACTCACCTTACCCTTCATTTGGGAGCTACTTATGGCTTCCACAATAGCCCGTTGAGCAGCCAAAGTGTCTACAAAGTTCCTCTTCTTGTTAACTGTATAGGAACGATGAACATTTTGTAGCATCGCCATGCCAGCTCTCCTCTCTATTTTTAACCTCCAATGTCAGAAAACGATATGAAATTGGTCATGTTGGGCAGATCGATCAAAGCGTCAAGCACGCATGCCTGTGATGAAGACATGAGGACTTTGAAATAGAATTGGAAGATTGCATGGGAACGACGATGCGCCCCTGACTTTGATAGTTCTTTCCTATCCACACTATGGGTGCCCAAAGGAGGGGGGGTGGGTTCTTGCGGAAGAGAAGGTGGAAGAGAAGGGGGCTCAGGAACGGTGGGTTCATGTGGATTATCTAAAATAAGGGGTATCGGTGGGGAAGAGGGCGGAGGGAGAGGAAGTGGAAGAGGGCTCAGGAAGGGTGGGTTCATGTGGATTATCTAAAATAAGGGGTATTGGTGGGGAAGAGGGCAGAGGGAGAGGAAGTGGAGAGGAAGTGGAAGAGGAGGAGCAAGGCTTGGATCATTGCCAAATGGAAGGTGTTGCTCGTTGGCGTGCTCTCCACTATCTCTTTCTCTCACGAGCTACCCTTTTCCTCTCCTCCTCTTGAACTTGGTGGATGGGGGGAAGTCTAGTCCTATCACATTTCCGACTCCTATGACTTTGAGAACCCATTCTCAAAAAAGCTAAGAGAGAAAAAATTATAAAGGCTCAATGATGGGATAGTACTAGAGATGTGTGTGGGATAGTACTAGAGATGTGTGATTATATAGGAAAAATAGGTTATCCACTTCAAATCTCATTGGATTTCCTATCTAAGATTGATTGGATAATTAAGATAAACATAAAGATAATTAAAGATAAACTATTATCCACTTAAAATTTAATATTATTAATAATAAATATTTATATATCCTTTATTATATAATTATATAACTACATTTTCTTTTATAATGTATTTTTTTAAAATTTTATTCAAAGCTTTATCCTACACATAAAATATTTTCAAGTAATATTAAATTTTAAAAATTAAAAATTTTAAATTAAATAACATGAACTTTAAAAATAATATTATTTATCTAATTCCAAAATATAATCCTTTAAAATTAGTGATTTTAAATTCTTTTGTATTAATAAGCTATATATATCTTTTATTTAAAATTCTATATTTTATTTCTCTTTTTTTGAAAATTACTAAAAATATACTAAATTAACTTTTTCAAAAATATATTTTTGAAAAAAATGGGAAGGCAAGAAGGAGGTGCTACGTGTCACATGCGTACATGCCACGTGGCATTTTCTTGACATGTGGCACTATTATGGCTGATGTGGCAATTCCATGATGTGGCATGCCATGTCAGCAAGTGCGAGGTGGCATGCAAGGGTGGCAACAAGATGTGGAATTAATGATGAGGTGGGAAGTCAACTAGGTTGACCATGTTGACATGGAGGGTGGAGGTGGCAAGGTGCTTATGTGGATCCTCTCGAAGCTGATGTGGACATAAAGTGATATGCATATATAAGATTTGTGCCTACCCAAGCCTCACACATGGCATGATATCTAGGCTTTGAAGTTTAACAAGCCTAGATTTCCAAACCTAACTAGGATTGGTTTTAGACTTGAAAAGGGGAGAGTGGACACAATATGGGATTTTTCACATGGGAGGATTGAAAATGGACCTTCCTATACTCAAATTAAGCCAAATTATTTTTAATAAATTCATGACAATAAGTATATTGATCCCTAGAGTTTTGAGATTGAAAGATTCAATATTTGATTTTATAGAATTAAATTGCAATTGATTTAATGGGCCTCTCACAGTCATAACAAATTTTCCAAAATAAATCTACAAAAATCCAACTATTAGATTTGTAATTTTACCTTAGACTCACATTTTGCTAATCTTCCCCAATCTAATCATCACTAGATCCATATAAATGAGCATTTTAAATGGTAGATGTGGTGGAAGGACAAAATAGTATGTTTTTTTAATAATTCGAATGCCTTTTAAATAATATAGAAAATAGTAAAACGCATCAAAAATTACTCAATAAATCAAGTTAAGCTCTATGTTATTTAAATTTGTGATATGCAAAGTGAGAACATTATATGAGTAATAATGTAAAAGTTATAGGCAATTTACTCACATTCAGTGTACCTATCCAAACCTCTGACATGGCCTCTATACAATTTTGGTTACCAAAGAAAAAGGGATTTGCAATTATTAAAAATTTGATCAAATTATAGTTTTAGGTGCCAAACTTTATATATGATGTTTCATTAGAAGACCTTGAAGTGAAACTCCTTGGCTAACTATAGGAGAGATTGGCTAATCTTCTTGAAAAAATACTTGTTTTCAGGCTAAACCCAAGGGTGTCCACTAAAAAAAACTAGATAGCCTCATCTTGCAACGACCCTTGCGTCTTCTATGAGAGGGCGGATAAGCAACTAGGTTCCCAACGACATGTGAAAGGTAAGCTCTCTTCACTTGGTTTGTCTTGAGTTAGTAATTGTGGTGGTGGGTTTGCGCTTTCCACCTAACTTTATTAAATAAAAACTAAACTAAATTCTTCTTACAAATTTTTTTGTATTAATGCAAAGACTCTTTAGGGAATCCCCACTCTTTAGCTAGCTCTTGAGGTAAGGTGCCAACCCTAAACTCAATGCTTTTGTTTTATGGTTTTTTATTTTTTTGTTTTATGTTTATGCTTATGTTGCACGTTTCTATGTTTATTCTTTTTTATTCTATGTTTAGGTATTTCATCTATCTTATGTGGCGTGTATCCTCACTTGCCATACACTCTTTAGGGAATTCCCACTCTTTAGGTAACTCTTCAAGTATGCCTCATCCCTATAAACCCAATGCTTTTTTATACTACGTCATTCATGTGTATGCTTATGTGTTTATGTTTATGCTTAAATGTTATGTGATCCTATGTTGCATCATGTTTATGTTTATGTGAATGCTTTATGCATGATAATAATTTCTTCTATGTTTATGCTTTATGCATGCTTCTATTTTTATGTTTATGCTTTTTGTTCTATGCTTTTACTTATGTTTCTTCCATGTTTATGCTTCTATGTTTATGTTTATGCTTATGTTTATTCTACGTTTAGAGTGGCCATGGAGTTAAATACAAACAGGACGACGATCCAATCAAAACTATGTATATAAGGCCACATGTTCACACGTTAAGCTTATGTATTATTATGTAGCACTATTTTATCATTAAGCTTATGCATGCCTACATGCTAAATTTTTTAGAGTTTGCCATCTTATGGGGTCCTCGAATGCCAATCCTATCATACTAGAGGATAACACATAATGTCTATGAGGTATAAAACACTTGGGTTATTAGGCAAAATATTTGTAAGTTCTTATAGATTTTTTTATCCATATTATGTATGTTGTTGCTTATGTGTTGTGAAACTTTCATGTTTTTTATACATATTGTTTCTTATGCATGTTGGTAACTATTTACAAGAATTGGTAGTAAGTTGCTCGTCTAATTGAATGGGAGAATCATGAAATATGTAAACCATAAAGAAGATGAAACTCGGGAATGGCTTAAAAAATAAGGAGTGATAACCAAAGAGGAGACATCTCACAAGACCAAGGCAACTATGAGGTGAGACTGCTTGATCCTCATGGTTTTAATTTCTTTATATTAAAGCTTTGTTTGAAAGTGATGGAGCACTAACTTTGTATATTTTTTATTGTATGTAATGCAGGATAAGGATGAAAGTGGTGAAGATGTAGCACATGGTGAGGAGGTTGATGACATTGAGGAGAGGACGAAGACAATGAAGATTAGTTTACTTCCTAAAATTAGGACATTGTAATAGGACATAGGCTATGCTTCAATGTCACATTGCTCTCTCGAGTTTATTTTGTAGCACGTCCTTTTGCAACACCTTTTTGGGCTTATATGTACACGTATGCTATTAGTAACTTTCTTGGGCTTTTATGTATATGTTATTTGCAAGGTTATCAATGATAATTATGTCCTTTTTTGGACTCTTAATGTTTGTCTTTTTTTGGGGGGGGTTACAATATATGTAAATGTTTTCAATGTTCATTACACACACACACACACACACATATAAGGGGCAGAATATATGTAAATGTTTTCAATGTTCATTACACACACACACACACACACACACACATACACACATATAAGGGGCAGAATAGGGGAGACATCTCTCCCCCATTTCGCCCCTATCTTTTTTGTTACAATCTACAACACAACAGTTGTACATTTATAGCTACATGCATAAGCACTGTGTGTATAGCTACATCACACAATTTTTCACTTTTATACTTCATTTGTTCTTGTGTGGTTCTAGAGGCACAATGCCTTGTCTTGTAGTGGTTCTCCTCCATTTGGAAAAGTCATTCTTCAAAATTATTAGCATGAAAATGAGGCTCCCCGCATGGCATAACAAGCTCAAAATGGTTCCAAGTGTAATCATTTCCAATCGAGCTCCAATACGTGCATGCATGACCTTCAATACATGCTCCAATGCCTCTACAGGCGAGCTCCCACTAATTACACATGAACATATGCAAACCTGCTCCTCACCTGCTCCCACTTTACACATGAACATATGCAAACCTTATCTGAAGGGTAAAAAGGCCCAAGTGAAGGATTCTGGAAGTCTTTGGCAGTGAGAGCTCCACAAAGCACACATGGCCTTGTAGAACTCTCACCAAAGTATGATTTTTGGCGGGCTAGGTTACCCTTCAAAATGATGAGTTTAGTAAAAATAAGCCCGTGTTTTAAAATTTACCTCATTTTCTGATGGCCACTAATAAATAGGTGGCTGTATTTTACGGGCCAAAATGCCCAAAAACGCAAACGCTTGGTTCTCACTTGCCATAGACTGAACATGGCATGCCATTAGACCGACATGGCATGAGCAATAATTAAAGAGGGAGACGTCAAGTGGGAATGTGGGGCGTCCTTAGTTTTCTTGAAAGTGTACTTAACGAAAAAGACGACCTTTTACAATTGAACCAAGTTGGATGAAACGTCAAGAGTGACTCGACATGAAACGTAGAAAGTTTGGATTTCTGAGGTTGAGAAGTGAGGAATCTGAGGAATGCGCGAAATTTAAAACGAAGATGTGGATTGATGGAGGTACACGCTACAGATTTCGTCAAACACGTGTTTGTTGGCACATGAGAAAATCCGCTATATGGTAACGTGACGCGCCAAAACCATCTCTCTGTCGTGACTCAAAACCAATTTCCGCACGCAAAAATATATATCCGCACGAGAATCTATTTCCAGCGCCGATTTCCTACAGACTTCGGCGCTCGACTAAGATGTTTTTTTCCAACCAATAATGAACGCTCGAATTTTTTAATTTCTAAAATCTCAGCTGACCGTTTTTTTCCATGCGTTCCATGACCATCGGGCGGCCTCATCAGATCTTGAAGCTGATAAAAGGCCGGGCTAGCTCAACATGAAGTTTATAATTGTTGGCGCCATGGCCGAGATCCCAAGCTCCAGTAAGGTTTTCTTGAGCTGGCGGGATGTGAGTGTAAAGGCGCGGGATGCCACGGGCCAAGCACGCTACTTGCTGCAGGATGTCACGGGCTATGCAGAGCCTGGTGGCCTCGTGGCCTTCATGGGCTCCTCCGGCAGTGGCAAATCCACTCTGCTCAACGCAATCGCAGGTATTACTGGCATAAATCACCCAATTAACCTAATACGTGCATTAATAAGCTTCCTCAAATTGAATACAGTGTTCCAAATCATAACTATTTACCGCTTTTCGATCCGTGAAGGGAGGCTGGGCAATGCGTTCATGGAGAAAGGTGAGATTCTTGCCAACGGGAGGAAGCAGCGGCTGTCGTACGGCAACCTGGTTGGCGATTATTTTTTTCCGTATTCGAATTATTCAATTTATTTCGAAAATCATACATCGTTGATTTAAGAATCGTTTCAAACTTTTAACGCGTCCAGTTTCATGCAGGCGTACGTGATGCAGGACGACTCGCTCATCCCGACGCTGAGCGTGTACGAGACTATGCTGTACGCGGCCCATCTCCAACTGCCGGCCGCCATGAGCCTCACCGAGAAGCAGGACCGAGTGCAACGCAGCATCCGCGAGATGGGGCTGCAGGCCAGTACCTTCCGCTTCATGCATAAGCGAATATTACATTTTTGAGCGAGAGAGAAAGAAACGTACCTTTTCAAACGCTAGAGAGAGACAGACAGACATAGATAGATGTACCTTTTAAATCAAACATAAAGTTAATGTTACATTTGAGAGGGAGAGAGAGAGAGAGAGAGAGAGAGAGAGAGATATGTACCTTCTAAATCATACATAAGTTACCACTACATTTGAGAGGGAGAGAGAGAAAGAATACATAAGTTACTATTACATTTGAATGTGGGAGAGATAGAGAAAGAAAGAATACATAATTTACTATTACATTCGAGTGAGAGAGAGATAGAGAAACAGAGAATACATAAGTTACTATTACATTTGAGTGATATATATATATATATATATACCTTTCCAATATATGGTGTATAAATAGGCCAATAAGACCTTTCCTTTGCAATCAAATTGTTTCAAGATCGTTTCACACATTTACATGCCTTTTATATCCATTGCAAGTATAAAGATTGTTGGAAATTTCCAACAAACATATTATCTAACAATGTTGATTAAAATGTTGTAGGCTTGTGTGAACACTCGTGTGGGTGGTTGGTACACCAAAGGACTAAGTGGTGGGGAAAAGAGGCGTCTGAGTATTGCAATTGAAATTATCAAGCAACCCCCCTTGCTCTTCCTTGACGAGCCCACTAGTGGCCTTGATAGGTACCAATCAAGTCCTTTGATTAATCACAAATATATTTACTCCAAGAATCATGGCTTCATATAATACCATTGGCAGTGTGGCTTCAATTCATGTTGTCAAAAGACTTCGAGCCCTTGCAAAGGCAGAAAGAACTATCATTCTTGCAATTCATCAACCCAATAGTGAAGCTTTTGGCCTCTTTGACCAACTCGGTTTGTTGTGTAAGGGTCGCATGGTTTACTTTGGTGACAAAAGTAAAGCACAACAGGTTAGTTCTTTCTATTTGCAATCTTTCTCTTTACAATTTAATAATTACAAAACATCAAAGTTATATAGCAGTGTATTCAAGTATTTTCCATTTTTTTAATTTTCAATGTTTAAGATCATATTACAAAATAGATCATCTTGAAATTCCATTATAAATACTAGTTCAAAAGCTCATTTTCAAAATAAATATACAAAAGCGTATCTCTCATAAGAGAAGAATTTCTCTCTAATGGCATGTGCCCTTTGAGAGAGAGAGAGAGAGAGAGAGAGTTCTTATAGATAGTGACATCTACGAAAGGCTAAAATGATTGAAGGAAATCAAGGACAAAATGACTGAAGAGATCAAATAAATAAATGAATACCATGCAATTTTATTCCAAATTTGTGGTCATGAAAAAAGAAAAGTACTAAAAAATTTCATAATACAGAGTAAGAAGTAGAAAAGGGAGAGAGAAACGTGGACCTCATGCACATGTCATTGCGTACAATATGGAAACTTTTAGTAATTCTCGAAACCCTTCTAAGTAATAACATTCTTCTTAGTATTTTATTGAAATGGGGCTCTACAAAAAAAATTGCATCACTAAGACCGATCTTTTCACCAATCATGCCAAGAAAAGGCACCTTTTGAAAAAAACACCTTTTTTTTGAAATATTTTAATTTTAGCCACACAACCTTTTTTCCAAATATTTAAATTGTAACCACACAAAGAACTATTCAATACCTTGTTTCCCCTAAAAGCATGTATTTCTAACCATCAAACTCAATCTATGGTGTAGAATCTATAGTTAATAGTTTTAATGCTTTTTTTATATATAGTAATATGTTGATTTTAAATTATAAGAATTTGAACTTGTGTGGCGAAGGACTTGGCATCATCCATTTTCTAGTCTGAAAAAGCTTGAAGAGAGAATACATATTTGCGGCTCGTGAGGATTCGAAACTAAATAAAATAAGTTCAAATTTTTGAAAAGCAAGAAGGACTAAAACAAAATATTTTTTTGCATTAAATTTTACAATTGAAAGAAATTTAATTATGGTCTAGATTGAATCCATGGTTCCACTTTGACTCTATAAGTAAGGTTCAATAAAGCTTAATTTTTCTAGGACATTCTTTGAACTCCTTCATGTGAGGGATGTTTTAATAGAAGAACAGAAGATAATTTAAAGACAAAAAAGATAGCCCATATATGCTATTACAAGTCGAGAGGGGTGTAGCTCTATTCTCAATATAGACAATATGTCCATAAATTTTTTATGGAAATGACATCATTCTCTCTAGTTATAGGATTTACTCAAACACATAAATCGTGGCTGCTATTATAAATGTTGTTGTCTAGTGCACTTTATGTTGTGTACGAAAAAATGATGCTAGTTTTTTTAGCAAACTTGCAAAGGGGAATAACAAGTTGGAAAGAGGACACATTTAGTTCTACGTAGAATTATTCCACTTTGGACCTTATCTCCACCTTTAAGGGTTATAACTAAGGAATGGAATGCTTGTTCTTATAGAGTCTTCTACTTTTTTATGGACTTTATAAAGCTTTTGGCAATTTCCCATGCAAGAAGATTCTTAACATGCTTCAAGAACTAGACTTCCCAAAAGAGTTTCTCTAGAGAATGATTGCAATTTGTGAGCATGCCAAAGAAATCTAGCTAGGATGTTTCACAGTGAAGGTAGAAGCAACATTAGCATGAATTAGGGTAATCTTCTTCCTTTCTCAAGTATACGTTTAGGAGGTGGCTAGATTCATTACAAGGTTGAAAGGGGTCTAGCTCTTTTAAAATTTTAGGAAACATGCATTATGTCCATTATTTTGTATGGATATGACATTTTTCTCCATTTATAGAGGCTTTCCTCAAACACATCAACCATGGCTATTATTATAAATGTTGTTATCTAGTTCCCTCTATCTTATGTACAAAAAATAATAATCAATGGCAAATGTTTTGTAAACTTAATACTTTGATGAACACATGAAATGTGAGATTCCACCTCTATTCATATCTTGGTTTGGAAAAATCATGCCTTTCTTGCAAGGAGGGTGTGCCTTTCTTGCAAGGAGGGTGTAGTTTTTATAGTTATTTTTCCTTTTTACAATACCTCATTTAACTTTTGTTGAACTCTATTAAATGCTTTTGTAGAGGTGGATTCCTCTAGATCCTCTCTCTTTCTTTTATCTTGTATATATAACCTACTATCTCATACATTTTTAGAAAAATCATTCCTATATCTAAGTTTCCCGTCCGCTCCCTCTCTCTCTCTCTCTCTCTCTCTCTCTCTCTCTCTCTCTCTCCATCATAACCTCCCACTATCCCATAATAAAAGGTAGGTTATATTGTGTTTTAATTTAATTGTAAGTATGTTGTATGTTTTACAAAATCAATGTAATTTAATAAAAGGTAGGTTATATTGTGTTTTAATTTAATTTAATTGTAAGTATGTTGTATGTTTTACAAAATCAATGTAGAGCTCTAGCATGATTATTATTGTAATCCAAAATTGTGGAACTCTGGCATGTTTTTCCCTTATTAGTATTGCAATCCAAAAATTTGTTATCTATAAAACTTTACATATATTACCTTTGGCACATGCAGATATTTGATGATGCTGGCTTCCCTTGCCCAACTTTTAGGAACCCTTCAGATCATTTTCTTTGGATCATAAATTCTGACTTTGAAGAGGTAGGCAAGGCAATATTGCATCTAACAAAATTGTTATCCATCTCTTCTCTCTTTTCTTAGCAAGGTGTTGTCCTCTTAGTAAATGTCTATGTGCACTTTGCACCCATGTTTTTTGGCTAGCCTTCACTATGGCGGGTCCTCCTCTTCACCTTCAGACAAGTGAACTAGTATGTTGCCTTATCCATAAAGATTTGTGAGCTAAAATGGAAATAACTTAAACTTTTCATTGGTACATACAAGTTTTGAAATTAAAACTTGGCAAATTTTTCAGATGCACTGTTATGATACAGAGATGCAGAAAGCCACAAGGAATACCACATCAAAAAATGCCCAAGTTCTTATCAAGTTTTATAAAGAATCTAGCATTAAAACTTTTGTTGATGCTAAAATACAAGAAGCTTCGAGAAAGGTAAAATTAGGCATACAATTAGTTTCAATGTGTTTTTTGGGTTGTCACATAACTAACTATTCTATTGTGTAAAATGTTAGGAAGGTGATATTTTGAAAGGTGCTACATCTGGAGGTGTTGATTTCTACACACAAGCCTTTTATTTGACGTCTAGATCATTTACACACATGCGACGTGACTTGACCTACTACTGGTTTCGACTTTGTGCATATGTATTGTTGTCCATTGTGGTGGGGACAATTTTTTATAAAGTTGGCCTTTCTTACAATGCTATTCAGGTATAGAAATTCCCCAATTTTGCCACTTGCAAAGGATTTATTTCTAGGCATAGAGTAGTAATATATAATTCTTTGTCTATCCTTAATCTAGGCATATAGTAGTAAGATATATTAACAATTTGCCTATACATGGCTTGCACAGGCAAGGGCATCCCTCCTTGTGTTTCTCACCTCATTTTTAACTATGATTGGAATGATGAGCTTCCCTTCCTTTGTAGAGGATATGAAGGTACTTAAAATCTCTCTCAACTTAGTTAGCTTAGCTACTACAATTTTTGTAAAAAATCAAGTCATTGAAGAATCATCTCATTAGACTCAAAAGCTATTCAAGCCTTTTCTAATGGGGTAAAAATTGTTTCTAATGGGGTGTGATGTTGTCTCTTGTGCAAAGATTTTCACTCGAGATAGACTGAATGGGCACTATGGAGTTGCAGCTTTTGTTGTAGCAAACACAACATCATCTTTCCCATTTATTTTCCTCATATCTCTTGTTCCGGGGGCAATAGTGTATATACTTAGTGGCCTACACCCTGGGTTAGGCCACTTTGTATACTTCTTTATCTCGTTGTTAGCTTGTCTTTTAGCTGTGGAGGGTTTGCTAATGTCCATTGCAAGTTTAGTACCAGATTACCTCTCGGGCATGATGGCAACATGTGGAATCATGGTAATATAATTTTGAGATATTTTACATTCTTAATAATATAATTTATTTACAATTTTGATAAGGATAGAAAGCTCAATTTTAAACTATGTTTTGTTTGGTTATGTGGGCATGCAAATGGCAGGGCATCTACTCTCTCACTGGAGGTTTCTTCTGTCGTCTAGACAAGTTACCTAAGCCTATATGGCGATATCCTTTCTCATACATATCTTTTAACACATGGACTAATAAGGTAAGAGGATAATGATGTAAATTTTATTTTTAATACTAGTAATGTGGTTTGTAAGACAATCGCCATGGCATAAGGTTAGCTACATAAACTTACCTACACATGAATCCACAGGTCCGTGGAATTGGATGGGGCCCTTCCTGTAGGCCAATTGCCATGGCGTAGGGCTAGCTACACAACCTTACCTACCATGAGTTCCCATCCATGGAGTTGGATGAGCAAGGATTAGTTGTGTATTGAGCCCAAATGTGATGATCATAGAGTTGATTATAGTAAAATGATTAAAGAATTGGATCATTTGAGTGTAGAAAAGCTATTAAGATTTCAATCATGCGAATAACCTCTCATTGTTTCTTGTAAATAGGCCTTCTACAACAATGATTTTAATGGTCTTCAATTTGAGAATAATATAGCAGGAGGACCCCCACTTGCCGGGGAGGATATTGTCCGCACCATGTTCCAAATGGACATGCTTTATTCTAAATGGTGGGCAACCTTTGTTCTTTTGTGCATGGCCATAACCTATCGAATCATCTTCTTCTTTTCTATGAAGCTTAGAGAAAATTTTCCTATGATCATGCACAAGATCAAGGCAAGGAAGGCGGTGATTACAAGGGATTTTTGTGACAAATTTGTTGCACTTAGTGACATTGATCACCATCAAGACCTTGACTTGGTCACTATAAGTACATTTGTTTGAGAATGGGCTATAACAGTGTAGGCACTCCAGTAGGAACCTTGAAGCATGAATTGTATAAAATTCATGTAACCCTGATCCCAACATTATAACTGTCACATAGATTTTTCTTTCACGCACATTGTAGATCTTTACTTCGATTAGAGTCACTATTAATTTGAATCTACATGATTTCAACATATGCAAATACATGTAGATATTGGCAAGTTTCATTCTTTGTATCCCCACTTGTAACTTGTATGCCCTTACCATGCTAAATCATATGAGATTTAATAAAACCCTTCTTTCATACCTTTTTATTTATTGACTACTCAAGTACCCTTCTCGATTGTGTGTGTGCGTGCGTGTGTGTGTGTGTGTGTGTGTGTGTGTGTGAGAGAGAGAGAGAGAGAGAGAGAGAGAGAGAGAGAGAGAGAGAGAGTGTTCCACTCTACTGTTTGAGTTAGTTTTAAGAGATATCCAAAGGCTTTTTCGTGAGCATGATCATCTCATAACAAGCAATACACAAGAAATACACCAAAAGCTCATTATACATCAAAATGTTATGTAAACAATCACAAAAGGAAACTAGATTACCTATACTATTGAGTCTTTCATCTTATGAAATCCTAAATATTGGTCAATATGCAAAGCTATATTTAATCATTTAATAACAAGTTTGTTTACTAGTGACATCATACTACCAAAAGGTCTAGAGTATATCAAAAATTTTTATGTCATCCAAAGACACTAGGTGATAAGGATAATATTGTAGATGATCTAGCTTTTGTTGAGTCTAGTAAACAAGTCTTTAACATGAATCAAAGATGATTTTAGATGCAAAAGTGGGCAAAAAGAATAACCTGTAAATTGGAAGCTCCTATCTTGAGTTTTGACAAACATTTCCAAACTTAAGGTTGGAAATAACTTGAGCATTCCCTAAGGCCCCCTTCACATGTATTTGTCAAAGGTTTCAAGGTTTTGATATTTATGAGGTTTGGTTTTGAAACATCTTGTCTTTTTGAAAAAAAATGGGGTGGAGTTTGATAATTTTATAACTTTATATCATTGTAAAATACCACTTGCAAATGGTCTCCTCAAGGCCATCACTTACAAGCAAAGAAAAACTTAATTTTGAAAAGTTGTTGAATGTACCCTTCTCACTTAAAAAAGCAAGGAAATATACACGCAATTTAGAAGGATTTATGAAGTGAAGCCCTTTGGAGTTTGTCACTTAGTATGGGGAGAATAGTGACTTGAGTTGGGACTTGATATGTGATCTTCTCAACAGGGACGGAGGGCTGTGGGGAAGTTGTACGAAGATCTTTTTGTAAAGCACACTTGTCTATAAATACATACCTATTTTTGTTATTAAAAAAAAGCAAAGAAATATGGTTAATATTATGCCCTTCAAGGCCCGCCCACGTTTTGTTTGAAGTCTAATAGTAATTGAACTTACGCGACGTCTCCAAAGCTTGAAAAGCATAAAGATTAAGATTATAACCATCTCATTAAAAATAGTTAAACAACTGCGTGACCCAAAAGCAGCCGAGACCAATGCTGAGTTGCAAAAGGTGCTCTCTGATTTGTAAGAATCAAGGCTGGTTGTGGACCTCATTTGGCGCTGCTCTTGGCTGCTTTAGAGGGATGAGAGCAGACAGGGATTGAATGCACAATAACCCTCCCCCTCTCTGATGGTTGATTTTCCGGCCTTTCTCAACTCAAACTGGGCTAAGTGGGCTTCCAGCAGGCCCGCCGACCCTGACAGACTAGGGACTGACTGTGGTTTAATGTTTTTTTTTCGAACTTACACAAACAATAAATATTAATCAAAATGTAATGACACCTTATGGGTGTACAAACAATAAATGCTATTCAAAACAAATCTACTCTACATCCCAAAAAATTTGCCAAAAAATCCTATACCGTTGGATAGCTTGATCATTGACCACAGAAACTTTGATTGTCCCAAAACAAGCACTCCTCACATAGTCCCGTTATAGGTAGGACCAAAAAGAGCGACATCACTAAAAACCTTGCCAACTTTGTTAATGGAAAAAGGGGGTTGCCTCCATGAGAGAGGTACCACACACCTGGCCCCTCTATGTATGGCAACGTAATCATATTAAGGGTAGAGCGACTCATTCGGGGCCTCATATCACAATATCCTAACGCTTGGCTATCGTGTCAGATCCTCTCAGTCTAACAAGAGATCTTCTCAGGCTATCCTATCAGATCCTCTCAGTTTAACTAGAGAAATCCTCAGGTTGGAAAGATGAAGGATTCCTCCGAGCTTAACAAGATGTCTTGACTCCTCGATTATGAAGGCAATGTGTCTATCCTTATTTATGACTTGCCAACTAATTTACTCCTCCAAGTTTTTCTCGCTCCAAAAGATAAATTTGTTTCGTTTTAGAAAGTACTCGCTTCGCAGGGCACAAAGTGACCCACTTTCAAGTGTTTAATCTTTTTTTCTATTTCGACTAGATCTATAGGCTCACCCTAGCCCCATCCAATCCCATGGGTCTAGCCTTCCACCCACCACTAGACCTATGGAGCCAATGTGAACTCACACACCCATAACTGAAATTGTCCATTTACTCACACACACCACTTACATAAAACAAGAGTTTACAATCTACCCACCACAAAAATCTCCTTAATGAGCCCAAACACTCCTCGACCATCATGATGATCAGAGGAGCCCTATAATATCACATCTACCTCAACACAAATGTCAATAAATCCTAGACATCGCTTCAATTTGTCATCACCGATCTCATCAGCATGAACACTTTAAGTATCAATGCCAGGAGCCCTATCAAGTACAAGTACACATACTCAATCACACCAGGTACTTCCTTGTCTTTTCACTTCGGAGTTTCTTCATGTCCTTACACCAAACATGTTACGAGTGCACCCACATTAAACTGAGAGGGGACAAGGTCTTTGCGATCGCCTTCATGTGATGTACCTCTCAGATGAAGTAGAGTAAACCATCACAATCTCAATGAGACATCACAACTCTCTAGTCAAAACTTCGAATTCGTTTAGCTGTACTATATCTTCGCAAGGTCTTCTCAAGAATGTTCCCTTCTTTGCGAGTCTTTCCAAGGATATGATCAATCTTTGCTCTTTCATAAAAGGATGGCCATTTTTAACTCTAAGAATTTAAGCCTAATCACGTATAAATACTTCGTACTAGTCATTCTTAAGGATCTTAAAGAGACCACCTCTTCTGTAGAGTTTCTTATCTGTATACTTCTTAAAGAATGGGTCTTCTTGAATTTGGCATGATAAGCTTTACTTGTCTAGGTCCTTATTTTTCAATAAAAAGTCTTTCAATCTAATCCTTTTCAAGGCATCCTCCGACAATTAGCTTTTGGGATAAACCCTTTTCTTAACTAAAGGGCTCTCAACTTTCGAGTTAAGAATTGTCAAGGGCTTTCTCTCTCTAGAAATCTTCTCCTTTCTAAGAGAATAAGAACTTTATGAGGTCAACTATATTACTTTGAAATAATCCTAGGATAATAGGGTAAAAAATAAGAGACCAATTAAATAGTATAAGTATAGATGGGTTGGCGAATGTTTTTATATGTGAACCTAAAAATTTAGAAAATTTGGCAAATCTTTGAAATTTTCTATCTTATATGGTAGCATGTAGTGTACTTTTGGTCTCCAGAACCCACTAAAAACTAAAAGCAGTTTTTCCAAAAAACATTTGTGGTGAAATAGCCCAATAATATCAAAGACCCCTCTAAAATAGCCCTTGGGCTAAAAATAGCCCCTATTTTTTTCCTTATAGGATAATAATTTATTCTTATGCTTAATCTTACTTTCTCAAGATGTCATTTCACTTTCTCTTTCTAATTTCCTTTTCCTCTCTCTAGAATTCTACTTTAGGATTATTATCTCTCTAGAATTCCTTCCAAAAAGAACTCTAAGCATACCACTAAATAGCTTTAATTGATCTAAGGCCTTCATTATCCACCTAAAATCATTTTCTCTCTCTAAAAACATTAATCCTGTTACTCTCTCTCTCCAGTTTTAATGTTTTTTGAAAAAAGAATCTTATTCAAAGGTCTTAAATTGCACTTGTTTAATGTTCTTTTAGCCAAATTTCCTTTGCAAGGGGATCATTTGTATACCTTTTATGTGCACCATGTGCACATTTGTATACATCAACAAGATACACACTTCTGCAGATAATTTACTGAACTCAATGTTACTTCATTTCTAAAACCAATTTTATTATTCCATCCTACCCAAGGTTCACCCTCGAAATTTCTAGAGTATCAATTTATGTAATTATCGAGCTTCATCCTTAGACTAGTTTTTAACCTATCCAAGGTTCACCCTCACAATTTCCAAAGTATCAATTTCTCTTATTATCGAGATTCATCCTTTGACTAGTTTTTAACCCTAGGTCAATCTAAATAATTAATCCTAAGGTCAAGTAATATTTTGTTTCCAAGAGAAAAACCAAAGAATAATCCTCTCTCAAAGGATTAATTCTATTCTAAGCTTTAGAATTCTCATTTAATTGAATGAATTAAAATTGGGCACACATCCATATGAGAACCTTTGACCTTGAAAAATCCTATGTTTTAAACATGCAAAAATTTTAATGAAGATGACTTACACATTATCCTAGAAGTCCATGAATGTTTTTTTTTTTGCTTCTCCCTAGGTACTTGCAGTACTCACTTACATAAGGTTTTGGTACTTTTGAAAGGTTTATTAGCTAGGAAGGGGGCTATACTAGTTGGTTTAGGTGATGTACCTAGAACATAAAGCAATAAAATGGACCCACATGCATAAAGAAAAAACTCATAGATTTCTCTTGAGGAAAGGGGGGGTATTTATACTAAAAATTGATGGGTGGGAGCCTCCACATGCTATTAGTCTTCTAGAGTTAATGTCATGCCACGCCTACCATACAACTCATGTACACCATAGAAGTTCGTCTCCACTAAACTAAACCTTAGACTAAGATTCATGCACTTTATCTAAAGTGAACTAATAGAAGATGCACGACTCCAGTTTTGCATAAACCATTTATCATAAACCACCAACAATTATCATAATCACCACCTACCAACCCAATCTACTTTGGTTTTTCCCAAACCATGGTTTTTCAAACCTTAAAAAATTTACCCTTAGTTCAACTAGTTAAATTAATGTGCACACACATGGGTGTGCATATTAATTCAATTTATCCAAGGGGAACTCTTGCCACCATTAAATGCTCTAATATTTTAATTAATTATAAGCACTTCATTAATTTTTTTTCTTTATTTAATTAATATTTATCATTTTATCTTTTTGATCTAGTTTAATTTACAAGGTGTGTGTATTAATGTGCACATGTGCAACTAGGAGTCTTCCCTTTAGTTTTGCATATAATTTACCTTTAAAATTTATCTGAAAAAGGCTTTAATTTAATTATTTACATACTTTTCTCAAAATAACGAGCATAGATATTTCTCCATAAGCAACTAAAAGTTTCTGCTAGTAATAGAGCTCTTAAATTCTCCCCCACTTAAAAATCCAAGATGTCCTCACCTCGACGAATGGGGTATAATCTCTTACTATATCTTCTTCCTTTTCCAAGGTAGCATCTCAACCGAAAACTTCTTTCATTTAATTAGATACTCCTTTGAGATTATATTCTAAAGGAGCTTTTCTTGACATATAATATTGTTCTAGGTTCCAGTTTCACTTGGCCTTGAACAAGAAAAGCCAACCTTCTCATCATCCAATATATCACTCGAATCTGGTAGATTCTTCTTCAATAAGGTCACATAAAAGACATTGTGAATCTTTAAGTATGGAGGAAAAAAATTTCCATAAGTTTGATCTCTGATTGTACTTATAATTATATAGGGTCCACAATATTTATGTGATAGCTTCTCGTTCTTTCCCAAGGAAAGTAAACTTCTCTTGGCTCAAAGAAAGACCATATCACCTTCTTCAAATTCTCTCGAAGTATGCTTCATATTAACACATTGATTTTCTCCATCCTAAGTAACTTTGATATTTTTCTTTCTTGACTACATTGGATCCATTTCATGTAACATCTGCTTCGACACTTTCAATCTTATTAGTGGGTTCGGGGGGTTCACTATATGTAAACCCTTTGTATCATGTGCGTTCAAGGACTACTTTAAAGACCCCATTATCTGTGAATTTTTCATGAATAAAACACACCCTTTTTCTATTCAATCTGTGAATACCCCCATTAAATGGTACCCTTCTGTATATGTAAAAAATGTGTTCAAAATGGATTTTAAAAATCCCTTCTATTGAACCCCGCGTGTTACGCTTACATATTTATGAGTGAACCCCCCCTAAGTTAGTGGGTTGAACCAATTTAAAGGCATCACACAATCTTTTTCCTAAAGTGCCTTAAATGGATTCATTTATATGATCCAATAATGAGACGCATTATAAGGAAACTCCACCAAATGAAGATAGTTCAAAGAATCTTCTGGTTTCTTATCAACAAAATGCTCTAAGGATATCTTTGATCATCTGGTTCACTCTCTCATCTAGCCACTATAAGTCTCTAGATAATAGGCACTAATAATATCTAGAGAGGGAAACTCCACCAAATGAAGATAGTTCATCCATCTTCTGGTTTCTTATCAACAAAATGCTCTAAGGATATCTTTGATCATCTGGTTCACTCTCTCATCTAGCCACTATAAGTCTCTAGATAATAGGCACTAATAATATCTAGAGAGGTTTCCACAACTTCGAAAAGACTTTAGTAACATCAAGGGCTATATTATCCCTTTTTATTGGGATTAGATGAGTAACCTTTGTCAATCGATCTACCACCACTAAGACGGAATCATATCCAACATTAACTGAAGGCAATCCAGTAATGAAGTCTATGCTTATGCACTCCCACTTCATTTATGGAATAGCTAAGGGATGCAAATTTCCTAGAATCTTTATCTTTTCAATTTTTGTCTTCTAGCAAGCAACATGCCATAATACATCTCTCTTGAGTTTGAGCTTAAAGAAAATCTTCTTTACATGAAAGTCTTCACATACACTATAATAGAATGAGCGTATAATAATATTCCAAGTAGTGCTTTTATAACTATGAGTCCCGAGCAAATGTTGGGCTCATTTTGCTTCTAGGAATGCTAATAACTTTGCCACAATGGGATTTCTCTTGACCAGCATTTCTAGCAGCGAAAAAGCACTATGGTGCAATGAACAAAACGCTAGTGAGCAGTGTTTCTAGCAGTGAAAAAGTGTGAAGTTTCATAGTGAAAAGGTCCTCCTACTAAGCAACATTGGATATGCCATATTGTGCTTAATGTGCTATATTTACAATGGGTATGTTACATCCTTCCCTCCTTTTAAAAAAATAAGATTTTTGCATCTCGACATAAACTCTGGGTAATCTTTTAAGGGGGTAGATTCATCTTCCCAAGTTGCATCCTCTTCAGGGTAATATTTCCATTGTACTAAGTGTTCTTTGAGGATTTTATTTCAAAGGGTTCTTTCCTTGGTATCTAAGATCCTTGCAACTCAAGGATTTCTTTAGTTGGCATTACAACTTGTTCATCATTAAGAATGTGATCTGAACTAGGCACATAAGGTTTTCAATAGGCTTACATGAAATACATCATGGATCTTGAAATGCTCAGGAAGTTGAAGTTTGTAAGCATGCTTACCTAGAAACTTGATGATTTCATAAGGTCCACAATATCTAGGGATGAGCTTTTTATAATTTCCAAGGGATAAAATTTTTTTCTTGGCTTGCACTCAATGAAAGACCTTGTCTCTTTCTTTGAAGGTTCTTTGAGATCTCTGGGCATATGCATAGTGCTTTTGCCAATCCTGAGCATGTCCTTTGCAGATGGCTCTCGTTCACTCTTCCATTTCTTCAAGCATCTTCCTAGAAGCCTCAACCTTTAAGGTAGGGTTAAAGAAAATCAAAGGGAACGAACATTCATGACCATAAAGTGCTTTGAATTGTGACATGCCTTTGCTCTAGCAAAAAGATGTATTGTAAGCAAACTCCACTAGAGGAAGGTACTAAATCCACTTTTGCAGTTCATGCCCACAATAAGCCCTAAGCATGTCTTCTATGACCTAATTAACTCTCTCAGCTTGGCCATGTGTTTTTGGATGGTAAATTGTATTGAAACAAAACCACCTCATCTTCTGACCTCATCTTCCGACCTGATGATGCCATGCCATCTTTTGGCCCTGTTGGAAGAGCCAGCTATCTAAAACAACTATCGAAGCCAACTGTCTAAATTAGCTACTAGATTCACTTGTCTACATCAGCTATCGGGGTCAGTTATTTGAAACAACAAACTTAATCCACTATCTAACAAAGATCTTGAGAGATAGCTGCCTACATCAGAGCTGATAGAGTCAGCTTCTTGAATCAACTAACTAAATTGGCTTCCGGAGTTAGCAGTCTAAATTAACTGTTAGAGTCACCCATATGAAGCCATCAACCGTTAACTTACTATTGACAATCACCTCATGTTGTTGCACAACTTTTAGCATTCTAGAGTCGATATTCAACGTTTGGCCAAGTTTACTTTGTTGGCCAGGATTACTACAACCACAATCATCTTTCTCGGAGTCAGCTTCAGCTATCAAAATAGGAAGGCGAAATCAGCTGCCTATTTTGTCGACTCAATGGCATCCAACTTGAGTAGTCGACACTTGGAGGAAACTAAAAAACATAATAGTACAAGCTATGCAACATGGAAGCTGAAGATGGAGTCACTATTATTCTTCCAAGATTGTTGGGAGATGGTTTCTATGGAGAGACCAACTTATCTAACTACTAACCTAGTTTTAGGGATTTGTTCTTCAAACCTTGGTTTCAGATTTGTGTGTGTCATGCCCTCCATTGGTAATCCTAGTGCGTGATGCACTATAGTGAGCTAATTTGTCTTTCTTCCTCTAAGGCTAAGAGTTCCTATATTATGATCTTCTGAGATTCTTCCATTGGCAGTTTTTCTTGAATGGCTACTCTTAGACTGGGTACCAAAAATTCCATGGGCATAACTGCTTCCAACCCATAGACTAATTTGAATGGTGTTTGCCTAGTTGAGACCTTGTAGGAGGTGCAAAAGGCCCATAGAGCTGCAAATATCCGCAGATCAAGAGAGAGTTATGGGGAATAGTCACTGCTCTAAAATGTGAAAAAGAATATCTTATTGGGGCATCTGTACTTGTGGGAACTGATTGCTTGCCACTTCTTGGGATGATAGCAAGTTGTACCACTCCAGATATTGCTATGCTTAGGTGGATTGCCTATATCAAGTCACTAAATCCTGAGTTTGAGCATATTGCGGGAAAAGATAATCCAGTTGCAGATATGCTATCAAGAGCCAGGTATGAAGATGAAAAAGAGATGTTTTGTGACATTGATGATGTGGGTACAAAGTTCTACACTGCTGCATATGCAAAGGGGGACCATTTTGCCTATCAAATGCACTTGAGTCTTTTACTGAGGAAATGTATGAAGGAGATTGGTTACTTATTGGTCAATACTTGAGTACTCTGACAAGACAGGAAAATTGGTCTGACTCAGAATTTAAGAGGATCCGCAGAAAAGCATATGGTTATTTTCTAAAGGATGGGTACCTCTGGAAGCATCCTAAGCAGAGGAATGCTATGCCACAGAGAGTCATATGTGATAAAGAGACTCAAGGGAAGCTTGTGAAAGAATTCCATGAGAGTCTCTGGGCTGGACATCGAAGTGTGTGGGCCACCTTTACCAAAATAAAGGAAAAATATTGGTGGAAAGGAATGTACAAGGATATTTCCCAATATGTGGAAACATGCATGGTATGTCAAATGTACTCAAATGTGCGACATCGTGATGGCTTGCAACTAACCTACCCACCTGCCATGCACTACAAATGGGTAGTGGATCTAGTTACAATGCCTTTGGGAATTTGGCAGATGCGGTACATAGCACTTGCAAGAGAAGATTTGACAAATCAGGTAGAGGGACGTGCTCTTAGAACAAAGAGTACGAAAACAGTATGCAAATTTCTCTTGGAAGATGTGATTTGTCGGTATGGTTGTGTTGGGAAAATAACAGCTGATAGGGGTGAGCTAGATGTTGAAGAAGCAAGGGAATTCTTCTCTAGAATTGGCATTAAACTGTCCCTAACATGTGCTTACAATCCTGAGGGCAATGGTAAAAGTGAGCGAGGACATCCTCCAATCATTAAAGCTTTGGCTAAGGCATGCAAAGAAAGAATGCGAGAGTGGCCAAGACTGCTACCATATGCTTTGTGGGCTGACCGTACAACTCATAGCTCAGTGACAGGATATATGCCTGCAGAATTAATGTATGGTCAGAAGCCAGTAATGCCAGTTGAAGAAGTAGTTCCAACTTGGAATGTATTGCCCTGGATGGAAGGATTGAGCAGGGAAGACCTCCTTGCATTGCGAATAAGGCAGTTGGAGAGGAGGCCTGAAGATGTAGAGCTTGCTAAAGCTCGCTTGAAAGATGCAAGGTTGAAAAATAAAGAAAGATTTGATAGAAGACACAGACTCCGGCCAAAACCTATTGAAGAAGGTGATTGGGTTCTAATGTATGATAGTAATCTTGACAACCAGTTCACTGTTCAAAGGAAGTTTGCAAAAAGATGGTTTGGCCCTTACATTGTCAAGCATGTGCATGGAAATGCCACGTATACTCTGTGTGAGCTTGATGGAACAGAGATAAAGAATCTTGTAGCAGGCAAAAGGATCAAGATGTTTAAAAGAAGGCTTGACAGTGATCCTTTTGATTCACAAGGAACTCAGGATGAGAGGCTTGATAATGATAACATGGATATGGCTGAAGAGGAAGAGGATGATTTTCCTAATAATGTTGAAGATGAGGACGACATCCAGATATATGTGGATCTTGATGATGATTTGGCACATAACAGAGGATGTGCAGGTTTAGAGGGGGTGGATGTCATGCCATGGCACGTCTATGGTGTGAAACCATGCATATGAGACTATCAAATGCAAATCTAGATGCATGGGATTAAGTGCTATGACGAGTAATTATATGATGCCATGTACATATGTTCATATTGTAAATGAGGTTCAATAAGACGAGCTGAGGCTGAGTTAGGTCTCGAAGCTTTTGTATATGAGTGTGGTGTGAAATATGGAGCCTTATGCTTATGGTAAGCCTTGCAGTAGGGAACACCCTTCTCAACATGTATGGAAATGTGAGTGCATGTATGATATGAGGATTGGTTTTGAAGAATACTCTTTGGAGATATCATGGAATGAGCAAAACAAGAGGAACTTTAATAAGATACTGCACACATTCAAAGTTTTTGTGTATCCTCATAGGCAGATTGATCCCTTCAATAATATCTTCATGCCCATGGATGGTGAACTTAGTGGCAACTATGTTAGTGAGAGCTATTTCAAAATGACTCTTGTGAGTATGGTGGTGGTGGTTCTGTTCACACTCAGATCTCATGGGTAAGTTGGAAACACTCAGTTATATATGTGGTCTGCGTGGCTATGTAAATGATGGTATGAGTGGCTCGTCAAAGGGATATGATAATGATGTGAATGGCTACCCATGTGCATGATGTGTAGTAGCTTCTCAATGGTATCGATGAGCCGAGTCAATGATTACCTCTTATGGGAGTGCAAGCATGATGCGTGCTTTAGTAGGCTCATGATATGAATATGATATTTGATGCTGCTTTGGTCCAAGCATATACATATGAGTAGATATATCATGTGTATAGAATGTAGTAAAGACGACAGCTTGCATGGCCATGACAAAAATAGAAGAGTAGCATGGGCGGGTTGTAAAGAGTCAAGTTGGAAGCAAGAGCTTGGTTATAAATGCAATGCATGGCAATCAGTATACATATTTGGATGCAAGGACTTTGTGATCCAAGAAACGTCATAGAATAAATGCCGCAAAACTAGAGTTGATTTTTTTTAAGATATACGAGAAGGGGAGCTTGCGTGGCAGCAACAAAAAAAGAGACATCCGAAAATAATGAAAAAAAAAGAGGGCGCAAGTGTTTTTCGAACGGGGGAAATACGAAAATATTGCTGCAAAAGGTGGTGGGCGCCCGATTTCCTTGCGGGAAAAAGAGGAAAAAACCCGAGAAAACGAGGGGGGGGGATATATCAGAGTACAGCATGTGCAGAAAAGGGGAACCAGGAGCCAACTAACCAGAGAATTTAAAATCAATGGGGCGGCTACTGTTCATGGCTTGTAGGAGTTAGAATTGAAGAGCAAAATGAGTATTATCTAGTGATATGCTTTTCATTATATACATGTACTCTGCCTTTCGCGGTCTGCAGCGAAGCGATCATATGGGAAATAGCAAAAATCAAGAAAAACTCGCGTTTTTTTTACTTCAGATAAGTTATGTTTTTTATTATTATTTTTGTTCACTAAAATCCACGATTCAGAAAATCGTGTTGTAGATTTTGGGGACTTATGGAATTGTGGAATAAAAGTATCAAAAATACTATAAGGCTCCTGAAAGTTGGTTTTATTTTCTACTCGATCGGATTTTGGAATGCAAGCCATGGAGTTTTCTAAATCTCATGAGCATGTTATAGTTATGCCGTATGCCATCTTTTGTTTGTGAGATGTTAGAATTTAAAGCAGGTTTTCAGGTGATAAACATCTTGAAATGATGGAATTGATGTCACTTGATGTATGGAATGTAAATGGTCACATGTATGTGGGAAATATTTGAAGATTATGTTATGCTTACATGTGATTGGATTGAGGGATTTGGAAAAAGGAGCCAGTAAATCTATGCTTGGAAAGGGACAATCACTTGATACACAATTTATGTGCAATCATCAGGCTGAATTCATGGATGTATTGAGGTGAATTTGTACATGTTTATGATATCAAAAATGGAGATGCCTTGTTCTCCTTGGAGAGTTATGTGTTTGAGTTTCCTTGTGGAAATAAGAAGCTACTCTCACAGCTAAAAGTCTCGCACTTTCCCAGCGACATCGTCCACGTCACGACAACGCGTGCGTCAAGGAATAAAAATGGAACAAGGTGTAGAGTTATTTTCTGAACTCGGGCATGGATCTGGTTGTTGTCCTTGCTGGTCCTCAACGGATGAGTCCATGGCTCTTTTATATGGATCTATTGGTTGATCTTGCTGATCTTCAATGGAGAATCCATCTGGATTTTCTTATGTGATTATATTGCCGGGTACTATGAGCTAGGAACTATTGAAAAGATCCTTGAGTGAACAAGTGGTGAGCGTTTTGGTTGCCAATGATGCCATAGGTACACCGATGAAGAATTGATTGGAAATTAGAATTCAAGCTAGATATTTTGGAGGATTATGATCAGTGATACTATGGTTTCATTAAAAGATTGTTTTAAAGATAGCTGAATCTGTGAACCAGGCAATTTCATATTGGGTGTGCACGTTGTGTGGCTAAAAATAGAGGCTGATAATGAGTGCAAACGTGTGCATGGCGTGTGTGAAGGTTTTGCTTTTGGGAGCATTGCCAGGTGTACAGGGTGGACGGTATTGTTGCAGGCCTGTCGGGTGAGAGGTTAGATGATGGAGAAGATGTCAGCTGTTCGATGGCTCGTTTGTGTGTGTGGCCGTTTGGAATGTGTGGGCGTGTCAAAGAAATAGGATGGGCATTGGAGGCTTGGGCCATAAAATATTGGTGTGGATAGTATGTTTGAGCTTTAGTGTGAAAGGGAATATGGTGGCCATTAGGAGATGAGCAAAATGAAAAATAAAAAAAGAATATAGCATGGCCTTCTTGGAAAGTTGGCGTGGAGCTTCGACCAGCTGCCAGCACGACATTCTGGAAGCTGGTGAAGCAAGTGTGGAAACCACAGTTGGAAAGAGGGAAGGAGGCCGTGTTGCCAGAGTGGAGGAGGGGCCTCGAGCGTAGCAGGAGGCTGCAGAGAAGGCTCTGGGGCGCTGGTGCTTGTGTGGTGACTGGAGCAGCCACGGGGGATTCGGCTGGGAGCCGACAGGGAAGAGGTCCGTGAATTTTGTATGTGGCGCTGCGCCTGTAGAGATCGTGCAGGTAGCGTGGACAAAGCCATCGTGTGGTGACTGTAGGGCGCTGTAGTGGTTAGTGTGGTTGGTTTGTGGTGAAAAGAGCTGGGCGCAGCTAGCGTAAAGGGCTGAAGCGTGGAGCTCACGTGTGTAAGGGAGAGACAAGCTGCTGTGAAGACTGGTATGGCTGGCGCCAGAGTGGAGTGAAGTCGAGCAGCAGGTGGTAGACGCAGCTGGATGGCGATTGGGGAGGCGGTCTGGTACAAGAGGAGCGTGCAGGCGATAGCCTAGGAAGGTCACCGTGAAGAAGAGGCTGCAATAGCCGTCAAGGTGGTGAGTTAGGAGGTGAGAGGCTCTTGTGTTTGGGTGACGTGTGCAGCTGGGCGCAGAAAAGCAGGTAATTCTACAGAGGAGCTGGGCGAGAGGTTGAGCTGGTGTGGCTTTTGGAGCGTGGGTAGCTACAAGCACAACGGGGAGCTACAAATAAAGGAGTCAAGTCGGGCTGGCAAGTGTGGGTTCTAGGTATTCGTGTGAAGGAGAGAATAGAGCCTAGTGCAGGTTTTGCTGGGCTGGTGAGCGTGGAGGGCACTGATGGAAGTAGTTGGTGCAAAGAGAAAGGGAGAGATGATGGAATAGTGGGCTGGCAGGGCTGCTACAGAGGCTGGGTCGTATGCAAAACAGAAAGACATTAACAGGTTGGGACTACAAGAGAAAGAGAGAGAGAAGAGGGTGACTGGTTCTATGCTTTGAAAACTGGCAGTGTGCTGGTGGTGTAGCAGAGAGACCCTCAGCTGAGGTGCAGAGTAGAGAACAAAGAGGTCGGCTGCAAAGAAGCAAGGAGCGAAGGGATTTTGGAGCGACCAGGAGCTGGAGAGGGCTAATTACGAGCGGGTGCTTGATGAAGCTGGTATCTGGGATATTTTGGGATATCCACCTCTGTAAAGGTCAAGGTCATTTCTGAAATATAAGTCTTGTTCATGCTCTTTGGTCTGGTGTTCTGGTGTGTTTGCATGCGTGTGTGGAAGTGTGGCATGCTATAAGGGCGTAAACAGTTTTACCGCTTCCGTGCCATCACTTTTTGGTGCCTCCACAGAGGAGCAGATTTCCTCTGGTTTGTGAAAGAGAACAAGGCTGTGTGAAGAAAGTTTTGGAAATGACTCAGGATTTTTCGGAGTATTGGGGATTGCCACAGGAGAATGCAACCAAGTTTTTGGAGAAAATGGAATTTACAGCCTTGATGAAAGATAGGGCAACCCCGGAGATCCTTTCTCAGATTTTGGCTTATTGCTTGCAGGGTGATGCAAAAGTATGGCTACAGATGTTTGTGACTACACACAGGAACGTTCATCAACAGGATCCTGAGTACCGTGTAGTCAGAGCTGCATTTTTGGCACAGTTTGTCCATGTGAAGAGTCCGAATGAGGTGTGGAAGGAGTTGTGTAACATTCAGCAGAAGGACGGTCAGGATGTGGATCAATATTTGATAGAGTTTGGTAGACTGTGGAGTCTATGGTGTGAGGCTCTGATTCCTGAAGTACCCCCGCAGATGATAAAGAGAGAGCGGTTTGTGGCTGGTTTGGAGCCAACGATCCGACTGAAGGTGGAGCTGAAGAACCTGGGTAGCTTTGAGGAGGCTGTCAGAGTAGCTCGTGAGAAGGAGTGGAAGGTGAAGCGTCTGAGGCAGATGGGAATGAAGGAAGAGCCAAAGAGGTTTGTGAAGATGCCAGAGATTGAGAGTATGCATCCTGGAAGAAAAGCTGCTATTGTTCCTAGACAGGAGGATTCTTTGAAGAGGGAGGTTCATGATGCAGTGGAGCTCATGAAGTCTTTAAGCTTCAATTGGATAGAGTCTACAGGAAGAGGAAGAGGCATGGATGCTATGGGAAGGAAGACTGATGCATCATCTGGTTTTGAAAGGAATTCAGTAGACATTGGAAGAGGGAGAGGGTATCCGTGTGATGTGCAATGCCGGAATTGTGGTGAGTGGGGTCATATGAGTCTGCAATGTGAGAGACCAGCCAAAGCTAATGGTGGTATCTATCAATTGTCTATGGGAATGAGTGATAGGGTGGTTGGCCCTAATATACAGGTGAAGGATACAATTCAGCCCAGTGTTTGTGAAGCCCATAAGGTCACATTTGCACAGCAGGGTATGGGACAGATTAATCTGTTGGGAATGGAGAAGGATGAGGTTTCTGGAATCAGCCCTGAAGAGCTTTCAGGAGGTGAGGAGGAGGAGGATGGGAGTATTGATGATGTTGTGGATTGTGAGCAGGAACCAATACTTCAGCCAGTCAAGGTGGAGTGTGATGATCAAGGTGTTACTAATGAAGATGCTGTGGATGGAGTCCAAGTGGATGATCCGGATGATGAGTTGGATATTGCAGCCTGTGAGAGTGTGGATGGTGAGCTGGACAGTGTACTTGATAGTGCACTAGATGATCTGTTGAAGATGGCTTCCTTGAAGAAGGAAACAGATACTTGCATGCCAGTTCAGCAGGCAGCAGGAAGAGAGTGATGGTGTGACTGATGGTGAGCTGGATGCTCCTTTGGTTGATGGTGTGAGAGATTTCACAGGTGTGGTTGCTGATCATAAGGTGTGTGTTCCTTGTTATGCCCAAGAGAATGAGTTGGTTGTGAGTGGTGAAGATGCATGTGAGGCTATTGTTGTTGGTCAGGGGGACCAAGATGCTTTGCCTGGCAGTTTGGGGAGCTTGGACTTGGTAGGGATGCCTTTGCAAGATGTGGAGAATCTTGAAGGATCGCCAATGGTCTTGAAGCTGGAGAAACTGCAGGAAAGTGACAATGATGAGTCTGCAGTGCACGAGGTTACTGTGTTTGGTGTTGATGGGCTGAAGGGAAGTGAGTGTATGGTGAACACACCATGTGTGGATGCTCAGCATATGGATGAGTGGTTTGGTTATAGTTCGAGTCTGGCAGATTGCCCAGAGAAGGGGTTGGAAGCCACTGATGTGGGTGGTAAATTGAGTGACCGTAAGGTGGAAGTTGATGATGAGATATCTGTTATTTCGGTATATGATTATGAATGGGAGTCAGATGTGTCAGAGAGGAGTGAAGGTGAGGAGTGGTTGTCTCCATTACAAGGTTATGTGAGCTGGTCTGGAGGAGGAAGTGCAACAGTGGGAGGTAATGAGGCCATATATGAAGAGCCAAGGGGGTTGCTGGAAATGGAAGGTTATGACAGGGTGCTTCAATGGTTGTCTGATGGAGAAAAATGTTTGAAGAATTGGAAGGTAGATGCACCGAGGTTTTTGTTTGATCCAGGGGGATAAGTGGTTTCTGATTGTGCGGCTGCTGGACATAAATGTCTCAGCAGAAAAAAGGGGGTTGCTAAATATGTGTGGCTAAAAATAGAGGCTGATAATGAGTGCAAACGTGTGCATGGCGTGTGTGAAGGTTTTGCTTTTGGGAGCATTGCCAGGTGTACAGGGTGGACGGTATTGTTGCAGGCCTGTCGGGTGAGAGGTCAGATGATGGAGAAGATGTCAGCTGTTCGATGGCTCGTTTGTGTGTGTGGCCGTTTGGAATGTGTGGGCGTGTCAAAGAAATAGGATGGGCATTGGAGGCTTGGGCCATAAAATATTGGTGTGGATAGTATGTTTGATCTTTAGTGTGAAAGGGAATATGGTGGCCATTAGGAGATGAGCAAAATGAAAAATAAAAAAAGAATATAGCATGGCCTTCTTGGAAAGTTGGCATGGAGCTTCGACCAGCTGCCAGCACGACATTCTGGAAGCTGGCGAAGCAAGTGTGGAAAGCGCAGTTGGAAAGAGGGAAGGAGGCCGTGTTGCCAGAGTGGAGGAGGGGCCTCGAGCGTAGCAGGAGGCTGCAGAGAAGGCTCTGGGGCGCTGGTGCTTGTGTGGTGACTGGAGCAGCCACGGGGGATTCGGCTGAGAGCCGACAGGGAAGAGGTCCGTGAATTTTGTATGTGGCGCTGCGCCTGTAGAGATCGTGCAGGTAGCGTGGACAAAGCCGTCGTGTGGTGACTGTAGGGCGCTGTAGTGGTTAGTGTGGTTGGTTTGTGGTGAAAAGAGCTGGGCGCAGCTAGCGTAAAGGGCTGAAGCGTGGAGCTCACGTGTGTAAGGGAGAGACAAGCTGCTGTGAAGACTGGTATGGCTGGCGCCAGAGTGGAGTGAAGTTGGGCAGCAGGTGGTAGGCGCAGCTGGATGGCGATTGGGGAGGCGGTCTGGTACAAGAGGAGCGTGCAGGCGATAGCCTAGGAAGGTCACTGTGAAGAAGAGGCTGCAATAGCCGTCAAGGTGGTGAGTTAGGAGGTGAGAGGCTCTTGTGTTTGGGTGACGTGTGCAGCTGGGCGCAAAAAAGCAGGTAATTCTGCAGAGGAGCTGGGCGAGAGGTTGAGCTGGTGTGGCTTTTGGAGCGTGGGTAGCTACAAGCACAACGGGGAGCTACAAATAAAGGAGTCAAGTCGGGCTGGCAAGTGTGGGTTCTAGGTATTCGTGTGAAGGAGAGAATAGAGCCTAGTGCAGGTTTTGCTGGGCTGGTGAGCGTGGAGGGCACTGATGGAAGTAGTTGGTGCAAAGAGAAAGGGAGAGATGATGGAATAGTGGGCTGGCAGGGCTGCTACAGAGGCTGGGTCGTATGCAAAACAGAAAGACATTAACAGGTTGGGACTACAAGAGAAAGAGAGAGAGAAGAGGGTGACTGGTTCTATGCTTTGAAAACTGGCAGTGTGCTGGTGGTGTAGCAGAGAGACCCTCAGCTGAGGTGCAGAGCAGAGAACAAAGAGGTCGGCTGCAAAGAAGCAAGGAGCGAAGGGATTTTGGAGCGACCAGGAGCTGGAGAGGGCTGATTACGAGCGGGTGCTTGATGAAGCTGGTATCTGGGATATTTTGGGATATCCACCTCTGTAAAGGTCAAGGTCATTTCTGAAATATAAGTCTTGTTCATGCTCTTTGGTCTGGTGTTCTGGTGTGTTTGCATGCGTGTGTGGAAGTGTGGCATGCTATAAGGGCGTAAACAGCTTTACCGCTTCCGTGCCATCAACGTGGTGTGACTATCTTGAAGTTTTCATGAATCCGCTAGGGGGCTTGGGAACTCTTTTCCTTGTTGGTACCTGGGATAAAACATAACCAAATTTCTAAATGGATCCTATCACTAGAAGGGTTGGGCAGTTGGCTAACCCATGGGATTGGATGGGGTTAGGTGAAAAGATGCAGGGGGGAAGAGAGCTTGAGCTCTTGCAAGCACACACACACACTCACAAAACCCTAATAGAGAACACACAAGGTGAGAGGCTGAAAATCTTCTTCTCTCTACTCAACACTCAACACACCATATACAAAGATAAGAGTACACATAATATGAAAGGTACTCAACCAATACATACACGGGTTCTCTATAGTGTGAACCCGACTAAATGAGCTGGCGCTATAACTATGCCAGTCTCTAGAGTGGCTGTCACACAGCCTGTCATCCCACTGGCCGCATATCTCCCAAGATCTCACCAACCATGCCAGTGGTGTAAATGTGGGGCCTATCCCCCAGGCGGGTCATCAGTGGCCACCGCCTCACTAAACGAGCTCGATATCTCAACACTCCCCCTCGAGCTCAACTCCATCTCATGTACACCAAGCGAAGCCCTGAATCTGCAGAGCTTCTCTGTACCCAATGCTTTGGTGAAGATGTCAGCTACCTGATCCTCTGTGCTGACATAAACAAGGTCAAGATCTCCTGCCAAGACCTTCTCTCTGACCAAGTGGTAGTGGACCTCTATGTGCTTCGTACGAGCATGAAAGACTGGGTTCCTGGCCAACTGTATACTGCTAATGTTGTCACAGAAAATGACAACTTGTCTATCCACTGATAGACCCAAATCTGCAAGTAGCTTTCTCAACCAAGCTACCTCACATGCTACCATAGCAGCTCCTCTGTACTCGGCCTCTGTACTCGATAGAGCAACCGTAGGCTGCTTCTTGCTGCTCCAAGTCACAGCAGCACTCCCCAAAGAAAACATGAAGCCACTGGTAGATCTTCTGTCTGAGATACTACCAGCCCAATCAGCATCCGTGTACCCATGTACACATATCTCTGTCCCAGTCTCATAGAATAGTCCACAATGCAAAGTAGACCTCACATACCTCAGTATGCGTCTCACTGCATCTAAATGCGGTTTCCGTGGAACCTGCATAAACTGACTCACCAACCCAACAGCATAGCTCAAATCTGGTCTGGTGATCGTCATGTAGATCAAACTTCCTACTATGCTCCTGTACATAGTAGGATCCTCCAAGATCTCTCCTGAATCTGCATTCAACTTGCCATTCTGATCCAATGGCACAGAAATAGGCTTACAGCCTGTCATACCATACTTGGACAACATGTCCAAGCCATACTGTCTCTGCAGTAATCCAATACCATGTGGTGACCTAATCACCTCAATGCCCAAGAAATATCTGAGCTCCCCCAGATCCTTCATCTCAAACTTCTGTCTAAGCAAGATCTTTACATCAAAGATCTCTGCATCATGGTCCCCCGTAATGATCAAGTCATCTACATAGATGACAACAAGCACAACTCCTCTATCACCATGTCTCACATACAATGAGAAATCTGCATTGGCTACATGAAAGCCAATAGTGACAAGATATTCAGAAATCTTGTCAGACCATGCTCTTGGTGCTTGTTTTAAGCCATACAAGGCTTTTTTCAACCTGCAAACATGCTCGGGGTGACCCACATCCTCATAACCAGGTGGCTGCAACATATACACCTCTTCTTGCAAATCCCCATGCAAGAATGCATTCTTTACATCCATTTGATGTAAAGACCATTGCTTTGACGCAGCCACTGCTATCACAACTCTCACCGTTGCCATCTTGGCAACTGGGTTGAAAGTTTCCTCATAATCAATCCCATATGTCTGCGCATATCCTTTGGCTACCAATCTAGCCTTGTACCTGTTTATGCTTCCATCACTGTTATGTTTAACTTTGTATACCCACTTGCATCCAATGGCTTTCTTGCCTTCTGGCAATTGCACTAAATCCCAAGTTTCATTTCCATATAGTGCATCCATCTCCTCATCCATGGCTTTCTCCCAACACACATTTCCAACAGCCTCATCAATGCATGTGGGCTCAACAACCTGCACAACCTTTGCCATATATGCATAGTGATGTGCCACATAACCATCATATGTAAATCTCTGCACAGGGTTCTTCACTCTCCCTGATCTTCGCAGCTTTTCATTCATGGCTTCCATAGCCTTCTTTACACCAGGTGTTCTCATAGCTGGGATCCCAAGCTCCTCATCAAGGCTCATATCTGAGCCACTAGACTCTCCATCAACATGAGAATGCCCTGCAGAAATGTCAGGCATACCAAGGGGCTCAACCACTTTCTCTTTTCCTTTACGTGATGTAGTAATCACATTTGCAGGGCTGGTATTATGACGCAGCCTGCCACTCCATGGTCTATCAACAGACCCACTAGATGAGGACTCTCCTGGTCCACTTAAAGACTGTGATTGCTGACCTGCATTCTGTGCAACCACACTTCCACTCACATCAGCCCCAACAGCTTCTTTTCCAGCAGCATACCAGCTGCTCATCTCATCAAAGACAACATCCCTGCTCACCCTCAACTCACGTGTAGCAGGGTTATAACACCTGTATCCCTTTTGCTCAAGGGAATATCCAATAAACACACATTTTTCAGCTTTCGGATCCAGCTTAGTTCTCAGCTCATCTGGCACATGCACATATGCAATGCATCCAAAAACTTTCAGATGAGACAAATCTGGTTTTCTGCCAGTAAACCTCTCCTCTGGAGTTACATCATGTATGGCTGCAGTTGGAGTCCTGTTCATGATGTATACTGCTGTAGAAACAGCCTCAGCCCAATAGCAATGCGGCATATTCTTCTCTTCCATCAATGCTCGCGCAATCTCAGCAATGTGTCTGTTTTTCCGCTCAGCAACTCCATTTTGCTGCGGAGTGTATCTGCATGTGAACTGTCTCCGAATACCATTCTTTTTCAAAAAATCAGAGAACTCATTGGAGAAGTATTCTCCCCCTCCATCTGACCTTAGGCACTTGACATATTTTCCTGTTTGCTTTTCAACCAAAAATCTGAAATTCTGAAAGTGAGTGAACACCTCACTCTTCTCCTTCATGAAATATACCCACACTTTCCTCGTGTGGTCATCAATGAAAGTGACATAGTACCTGCAGCCTCCCATAGACACGGCCTTCGTAGGACCCCATACATCTGAATGCACAACATCTAGTGCATTTCTGCTCACATATCTGTTACGTGGAAACACATGCTTTGTTTGCTTCCCAAATTGGCATGCTTCACATATTTTCTGCATACCTTCCACTTTAAATTTTGGCAGCCCTGTCACAATTCCTTTTGTCTGCATAAACTTCAATCTCTGCACATTCACATGACCAATCCTTTTATGCCATATGTCTGTGTCTGCAACAACTCCTGAACCATTTGCAAACATTGCAGCACTCATTTCATGCATGTCTACATCCAACGTAAACATTCTGCCCACTCTGTTGCCTTTTGCAACCAACCTGCACTTATCTTTAAAATCTTCAACATAACATCCATCAGGGTTAAACCGAACCTGCAAACCCTGCTCAATCATCTGGCCAACTGAAACCAGATTCTTTGTTATGTTCGGTACATGAAGTACATCTGCAAGGTACTTCACTTTGCCATCCTGCATAGACAATGGCACATCTCCAACGTGGGCAATTGGATGAGCAGTGTCATCCCCTGTTTCCACAAAACCTGGTCTTTCCGGGTTTTTCATCTCCTTGAACCACTCCCCATGACTCGTCATGTGGTTCGAAGCGCCTGAATCCACATACCATACATTATCTTTTTGTGCTGCATCAACATTTTCAGACATGGCATTCACAACATGCTGCATAACAAACAACCTTTCATTATCCTCATTATTTCTGCTTGAGGATGCATAGTTGTTTTGCTGCACTTTCCCATTTTGCATGTCAGCCTGCTTCTTATAACATTCAGACTGCACATGTCCAGGCTTACCACAATAATAGCATTCACGTGCATCATTATATTGCCTTTGCCAATTTCCACGGCCTCTTTGGCTCCCCCTGCCTCTGAATTTGCCTCTTCCACCTGTGTGTTGTTGTTGTTGTTGATTCTGGGACTGTTGTTGTTGCTGCTGTTGCTGGCCATAATTCTGATTACCTGTTCGGGCACCTCCTTGACCGCATCCACGGCCTCCTCTACCTCGTCCTCTTCCTGAACTCGTGTAGAAGGCCTGTTGCTCTGAACTATTTTTACTTTGTGAAGACTGTTGGTCTTCACCCAAGCTCTTCTCTTCGATAATCAGCATAGACACCAAATCTGTAAAGTTGGGAATGTTTTCCCGAGTCTGAATAGACGTCTTGAACGCCTTGTATTGTGGCCCGAGACCACGTAGACAGACTTCCACCTTGTCATCATCATCTACTGACACACCAATAGATGCAAGGGATTCCACAATACCCTTTATCTTCAATGCATAGTCATTCACAGACATGCTCTTTTTCTCCACAGTATGAAGCTCATTCTTCAACTGTATCTTACGTGCCTTGGTATTTGTTTCATACAGCTTTACCAAGGTGTCCCACGCCTCCTTGGGGGACTTGGCATCCTGAATGTGCCCAATCATGGTGTCCTGTATACTAATGGAAAGCCAATACATTACTTTCCTGGCTCCTTGGTTCCAATCTTTAAACTCTTTCACATCTGCAGCAGTTGGATTTATATCCGGTATCTCCGGTGCCTCTTCATGCTCACCTTCTATGTAGTCCCAATAACCTTTTCCCATCAGGAAATTCGTTAACCTGAACCTCCAAGCATGGAAGTTATTCTTGTCCAGCTTCTCAGCCATAATCTGTGTTATGCCATCATTAGACATCTTGCCAAACACACAATTTTACCAGAAACTGCACTCTGGTTTTTCTGCACAACCTGCAGTATTTTCTGCACAGCGGTACTGTAGTACTCAAATGTCACAACCAGTGACTTCAATGTGCATACATACACCCAATGGCAACTGTAGACCTCTTTGCAGCACCCACAGTGTCTGCACAGTCAATCTGTCTTCCTGCAGTTCTTAAAATAGAGTTCTGCAGAGAATCGATGACTTACCCGCAGTGCTCGAAATCGCCTGCTTTCTGAAAAACGGAGGTCCAGACGCGCCCGAAACGCGTTTTCGGCCCGAAAATTATAGTCCAAAGGACTGTATAGTTGCCCTATAGCTTCACTCCCGCGAAGAAAGCTCCTCAATCAGAGATCGTTTGCCGGTGCCTCCCGTAGAGCTCCCGACAAGGGTGTAGTCACCAAACACAATAGGGAAGAGTAGTTGAAGCTCTTACCCTCGTACCGCTTCCTGTGGTTCTCTTGCTTGCAGCTCAGCCCTTAGCACGAACCAGGCTCTGATACCATGAAAAGATGCAGGGGGGAAGAGAGCTTGAGCTCTTGCAAGCACACACACACACTCACAAAACCCTAATAGAGAACACACAAGGTGAGAGGCTGAAAATCTTCTTCTCTCTACTCAACACTCAACACACCATATACAAAGATAAGAGTACACATAATATGAAAGGTACTCAACCAATACATACACGGGTTCTCTATAGTGTGAACCCGACTAAATGAGCTGGCGCTATAACTATGCCAGTCTCTAGAGTGGCTGTCACACAGCCTGTCATCCCACTGGCCGCATATCTCCCAAGATCTCACCAACCATGCCAGTGGTGTAAATGTGGGGCCTATCCCCCAGGCGGGTCATCAGTGGCCACCGCCTCACTAAACGAGCTCGATATCTCAACATTAGGCTGGACTGATGGATCCCTAAAATGAGACTCAATTCTATTAAGTTACGATAGTTAAAGTAAATCCCGGATAACCCTTGTTCTATGGAAAAGAATCAACGGCTGTGCCTCTTGATGAGGAAAAAAGCATTTTACTCTATGATCCAAGTGCAAGACTTTTCCTTGATCTGACCATGTGACTTACGGGTTTGGTCGGATCAATTTGGTTAGTTAAGGCTCTTGACTACATTAGAATAAAAATATCCTGGAGGAATCGCCCGTGCTTTCTAGGTGAGAGAAGGTTTTCCGGGTTCAGTTTTGGAAGAAGCGAGTGATTAGTCTCTTGTTTAGATATCCGTGGTGGGCGAGGCCCCGAGTGAGAGACTCTACCTTGCGCAAGAAATGCTACTTCCGCTGCTGCTGCCAAAAAAAAAATCATTCATATTCTTAACACAATAATGGTCCATCAAACCAGTAATTTCCAATTTACATCTGATCATTCCCTACGGGAATTTCAATTATACAGGTTCTCAATTTGTTTTTCCACAATTGGGTCCACTGGGCCAAAGGTTAAGTTGCAAACAATCTGTCAGCATGATCCACTAATCTCATAGTGATCTGCTGAAAGTCTTGATCATCTATCAAGATACTAACATCATCACTGGAATTCTCTCCATTCATCATCATCATGACTTATTCAACTCATCTATGTTGAACTGGAATTCAAAAAATCATCATCCTTCAATCAGAATCCAAATCAATTCATCAATTTTTTAACCAAAATTTTAAAATCATATCAACCAGCATTCAAAATCATCATCTAGGATAGTATTTTTGCTCATAACTTCAAGGTCTTAGATTTACTTGTATATATTGTCAGTATAGAGCTACAATTATACCCATGATATATACAGGTAGTCACGGTCCTTGGTGTTATAAGGCAAATGTCATCATATCTAGGCCTCAAGCAAGTTGGGGATTCCACATAATTGTGGTACTTCCATCTAAAACCCAATTTCCAATTTATGAATTTCCATTATGGATATCAACTCGTACGAGTTTCAACACACAATTATAATCTTTCACTGGTAACTCATAAATTTTTAACAATTCTTGCTTCTTGGTTTATCAACTTCAACCAAATCACTCTACCAAATCACTCCGATACCAGTTGTGCGATCCCTGCCCCCTTTGCGCATCAAACTCTGGAGTGCTGGCAGTGGAAGTAGCAACCTTGCGCGCACAGGGCAGAGCTTCCCACTTGGGGCCTCGCCCACAAATGTCCGGAGAAGAGACTAATCCATTGGTTCTTCCAAAACCGAACCTGAAAAAAACTTTCCTTGCCCAGAAAGCATAGGGCCCGATTCCTCTAAGAAAAATCTTCTAACGTAGTCAAGAGCCTTAACTATCCTTTGTATTCCGACCAAACCCGCAGGTCACAGGGCCAGTTCAAAGGAGGAACTTGCACTTGGTTCATAGCGACCATCAAAAGAGGCACAGCCCGTTGATTGTTTTCCATAGAACAAGAATTATCCATTGACTTACTTCAACTAACGTAACTTGAACAGAATTGAATTTTAGTATAGGAATCCATCGATCTAGCCTAACCCCATCAAAAGAGGCACAACCGTTGATTGTTTTCCATAGAACAAGAATTATCCATTGACTTCTTACTTCAACTAACGCTTTTTTCCCCATCAAAAGAGGCACATCCGTTTATTGTTTTCCATAGAACAAGAATTATCCATTGACTTACTTCAACTAACGTAACTTGAACAGAATTGAATTTTAGTATAGGAATCCATCAATCCAGCCTAACCCCATCCAATCCTATGGGTTAGCCAACCGCTCAACCAATGATAGGATCCATTATAAAAATTTGGTTTTGTTTTGTCCCACATACTGGGAAAAAGAGTTCCCAGGCCCCCTAGCCGGATCTCATGCAAAACTTAAATAGACACATCACTTACGCACCCAATATGAAATTGCCTTTTCTTAGACTCAACTATTTCCCAAATAGCATTGCAATAAAACCAAAGTGTTTCCATCATAATCCTCAGTATTCTAGTTCTAGGATCCAATTCCAACTTTTCCACTTTCCAACCATTCCTTCCTGGGTGTACCTATGGCATCATTGGCAAACGAGAATGCTCACCACCTGGTCAGCCCCTCTAGGTTTGCCTAGTACTTCACTCAGGGGCCTTTTCAATAGTTCCTAGCTCATAGTACCCAGGACTATAATCAAGATTTTTCCATAAAATCCATATGGACTCTCCATTGAAGATCAACTAGATCAACCAACAAGATCCATTTAAAAGAGCCATGAACTCATCCATTGAAGACCAACAAGGCCAATCAACCAGATCCATGCCCGTGTTTAGAAAACAACTCCAACTCATTTTCTTCCTCGGGCGACCCAGAGACCGAGCATCATATGGTCAGCACCCTCTAGGCTCCTTCGTAGGTGACCTAGCGCTTCACTCATAGGCCGCTTCCTTGGCCCCTCATCCACCGTACCGAAAGCTCTTTGTAACATTTTCCACTTAGGTCCCCCACGAATTCATTTCATAAGATAGCCAAAATACTTCCCCCAACATTCTTGACGTAAAACAATCTTTAAAAAATAGGTTTCACGTACCTATTGTTCTCTTTTACATTCCTATGAATATTTTCACATTCTCTTCTCAATTTTCTCAAAATAAAATATCATGAAATCCCTCTTTTAGCATACAATACTTATGCACACCTACTAATTCATTTTTACCTAGATGAGTAATATTCAAATCATTTCCATAATTATCATAAATTAAATGAATCAAGAGAATTTGTGCATAACCTTCTTTATTCTTCTAGTAAATGAATAATGCTCAAAACTCCACTTTTAGCATAAAATTTATTATGTGTAAATTCATTTCCTAATGATAAAAATTCTGCCATAGTTTTCCCACATTTTCTATAAAATGAGAATACTCAAGTTTCCTCTTTTAGCATAAATTTACTTTAGGAATAAACCTTCATTTTCTAATGATAAATTTTGCCAAAGTTTCCTCACATTTTCTATGAAATGAGAATGCTTAAAATTACACTTTTACAATAAAAGTTCTTATTCATAAATCTTCATTTTCTAATAATAAAATTTTGCCACAACTTCCTCGCATTTTCTATGAATTGAGAATGTTCAAAATTACACTTTTAACATAAAAATTTGTTTATGCATAAACCTAAGCTTGAACATAAACATTAATTCATTATAAATCAAGAAAAGCGTCGTTTTAAGAGGAAACTCATAAAATAAAATGCTTCCCAAGCATGAGGGAGGTCAGGAAGAAGATTCACATTAAAAAAAAGCATAAACTTCATTGTTTAGGCTTACCCTTGGTTTGCTTGATTCTTTACCTTGCAAAAGTTGTGTAGCCCTCAAGGAAGAGGCTTAGCCACCAAGAAAGAGGGTAATCTCCAAGAGAAGAAGAGGTTTAGTGAAGCACCAAAGCTTCACAATGGAGGGCCAATGAAGAGAGAAGAAGAAAATATACCAAATTGAAAATTACACTAGCATGTAAATACTCTAAGATGAAAATACAAAGGAATGGGGGTCTAGTTATAGGTGAGGGAGGCCACCAACCAAGTCCGACTAGAATCTAGAGGTTGTTAGCTTCAGTTTGATCCAATTTGGACAAGTTTTGGACTAGTTAGGTCCACTTTTCTGATCTAGTTTGAAAGAGGTGAGAGGAGAGATGAAATATATATATTTTTTGAATTATAAATTGGGGTAATGATGAGGATTGTAGGCGCATCCCTCATGAGCTCCACTCACCCTCCTAAGGTGTCAAAATTCTCATTTTTTTACTATTAAGTGCCAATACTAGTCAACTCTTCATCTTATGTGAGAATTTACTCATTTTTGGGGGGATTTTATTTTTATTCTTGCATTTTTCTTATTCAAACACTTGGATTAATCCTATAGGCCCTTTAGAACACTCTTTGGACCTTAATCCATAATTTTCTGAATATGGGTACCCTTAGGCTAAGGTGTCCAATGCACATATTCAATTAATTTCTAATGCATATTGGAAAACTCTTTTTAAACTCCTATTCCAGGGGAATTTATCTTAAATATAAAGTATAATTTTATATCCAAAAATATCTCAAACTATATTATCTCTCTCTAGACCAAAAACAAGGAAAAATAATATTTTCTTGTATTCTAAAATAGGGGATGATTATAAGAGACTGAAGGGGAGGTTATTACATCTTTACATCATCAAAAGTTGGAGAGAGGAATCTTACATCCTAGCCCACTTAAAAAACGGAAAATGTCCTCATCTCGCACATCTCTTTCTTCTTCTATTACTTCTAGCGTTACTACTTTGGAAGTAGATGGTTGGTTTGGGAATCTCTCTCTTTGATTTACCCAATTCTGAGACTAAGGCATTGCGTTACTTTGCATCGAAGCTGAGGGTTGGTTAGGGGATTTACCTCTGGGGTCTCCCTGATTTTGACGGGAGGGACCTTGATTACTCTGGGAGGAAGGAGCTAGAATCCGAGATCTTGGTCCTTGAATTCCTTGTCCTGAAAACCTTCATCTAAAAAGAGTTGGGCATTCCATGCTACGATGAGCATATCCTTGGCAGTTAAAGTATTTAATTCCTTTGTTCATGGGTGGAACTTCTGAAGTTGAGTTCCAGGGGATTGTGTTTTGAGGAAAAGGCCTTCCTTCCATTCTAAAGCTTCCCGTATCTTGGGTTTGACTAGGAACTTGTTGTCCTTAGGAGGCGAAACATTGGAATCACCTTTCGAGGTTAGGAATCTTTTGAAGGACGATAGTGTTGACCTTGAAAACAAAGGCTTTGGCAAAATCCTTCGCCATCTGCACTACTTCAGCCATAGAGATTGGCTTAGCATTTTTCACCAAGGTATCCAAGGGTTTATTCATTCCCCGAATGAACCTAGCCATCACCTGTTTTTCATCCACGGCGAGCATTTGAGGAGGAGAGCGAATGCTTGGTAATATTCCTCCATAGTTCGGCTCCCCTGGTTTAGCTTAAGAAACTCATTCATCTTTGTCTCTAAGAAGCCTAGAGGACAAAATCTTTTTCTGAGGTATGCTTTGAGATCATCCCACGTCTAGGTATCCGATCCAAGCGGTTTGTCTTGCAGTGGTTCCTCCATGCTACTATGGCTGTCTCTTTTGTCTTCAACCTGGCAAGAGCCACCTTAATCTTTTCGTTGTACCCTGTGACATTGAAGTGCTCTTCCATAGCTTCGATCAACTTTTCTATAGTCTCACCTAAGTGTTACCCTTCACCCTTGAAGGGACCTGGCTGAGATCTGTGTAAAGCTTTACGAACGTCATGGTCAAGCTCATCCTCATCCACCTAAGGATCTGGCTATCTACAACAATGCGCATGTATTATGATTCTACCAAAACAATTCATCGTTAAATTTTCTATTCGACTTCGTTCCAAGATTTTAAGACTTAAGTAGTTCAAAAATAATTCCTTTAAACAAGTAATCGTTTTACTATAGATCCAACTGATTCTGGGGCTCCTTAAAGTTTAGTCAAACCTCTCAGAATCTTGGGATAAAGATCCCTTCTATAAGAAGAAACATACAGAACTCATTATCAAAAAATAGATTAACACAATAATGGTCCATCAAACCAGTAATTTCCAATTAACATCTGATCATTCCCTACTATGGGAATTTCAATTATACAGGTTCTCAATTTGTTTTTCCACAATTGGGTCCATTAGGCCAAAGGTCAACCTACGAACAATCTGTCAGCACGATTCACTAATCTCATAGTGATCTGGTGAAAGTCTTGATCGTCTATCAAGCTACTAACATCATCATTGGAATTAAAAAATCATGACTTATTCAACTCATCTACTTTCAACCGGAATTCAAAAAATCATCATCCTTCAATCAGAATCCAAATCAATTCATCAAATTTTCAACCAAAATTCTAAAATCATATCAACTAGCATTCAAAATCATCATCCAGGATAGTATTTTTGCTCATAACTTCAAGGTCTTAGATTTACTTGTATATATTGTCAGTATAGAGTTGTAATTATACCCACGGTATATAGGGGTAGTCACGTCCTTGATGTTATAAGGCAAATGTCATAATATCTAAGCCTTAATAAATTTAGGGATTCCACATAATTGCGGTACTTCCATCTAAAACCCAATTTCTAATTTATGAATTTCCATTATGGTGGATATCAGCTCGTACTTCAACACACAATTACAATCTTTCACTGGTAACTCATAAATTTATAACATTTCTTACTTCTTGGTTTATCAACTTCAACCAAATTGCTCTGATACCAGTTGTGAGATCCCTGCCCCCTCTGTGCATACTCTGGAGTGCTCACAGTGGAAGTAGCAACCTTGCACGCAGGGCAGAGCTTCCCACTCGGGGCCTCGCCTATAAATGTCCCAACAAGAGACTAATTCCTTGGTTCTTTCAAAACCAAACCCGAAAAAAATTTCCCTTGCCCAAAAAGCATAGGCAATTCCTCCAGGAAAAATCTTCTAGCATAGTCAAGAGCCTTAACTATCCTTTGTATTCCGACCGAACCCGCGGGTCACATGGCCAGTTCAAAGGAGGAACTTGCACTTGGTTCATAGAGACAAACGCTTTTTTCCCCATCAAAAGAGGCACATCGGTTGATTCTTTTCCATAGAACAGGAAAGTGACTTACTTCAAGTAACATAACTTGAAGAGAATTGAATTTTATTATAGGAATCCATCGATCTAGCCTAACCCCATCCAATCCCATGGGTTAGCCAACCGCCCAACCACTGTATTTATAAAAATTTGGTTATGTTTTGTCCCGGGTACCGGGGAAAAGAGTTCCGAGGCCCCCTAGTCGGCTCTCATGCAAAACTTAAATACACACATCACTTACGCACCCAATATGAAATTGCCTTTTCTTAGACTCAACTATTTCCAAACACATTGCACTAAAACCAAAGTGTTTCCATTATAATCCTCAGTATTCCAGTTCTAGGATCCAATTCCAACTTTTCCACTTTCCAATCATTCCTTCCTCGGCGTACCTATGGCATCATTGGCAAACAAGAATGCTCACCACCTGGTCAGTCCCTCTAGGCTCATCTAGTACTTCACTCAGGGGCCTTTTCAATAGTTCCTAGCTCATAGTATAATCAATATTTTTCCATAAAATCCATATGGACTCTCCGTTGAAGATCAGCTAGATCAACCAACAAGATCCATTTAAAAGAGCCATGAACCCACCCGGCCGTTGAAGATCAGCAAGGCCAATCAACCAGATCCATGCTTGTGTTTAGAAAACAACTCCAACTCATTTTCTTCCTTGACACAGGAGCATGGGTACCCTAGGCGATAGAGAGCCCGAGCACTGTATGGTTAGCATCGTCTAGGCTCCTTTGCAGGTGACCTAGCACTTCACTCATAGGCCGCTTCCTTGGCCCCTCATCCACCAAAACTCACCATTTCAACCGAACCAAGGCTGGTCAAGACCTCGGCCAATCTTGCCACACGAGACGTCCTCCTTTGACTCTCTATCAGGTGTTACAACATTTTCCACTTAGGTCCCCCCATGATCTCATTCCATAAGATAGACAAAATACTTCCCCCCAGCATTCTTGATGTAAAACAATCTTTAAAATACAGGTTTCACATACAAATATAATTTCCAAGCAAATTCCATCTTTCCACATCATTCCTCATCATTTCACATCATTCCTCATTATTTCTCATCATTCCACATTATTTCTCGTCATTCCATATCAATCTCACGTTCATTTCACATCACCCCACATCATTCCACATCGATTCACATCATCCCACATCATTTCCATATTCATTCACATCATCCCACATCCATTCACATCATTCCACATTCATTCACATCATCATCCCACATCATTCCACATTCATTCACATCATCTCACATCATTCCACATCCATTCACATCAATCCACATGTCAATCCACGTCAAACCCGTGCCGCCTCAATCCACATCAACCACATTAATCCACACATCGATCCACATCAGCCAAATCAATCCACACATTCCACATCCTTCCACACATCACCCACGTCATTCCACACATCACCCCACATCATTTCCTCACCTCAATCTAATTTCCATAAATAAGGTGGTCTCTTTTTGCTTAGAGCGAATCAGTTTTTGATTTATCAACTTTCCTTAATCTAGTTATCAGAATCTTTGTTCCACATCAACCAGGTTAAAAATACAGTTACTCTACTTTTTATACTGACAGAACTTTCTAAGTCTCGGCCATTACTTGGCTCCGTTAAAGGTAACTTTTTTCTTGACTCAATTCAATTAAGTTTAAATTTCGTTCTCTTTTGGACCCTCAGTCCTTTCAAGAATTCTAGATTCCTTTCCCAGGAAATCTAGGAATAAGTCAGTCACAAGTGTTTACATTCATCCAACTAAGCGTGTTTTTGGTCTTTTTCTCAAAAATCCTTTTCTCGTTCAGAATGTACTTAAGATTCCATTTCTCATATACTTCATAATTCCAAAAGTTAAATATGTTCATGATTCCTTTTTCTGATTAAAATTTATCCATGTTTTCTCGATGCATTCCTATGAATATTTTCACATTCTCTTCTCAGTTTTCTCAAAATAAAATATCATGAAATCTCTCTCTTTTAGCATAAAATACTTATGCACAATTACTAATTTTTTTTACCTAAATGAATTATATTCATAATTATTTCCATAATTCTCATAAATTAAATGAAACTAGAGAATTTCTGCATAAACTTCTTTATTCTTATAGTAAATGAATAATGCTCAAAACTCCACTTTTAGCATAAAATTTAGTATGCAGAAATTCATTTCCTAATGATAAAAATTCTGCCATAGTTTTCCCACATTTGCTAAAAAATGAGAATACTCAAGTTTCCTCTTTTAGCATAAATTTAATTTAGGAATAAACCTTCATTTTCTAATGATAAATTTTACCATAGTTTCCCCGCATTTTCTATGAAATGAGAATGCTTAAAATTACACTTTTACAATAAAATTTATTATGCATAAACCTTCATTTTTTGATAGTAAAATTTTACCATAACTTCCCTGCATTTTCAATGAATTGAGAATGTGCAAAATTACACTTTCAACATAAAAATTAGTCTATGCGTAAACCTAAGCTTAAACATAAGCATTAATTCATCATAAATCAAGAAAAGCATGGTTTTAAGAGGAAACTCATAAAATAAAATGCTTCCCAAGCATGACGGAGGTTAGGAAGAAGATTAAAACTAAAAAGAGAGCATAAACTTTTTTGTTTAGGCTTACCCTTGGTTTGCTTCATTCTTTACCTTGCAGAAGTTGTGCAGCCCTCAAGGAAGAGGCTTGGCCACCAAGAAAGAGGGTAATCTCCAAGAGAAGAAGAGGTTTAGTGAAGCACCAAAGCTTCACAATGGAGGGCCAATGAAGAGGGAAGAAGAAAATATACTAAATTGAAAATTACACTAGCATGTAAATACTCTAAGATGAAAATACAAAGGAATGACAATCTATTTATAGGTGAGGGAGGCCACCAACCAAGTCCAACTAGAATCTAGAGGTTTCCAGCTTCAGTTTGATCCAATTTGGACAAGTTTTGGACCAGTTAGGCCCACTTTTCTGATGTAGTTTGAAAGAGGTGATAGGAGAGATGAAATATCTCATTTTTGAATTACAAATTGGGGTAATGAGTGATGATGATTCTGGGAACCTCCTTCATGAGCTCCACACACCCTCCTGAGGTGTCAAAAATCTCATTTTTTTACTATTAAGTGCCAGTCAAGTCTTCATCTTATGTGAGAATTCACTCATTTTTGGGAGATTTTATTTTATTCTTGCATTTTTGTTATTAAAACACTTGGATTAATCCTATAGTCCCTTTAGAACACTCTTTGGACTTTAATCCAGAATTTTTTGAAAATGGGTACCCTAAAGCTAAGGTGTCCAATGCACATATTCAATTAATTTTTAATGCATATTGGAAAACTCTTTTTAAACTTTTGTTTCAGGGAAACTCACCTTAAATATAAACGATAACTTTATATTTAAAAATATCTCAAAATTGTATTATCTCTCTCTGGAATAGTTTCTCTCTCTAGCCCAAAAACAAGGGAAAATAATGTTTTCTTGTATTTTGAAATAGGGGATGATTACAAGAGACTGAAGGGGAGGTTGTTACATCTTTACATCATCAAAAGTTGGAGAAAGAAATCTTACATCTACAACTAACACTTTTCTTCAATGTGTATATTTCATGAACTTTTTGATTGATGCATTGGCGAGAATTCACAAGCATATACCCAGAGTCTTTTGAAAGCTTGCAGTAGGAAGCAGGACATGTTGGCTATTGTTTGTGACTCTAATTACAAGGGATTTCGTGATGTTTTGATGAAAGATATCATGAAGGACATTGAGGGGATTTGAGTGCAAATGATATTCAAAGTGCTTGTGATGAAGCATGTATAAGTTGCAAAGGCAATGAGTCCATCCATGCCATCACAAACGTGGCTATTCATCACAAGTGACGGATTAAAAGCCAGTTACTTCCACCTACAAAGTTGCATTGGCAACGAAGACAAACAATGCACATGTAAGATCACTTGTCCGCCGGTGAGTATTTCCATGTGGAGGGAACAAAAGTATTGAAGGAAAAATTAAAGGGTGATATCAAAGTAGATTATGATGTCTTCAACAACATTTTTGTGGATTTAAAGAGACTTCAACAAGCAATGATAAAATTTTATAAAGTTTCTCATGAAGGTTTGTATGAATTAAACTTTCTTATTCATGGTGAAAAATCAAATAACACATATATCTAATCATGTGTTGCTTCATGATTGTAGAGTCTATGGGAGTAGTCTCTTTCCTATTAAAGCTAGATGAGTGTCAAATTATCAAAGGGTACATAATGGAGAGAATGGGACTTACACTCATGAGAATAAGACAATGGCACATACAAAGGACAAGGACAAGGTGCCTTCTTTTGGTGTTCAATTTGAAAAAGACAATTGGTGGTTAGGAGCTTTGGAGGTGCTGAAGTAGAACCATGAAATGCTAGATTGAATGCTTCAAAGATGTCCTTGTACTTTTGAGGTCATCAAGCAACAAATTAATAGTGAACAACTTGAAGTTCCAGGTGTGGGTACCTTTGTAGTGGATTAGCATTTAGGAGGAGATTTGAAAACAATCAAATGTATGCTTGGCTGCAACACAAGTGTTACCTCTTTACTTCCTTGCCCTCTATGCATGAAGAAATCAAAGAAAAAGTGCAAGAAGGAAGATGAATTGTGAGGATTGATGGAGTGATGTCATGCAACTTAGAAGCACTGCCAGACAGGGATGCAAACGATCCTACATGGAATCCCATTATTTCATTCCATTTCCCATGTGAAAGAATTCACTTCTGCACATTACATCCCATTAAATAGTGAGTCATAAAAAACGACAACAAAATCATGCAAACAACAAAACAATGCCATTTTCAAAAAAAAAAACAAAAAATATACCTTTTTTTCAAATTTATGGAGACAATATGGATAAGTTTTGTACAAATACACATTTCTACACTGTGTTATCAACAAATTGATGGGTGAAAAATTTGATGTTACTTTTAGACCCAATATAATTTGATGAAACTCTTACATGGGGTTAGTGCATTGTCTAAGAAAATAAATTTTCTTTTTATACAAAGTTGATCCAATGGTTGACTTTAAGCATATTTTGATTTTAAGACATGTAAGTTTATGGAGCCATGGCCTGTAAGATCCCTCGCCCCATTTTTTGAGAAGTAAAGATATAAGAATCTCCCCTTCACTCTCTTGTAATCATTCCTCCCTTTAGAATGGGAAAAAGATCTTGTATGACCTTGTTTTGGTCTAGAGAGAGAAAATATTAAAGATAGAGGTAATAAAAATTTGAAATATTTTTGGATACGTATTTTCTTCCAGACAGTAGGAAGTGATCCCCTGAAACATAGTTTTAATCAAAAATTCCTAAGTTGCATTAGATTTGGACGGTGGGTGAACCAAGGAGTCCCCTAGTTCAAAGTTATAAGCTTTATTAAATTCTTTTGAATTTAAAAATGTGATATCCTTATTCATTATGGTTGGAGAATGAAAATAAAAGAAAAATGGAAAAATTTTAGAATTATCCACAAGAAAATATATAAGAAAGGCTCACATGAGGTGAAGGTTCCTTAATTATGAGTTTTCAGATATTTTAGGAGACTTTTTGGAGGTTTTGTGACACCTCAGGAGAGGGAAAACCCTCCATCAAGGAGGTGCCTAGAAATCACATCAAGAAAGTAATTTTTATTCAAAAATATCAGAAAGTGGCTAAATATATTATCTCTCCTCTCTCCTCTTCAAAATTAGATCAAAAAGTGAGCAAAACTAGTCTAAAACTTGTCCAAAATGAATCAAATTGAAGTTGGAAGCCTCTAGATCCTAGTTGGGCTTGGTTGGTGGCCTCCCTCACCTATAAATATACCCCCATTCCTTTGTATTTTCATCTTAGAGTAATTCTATGGTAGTGTAAGTTTCAATTTAGTGTATTTTCCTCTTCCCTCTTCATTGGCCGTCCATTGTCAAGCCTTGGTGCTTCACTAAACCTCTTCTTCTCTTGAAGATTACCCTTTTCCCTTGGTGGCCAAGCTTTTCTTTGAGGGCTACACAACTTTTGCAAGGTAAAGAATCAAGCAGACCAAGGGTAAGACTAAACAATGAAGTATGCTCTCTGTTTTTGTTGTCAATCTTTTTCCTAACCTCTCTCATGCTTGGGAAGCATTTTATTTTGTGGTTTTTCTTTTCTTTATTTATGATGAACTAATGTTTATTTTTAAGCTTAGGGTTATGCATAATCTAACTTTTAAATTAAAAGTGAAATTTTTAGCATTATCATTTCATAGAAAATACGAGGAAACTCTAGCAAAATTGTTATCATTAGAATTTGAAGGTTTATTCATAAATTTAATTTTATGCTGAAAGCATAACTTATTCTCAATTTATAGAAAATGTGGAGAAGTTATGGAAAAATTTAATTATTATAAAATGAAGGTTTATGCATAATAAATTTTATTCTAAAAGTATAATTTGGAGCATTTTTATTTTATAGAAAATATGAAAAAACTATGGCAAAATTGTATTATTAGAAAATGAAGGTTTATGCATAATAAATTTTATTCTAATAAAAAATGGAATTTTGGGCATTCTCATTTTATAGAAAATGTGGGGAAGCTATGGCAAAATTTTATCATTAGAAAATAAAGGTTATTCATAAATTAAATTTTATGCTAAAAGAGAAACTTTGAGTACTATCATTTTATAGAAAATGCGGGAAACTATGGCATAATTTTTATCATTAGAAAATGAATTTTATGCATAATTAATTTTTATGCTAAAAGTGGAATTTTAAGCATTCTCATTTCATAGAAAATATGGAGAAGTTATGGAAAAATCTTTATCATTAGAAAATGAAATTTATGCATAGATATTTTTTATATTAAAAGTGGAATTTTGAGTATTTTCATTTTGTAGAAAATGTGGGAAAACTATGCCAAAATTTTTATCATTAGGAAATGAATTTACGTATAATAAACTTTATGCTAAAAGCTGAGTTTTGAGCATTATTCATTTGCCAAAAAAATAAAGAAGATTATGCATAAATTTTTACAGGAAAGGATCATGAATATAATTCATTTAGATAAAAAAAAGAATTAGTATGTGTGCATAAATATTTTATGCTAAAAGAGGAATTTTCATGATATTTTATTTTGAGAAAACTGAGAAGAGAATGTGAAAATATTCATAAGAATGCATTGAGAAAACATGGATAAATTTTAATCAGAAAGAGGAATCACGAACATATTTAATTTCTGGAATTGTGAAGTATATGACTAGATTCTCGAAAAATAGAATCTTGGGTACATTCTAAATGGGAAAAGGGATTTCCCAGAAAAAGAACAGAAACATGATTAGTTGGATGAATGTAAATACTTGTGTGACTGACTTATTCCTAGATTCCCTAGAAAAGGAATCTAGAATTCTTGAAAGGACTAAGGGTCCAAAAGACAATGAAATTTAACTGAATTGAGTTGGGAAAAAAGTTACCTTTAACTAAGCCAAGTAATGGCCGAGACTTAGAAAGGTTGTCAGTATGAAAAGTAGAGTAACTGTACTTTTAATCTGGTTGAATGTGTAACAAAGATTCTGATAATTAGATCAAGGACAGTTGATAATCAAACCTGATTCACTCAAAGCGAAAAGAGACCATCTTGTTTATAAAAATTGGAATTGATGTTGAGTGATGATGAGAAGTGATGTGTGGGATGTGTGGAATGATGCGAAGTGATGAGAAGTGATGTGTGGAATGATGTGGAGTGATGAGAAGTGATGTGTGGTTGATGTAGACTAATGTGGTTAATGTGCATTGATGTGGATTGATGTGTGGATGATGTGGATTGATGTGTGGATGATGTGGAAATTATGTGGGATGATGTGGATGATGTGGGATGGTGTGAATGAATGTGGGAACGATGTGAAAATGATGTGGGATGATGTGAATGAATGTGGGAATGATGTATGGATGATGTGTGAATGATGTATGGATGATGTGTGGATGATGTGAAAATGATGTGGGATGATGTGAATAGATGTGGGATGATGTTAATGGATGTGAATTGATGTGATGCGAATTGATGTAGAAAAATGTGAAATGATGTGGAATGATGGGAAATGATGAGGAATGATGTGAAAGGATGTGGAATGATGAGGAAAGATGGAAATTTTGTTTGAAAATTGTGTTTGTATGTGAAACCTATTTTTTAAAGATTATTTTATGTCAAGAATGCTAGGGGAAGCATTTTGACTATCTTCTGGAATGAGGTCGTGGGGACCTGAGTGAAAAATGTTGCAACAGGTGATGGAGAGTCAAAGAAGGATGTCTCGCGTGGCAAGATCGGCCGAGGTCTTGTTGACCAGTCTCAGTTCAGTTAAAATGGTGAGCTTCCAGTACGGTGGATGAGGGACCAAGGAAGCTGCATATGAGTGAAGCACTAGGTCACCTGCGAAAAGGAGTCTAGAGGGTGCTGACCATACGGTGCTCGGGCTCTGGGTCGCCCAAGATACCCACGCATGCGTCGAGGAAGAAAATGAGTTGGAGTTGTTTTCTGAACACGAGCATGGATCTGGTTGATTGGCCTTGCGGGTCTTCAACGGATGAGTTCATGGCTCTTTCATGGCTCTTTTAAATGGATCTTATTGGTTGATCTAGATGATCTTCAACAGAGAGTCCATATGGTTTATGTGTGATTATACTCCTAGGTACTATGGGCTAGGAACTATTGAAAAGGCCCTTGAGTGAGCAGGTGGTGAGTGTTCTGGTTGCCAATGATGCCATAGGTACGCTGAGGAAGGAATGAATAAAATATGGATTTTATGGGAAAATCTTGATTATATTCTTGGGTACTATGGGCTAGGAACTATTGAAAAGCCCCCATGAGCAGGTGGTGAGAGCGTTCTGGTTGCCAATGATGCCATAGGTACGTCGAGGAAGGAATGATTGGAAATTGGACTTGGAACTAGAATACTAAGGATTATGTTGGAAACACTGTGGTTTTATTGCAATGTCGTTTTGGAAGTAGTTGAGTCTAAGAATAGGCAATTTCATATTGGGTGCGTAAGTGGTGTGTCTATTTAATTTTTGCATGAGAGCCGACTAGGGGGCTTAGGAACTCTTTTCCTTGGTACTTGGGACAAAACATAACCAAATTGTTATAATGGATTCTATCAATACAGTGGTTGGGCAGTTGAATAACCCATAGGATTGGAGGGGGTTAGGTTGGATTGATAAATTCCCATAATAAAATTCAATTATGTTCAAGTTACGATAGTTGAAGTAAGTCACAAGATAATCCTTGTTCTATGGAAAAGAATCAACGGATGTGCCTCTTTCGATGGGGAAAAAAGCGTTGGTCTCTATGAACCAAGTGCAAATCCCTCCTTTGATTCGGCCATGTGACCCGCGGGTTCGGTCGAAATACAAAGGATAGATAAGTCCCTTAACTACGTTACAAGATTTTCCTAGAGGAATCGCCTATACTTTCTGGGCAAGGGAAGTTTTTTTCAGGTTTGGTTTTGGACGTTGGTTTTGGACGAACCGAGGGATTAGTCTCTTGTCCGGACATTTGTGGGCGAGGCCCCAAGTGGGAAGCTCTGCCCTGCGCGCAAGGTTACTATTTCCGCTGCCAGCACTCTAGAGTTCTCGATGCGTAGAGGGAAAAAGGATTCCACACCTGGTATCAAAGCAATTTGGTTGAAGTTGATAAAACAAGAAGCAAGAAATGTCAAAAATTTATGAATTACCACTGAAAGACTGTAATTGAGTGTTGAAACTCGTACAAGTTGATATTCAAAATGGAAATTCATAAATTGGGAATTGGGTTTTTAGGTGGAAGTACCGTAATTGTGTGGAATCCTCGACTTGCTTGAGGACTAGATATGATGGTATTTGCCTTATAACACCAAGGACCGTGAATACCTGTATATACCGTGGGTATATTGCAGCTCTTTACTGACAATATATATGAGTGAATCTAAGACCTTGAAGTTATGAGAAAAAAAATGCTATCCTAGATGATGGTTTCGAATGCTGGTTGATATGATTTTAGAATTCTGGTTGAAAATTGATGAATTGATTTGGATTCCAATTCAAGAATGATGATTTTCTGAATTCTGGGTGGAAAGTAGATGAGTTGAATAAGTCATGATGATGATGAATGGAGAGACTCCCAGTAATGATGTTAGTAACTTGGAAGACGATCAAGACTTTCAGCAGATCACTATGGGATTAGTGGATCATGCTGATAGATTGTTCGTAGCTTGACCTTTGGCCCAGTAGACCCAATTGTGGAATGACGAATTGAGTACCTGTATAACTAAAATTCCCGTGGCAAAATGTTCAGATGTTAAATGGAAATTATTGGTCTAATGGACCATTATTGTGTTAAGGATATGAATGAACTATTTTCTGATAATTAGTTCTGTATGTTTCTTCTTATAGAAGGGATCTTTATCCCAAGATTCTGGGAGGGTTGACCAAATTTTAAAGAACCCCAAAATGATTTGGATCTAAAGTTTAATTCCTTTCTGGATTTGAATTATAAATAAAGTGGTCTTTTCACCAGAGATTCCTTGAGCATCTTGTTAAGTTGGAAAAAACAGATTTGACTAAGAAGAGAAAGAGTCCACCCCAGATAGCGGTACAACGAGAGCAACCACAATAGATGATGTAGTGGAGGAAGAAAGAGGACGAATAGATTTATGTCACCATTGATAATCAAGTTTAAAATCTTCAGTTCCCTGTCAAGAATTTGATTTTTGGAATTAAGTACTGCCCTGGGAGTAAGAAGATGATTTTATCGAGATTATCCTTCAGCTGCGAGATGAGGACATCTCACATTTTTTAAGTGGGGTAGGATGTAAGATTCCTCTCCCCAATTTTTAAGATGTAAAGATATAAGAATCTCCCCTTCAGTCTCTTGTAATCATTCCCCCCTTTAGAATGGAAAAAAGATCTTATTTGACCTTGTTTTGGTCTAGAGAGAGGTAATAAAAATTTGAAATATTTGGGGATAAGTGTTTTCTTCTAGACAATAGGAAGTGATCCCTTGAAACAAAATTTTAATCAGAAATTCATACGTTGCATTAGATTTGGACGGTGCGTGAACCAAGGAGTCCCCTAGTTCAAAGTTCTAAGCTTTATTAAATTCTTTTGAATTTAAAAATGTGTTATCCTTATTCATTAAGGTTGGATAATAAAAATAAAAGAAAAATGGAAAAATTTTAGAATTATCCACAAGAAAATATTAAAGAAAGGCTCACATGAGGTGAAGGTTCCTTAATTATGAGTTTTCAGATATTTTAGGAGACTTTTTGGAGGTTTTGTGACACCTTTGGAGAGGGAAAACCCTCCATCAAGGAGGCGCCTGGAAATCACATCAAGGAGGCATTTTTTTATTCACAAATATCATAAAGTGGCTAGATATTTCATCTCTCCTCTCTCCTCTTCCAAACTAGATCAAAAAGTGGGCAAACTTAGTCTAAAACTTGTCCAAAATGGATCAAACTGAAGTTGGAAGCCTCTAGATCCCAGTTGGGCTTGGTTGGTGGCCTCCCTCACCTATAAATATACCCCCATTCCTTTGTATTTCCATCTTAGAGTAATTCTATGCTAGTGTAATTTTCAATTTAGTGTATTTTCCTCTTCCCTCTTCATTGGCCATCCATTGTCAAGCCTTGGTGCTTCACTAAACCTCTTCTTCTCTTGAAGATTACCCTTTTTCCTTGGTGGCCAAGCTTTTCTTTAAGGGCTACACAACTTTTTTAAGGTAAAGAGTCAAGAAAACCAAGGGTAAGCCTAAACAATGAAGTTTATGCTCTCTTTTTGTTGTTAATCTTCTTCCTAACCTCCCTCATGCTTGGGAAGCATTTTATTTTGTGGTTTTTCTTTTAAAACCATGCTTTTCTTGATTTATGATGAACTAATGTTTATGTTTAAGCTTAGGGTTACATAAACTAACTTTTAAATTAAAAGTGGAATTTTTAGCATTATCATTGCATAGAAAATGCGGGGACACTATAGCAAAAGTTTTATCATCAATAGAAAATAAAGGTTTATTCATAAATTCAATTTTATGCTAAAAGTGTAACTTTGAGCATTCTCAATTTATAGAAAATGTGGGACAGTTATGGCAAAATTTTATTATTAGAAAAAGAAGGTTTATGCATATTAAATGTTATTCTAAAAGTGTTATTTAGAGCATTTTCATTTTATAGAAAATATGGAGAAACTATGGCAAAATTTTATTATTAGAAAATGAAGGTTTATGCATAGTAAATTTTATTCTAAAAAATGGAATTTTGGGCATTCTCATTTTATAGAAAATATGGGGAAGCTATGGTAACTTTTTATCATTAGAAAATAAAGGTTATTCATAAATTAAATTTTATGCTAAAAGAGGAACTTTGAGTATTATCATTTTATAGAAAATGTGGGGAAACTATGGCATATTTTTTATCATTAGAAAATGGATTTCCTACTACCAATGCTGCTAGTAGTAGAAAGCGTCCTTGCGATCCCGATATCACGGAATCCTCAAAACTGATAGTCAATAGGAGCAAGAGTAGGATTAGGGTCCTTTACCGTGGAAATGACAAAATATTCCACCGCCACAAGAGTAGGTCCTATACCGTGGAAATGACAAAATATACCACCGCCACAAGGGTAACGTGTTGGGAAGACCCTCCATACAAATATGGGTACCCTTCCAACACGAGAAGAAGTCCAAGCAGCATGTGGAAGACAAGGAGACTTTACAAGTAAGGGGAGTGCACCTGGGATTTTATATTTATAAGCACCACCATAGCAGTAGGTAGTAGAACCTCCACCACAACCTCGCCGTGGCCCCCCCAAGGGACATGACTGGAAAAAGGCTCCTCATCCTCCAAGGCCTATAAACCCGAATGTGCCTCCACGTGCACCAAGGAGGAGCAAGAAATATGGAGTCAAGGCACTCAAGGAGATACACAGATTTTAAAAATTTGTGGATCTCCTTATTCCCAAGGCACCTTTCAAGAACACTCATCATGGCGAAGGGGTGACACGAACAAATTACCTCATTGAAATGTTTGATTGGTTTTTTCGATACACATTGACTATAAGATTATTGAAGGAGAAAGAAAAAGCATCTCAAATAGCAAAAGTAGTCCAACTTACATGCAGGAGATCAATAGGGCTAAATGAAACCAAAGTAGTGTGCCAACATGTCATGCAGCGGCGGCCAACATACCATGCTGCATGGCATGCTACAATGGTTAAAAATGACAAATTTTGGGTGAAACAACATTAAATTGTAAAGGACATTTTTTGGGTGAAACAACATTAAATTGTAAAGGACATTTTTTTTAAGGTTTCACACTAAATTGTCATTTTTGAAAATTTGACCTTATGTTGAAGTACCTGTGATAAGACTCTATGGCCTTCTTTTTTGTCATTTCACTTTCACTCTCCTCACTTTCTCACCCATGGCTCGAACTAAGAATATTGCACGTAAAGTACTTCCTTGTCCTACCAATGCTGCTATTGGTAGTAGAAAGCATGCTTGCAATCTCGATAGCACGGAATCGCCAACTGACAACGAGAAGGAGCAGGAGTAGGATCAGGATCCCCCACCATGGGAATGACAAAATATTCCACCTCCACAAGGGGAACTTGCTCGGAAGACCCTCCCTACCAATATGGGTCCCCTTCCAACACAAGAAGAAGTCCAAGTAGCACGCAAAGGAAAAGGAGGGTCTACAAGTAAGGGGAGTGCACCTAGGAGTTTATATTTACAAGCACCACCACAGAAGCAGGTAGTAGCACCTCCACCACAACTTCGTCGTGGCCACCCCAATGGACATGACTGGAAGAAGACTTCTCGTCCTCCAAGGCGTAAGAAATTGAATGTGCCTCCACATGCACCAAGGAGGAGGAGTGAACATGGAGTCAAGGCACTCAAGGAGATACGTAGATTTCAAAAATTTGTGGATCTCCTTATTCCCAAAGCACCTTTCAAGAACACTCATCATGGTGGAGGGGTGACATGAACAAATTACCTCATTGAAATGTTTGATTGGTTTTTATGATACACATTGAGTAGAAGCTTATTAAAGGATAAAGCAAAGGCATATCAAATTACAAAAGTAGTCCAACTCACATGCAAGAGACCAATAAGGCTAAATGAAATCAAAGTAGTGGGCCAGCACGCCATGCAGCGCCAACATGCCATGTAGAGCGACCTCTTTCCGTGTGTGGGCAGCATGCATTTGTTGAAGCATGGCTTCAGTTAATGGTTCATTGTATTTCTTGAGACGACTTCCATTTATGAAGTTAGGCATTTGCTCACCTTCTAGTGTCTCTAAACGCACTGCACCACTAGGAGTAAGCTCATTAATCACAAATGGTCCTAGGCCACGTTTCTTAAGCTTTCGCTTATGCTTCTTAAGTGTGTACAAGAGCACAAGGTCCCCTTTTTTGAATCAGTCAGTTGTTAAATTTCGATCATACCATTTCTTTTGTCTCCTCTTCTCGGCATACATCCCCATTACCGCCAATAAGCGAGTCTCATCAAGCTTTTCCAATTCATCAATGCATTGAGAAAGCTCATGACCAGTCCAATCTAATTGTTTAGCAACTCGTAGAGTAGGTACAAGAAATTCAATGGGAAGAATTGCATCTAGCCCAAAAGCAAGCTCAAATGGGGTTGTGCCCACAGATGTTTTATAGGCTGTTCTATATGCCCAAAGAATTGAGTGTAACTTTTGCTCCCAATCAGTCCTCTGTCCCTCAACAATCTTTGTGAGTGCTGTGCAGAGAATCTTGTTAGTACCCTCAGCTTGACCATTGGTCTGGGGGATGATAGGGTGCAGAACGCTTGTGAATTACCATAAATTCTTGAAGTAAAAACTCTATGACCTCATTCACAAAGTGCACACCTTGATCACTAACGATTTCAATAGGTAAGCCATAGCGTGTAAACACGTACTCATACAAGAACTTGGCTGTGGTTCTGGCATCATTTTTGACTGTAGTCTTTGCCTCTACCTATTTGGTCAAATAGTCAGTTGTTGTGACTATAATATATTCGGCATGCGTGTGACGAGCTGGAGGTTTAATGGGACCGACAAAATCAATACCCCATTTGGCAAAAGCACGTGTGCTTAACATAGGCCACAATGGCATATTATCCTTTGTGATGGGAGGTTTGGCCCTTTGACAATCGTCACAACGTTTTACATATTCTTCGGCATCCATTTGTAAGGTTGGCCACCAAAGCCCAGACCACCTAATCAACTTAGTTGTGGTATTGCCCGAAAAGTGTCCACCCCCAACACCTGCATGTGCATGAGTCAAGATTTTCAAGTAGTCAGCTTCACATACACACATGCGCAAGTTGCCATCCTTGCCCCTCTTGTAGAGTTGGCCCTCTATCAGCATATAGTTGGCCGTTTCAACTTCAATAGCATGCTTTCGATATCTAGGAATTATTCGATCAGTATGACCATGCTAAAGATAGTCCACAATATACTTACTCCAACTTGGTGTAGTTGAAATTTGGAATAATGTGACATTATGAATTGGTTGTTGAATTTGACATGAAGCACAGTTACGAACAAATTTTTCAGCATCCGCATGCATGGTAGGCCACCATTGCCCATCTTGAGTTATACGTCGCACACAAGTAGTAGCTGATGCATGGATTCCACCAATACTCTCATGTGCCCATTCCAAGATCTCCTCATATTGGTCAGGGTTAGGTATAAGCCGCAACACTCCATCATTACCCTGACGATATAATCTCCCTGAGATTAACTTGAATGGTCGCCATAGGTCCACATTAGGACCCGCTAGTTGTATCTGCCCTCTTGTCAAAATGTCTAAGATGGGTTCAGACCATTTAGGAGCTGTCTCTACAAGGAAAAGTGTTGAATCTAACATATCATCATCCACACCCACAGGAGCTTCTCCAGAGGTGATTCGAGACAAATGATCTACCCTAAGATGAGTTGTTCCTTTTCGGACTGCCACTTCAAAATCAAACTCAAGAAGGATGACAAACCACCTCACAATCCTTCCAGTTGCACAAGACTTATTCACCAAATATAGCAGTGCTTGATGGTCCACAAAAAATATAAATTTGTTTGCCAAAAGGTAATGGCAAAACGTTTTCACTGCATATATCATGGACAAACCTTCTCTTTCTATTGTGGTATAATTCTTCTCAGCATTGTTCAACTGTCGAGACTAGCATATGAGATTGGGACATCCTTATTATGTTCTCCCGATTGAGCCAAAATACATCCAATTGCAAAGTTTGAAGCATCAATATGGACATGAAAGATTTGGTTCCAATCTGGTGCCCGTAAGATGGGTGCAGACACTAATGCTTGCTTCAACTTTTCAAAGGATTCCTCACACTTGTCAGTCCAATTAAACTTTACAAGAAGAGCATATAATGGTCTGGCTAGGACAGCGTACATGTAGATGAATCGACGATAATAGCCACAATGTCCCATGAATATTTTTACCCCTTTAAGGTTGATAGGCCGAGGTAATGAGACAATGACATCAATTTTATCCATATTTGTTGAAATACCATTGCGAGAAACAATATGGCCCAAAATCTTCCCTTGTCTTACCATGAATTTGCACTTGTCAGGATTCAAGCATGTACGATAAACTTGACACTTTTGAAACACAAGTCTGAGGTGTTCTATATGATCATCACGCTCTTGTGAGTGAACACATAAATCATCCATGAAGATCTCAAGAAATAGCCTAAGGTACTCCTTGAATACATGACTCATTAACCGCTGAAAGGTTGCAGGTGCATTTGTTAGACCAAATGGCATAACACGATAGGCAAAGATGCCATCTTTAGTAGCAAAGGCTATCTTGTGTTGATCCTTCAGATCAATTGACACTTGATTGTAACTAGAGAATCCATCCAAGAAACTATATACCTTTTTCCTGCAACACGTTCCAAAACATGATCTGTGATTGGAAGTGGGTAATGATCACGTACAGTAGCTGCATTTACCTTCTTGAGGTTTACACATACTCGAAGTTTTCCATTTTTCTTGGGCACCACTACAATAGGTGAGACCCATTCAGTGTGTTCAATCTCATAGATAAATTTTACCTCTAAGAGCTTGTCTATTTCTTCTTTTATCTTTCGTGCAAAATTCTTATTGTAACTTGTAAGTATAAGGATGTTGCTTGGTAGGCTTTGCATCCTCTCGCAATGGAATTGTATGCTGACATATGCTTGGATCAACTCCTTTGAGGTCTTTATAACTCCAAGCAAAAACATCGCGATACTCCTTTATTGTTTGAATTAATAACTTCTCCTCATCTAAGGACAAGTCTGTGGCAATCCACTGAGCCTTTCCTAACTCTTCCTCGGGGATTATCACATCATCATCAAAATCAGAGTCCCATCCATCTTCCTTATCAGCATCATTAGAAGATTCGAGTGTTAAATCCTCCACCGAGACTTCCTCTACATGCAGTGCTGTTGTGGATGCATCCCCATAGTACAAATCATCTAGAAGGTCACGTGGTTGTACCATTCGTATAGGAATAATGTCATATCCATCTGAGTCACAAAATTGAATTGGCTTAGGTAAAGCACATGTCCATAATGTTGCAAGGACATGACTCCATTCTAGGGGATCAATTAAGTGCTCAGGGAAGGGTTGTGGAATGTATGTCTCATCTGATACACTTCGATTACCCTTAAATCTCTCAGTGTTGAAATCCTTACATGAGGCTCCACACATCCACAGATCTTCTCGCCCATCTGACAATGTAACTCTTGAGCCCTGAGATGAAGCAGAATCAAACTCATCTATTGGAGACCTTGTTACATCAGGATATAAGTGATTCTTTAGGTTGACCCTTGTGATGACAGAATCATGTCGGAGGTACAAATAATTGTATCCCCAATCTTGAATCATTTGAAATTGTCGCATGAATGGTCTACCCAATATCACTTCATAGTTTGGATGCTTTCCAAAATCCACTACTGCAAATGTGTGCTCATATTCAATCCCACATGTGGTGACCAATATGTTCTCTAGCAGCCCAATGGGATGTTCTAAGCTTCCATCTGCTACCTGCAAGCGCATCCTTGTACTCCTAATAGCTGGTTTGCCTCACTTTTCCCAAATGGACCTTGTCACAATACCCACTCCTGCACCACTATCAAGTATTGCAGTTGAAGCTACTTTTTGCACTTCTAATGGGAGGGTAGCATTTCCCTGATCGTCCTCACAAAATTTTCCTACTTTGTTGATAGGAACTGGCATAACATGCTTTGTCTCAGGGTGTATAGTACATTGATGGTGACCCTTTTGTAGCAATACCTACTCTGACAAACATGTGGCAATATCATTCCACAATTCTGGTCGAAGTTGTATCAAATCAAGCAAAGGTAAGGTACAAGCCACTGGTGCTGACAAAATAGCTTGCACGATACCCATATCCATCTCCTTTGTCAACCTTCTATGCATGGAGGGTATCCTCAAGGTTTGAGAGCAGTTCTCATATTCTCCCAAATAAGATGGTATGGTTTTCATTGTATGCTTACTTCTAGGAGAAACAATTGTTTGAACTTCCTCCTGGATGCTTGGGCATCTAAAGTTGTTTTCTGTGCCCCTGGTAAAATCCACTTCAGAGAATGGAGGTGAAATAATAGAGGACATATTCTCATTAACTTTCTCATGAACTGCTGCCCACATCTCATTTGCCATGTCCTCGTTAGCATCAATAACTTCATCATTGCATGGGAAGGCAAGAGTAGGTGGTGGTAAAATGCCTTCTTTCAATGGGGTGTCAATTGGTGCAGACTTCTCGCTATATGAGCTTGTGAGATCAGCTCACTTTTCATTTCCCAACTTGATGACACTTCTAGTATGGTTTCTAATGTTGGCTTAAGAGAGGTGGGGCCCCGAGGGATAGGTGGAGGTGGGCCCTCAAGTATTGATTGAGCTTCCCTAATGAGTTGTTGATGTACAGCTAGATTGATCTTCTCCTCACGAGGGTTTGGGTATTCTTGAAGCTTCTTGGGTAGCTCAGATAAAGCTGCAATGCCACTTCTATGAGCATCAATGATGGCATCTAGAGTCTCGTTCACCTTATCCACAAAAATAGAACCCCCTGAACTATCCTCGGTTGTAATAGCCTCATCTTGTTTAGCACTAGGCCCAGGTTGAGGTTGATGCTCCTTATGCACTTCTTGGGATGTAAAATCTTGATCCTTCATGTTTTGTTTAGAGACTTCTTGAGAACTAGTGGATGCACTCTTAGTTTGCTTGTTGCGGTTCTTTTTCCTCCTAGCGGTCCTTTTTCTATTGAAAATGTAGGGTTTTGTCCACTAGATTTGCCTTTGCATCCCTAGTTCGAGGTGTCTCATCAATCTGCATTTCGGCATTTCGTGTCTGTGATCTAGTCATGACTCTAAGTGGCATGACATCCTCATTCTCTGATGAAGGTGGCGATGGAACTGCCTCTACAAAGTTGAGTGCGACCTTTGGTTGAGAGGTGTCTTCCTCATGTGGTTTCAGCAAACAATCCTTTGGAAAGTGTTCTACACAACACCGCAATATCTTTCAATTGGTGGAAACTGTGGTACTGTTGTATTGGATCGAGCTGCTTGCCTTTGGCGATGTGGACAATCACGAGCCCAATGGGCTTCTCCACACTCATAACAGGGGCCCATTAGTTTGGCTTCTACTTTCCTTTGCTGCCATTGACCTGAGGGGCCTGAAGTCCTAGTTTGGTAGCAACATCAAAGAATTTTGTTCCCCCAGTTGAGGCTCCAGTGCTTGGCTTGGATATGCGGGACTTTCAAAGAGATTTTCCTTGGATGAATATGATGCATATTCCTCCTCCACATAGCTTGAGTTTACCAAGTCTCTACACATATTTGAATTGTCATAGTCAACAAACCTCACAGGAGCAGTCCCAGGAGCAGGAGGTTGAGCTCCAAGTATAGGTCGTGCTTGCTCTTGTGCCATCGGTGGCTTACATTCAAAATTAGTATACTGTTGATGCATTTGTCGAGCCACTACACCCCTTTGCTACTCACGCTCTTGTCTCATTCATGCAATGCGAGTACATTCCTGTGTGGTGTGGGTAAAATTCCAAGCACAGGCCTGGCACCACTTCTTTGTGGGTTGGTTTATGACTAGAGGAGAAAAGGTATTACATTCTTCGGTTTTATGGTTACCGCCACATGCTCCACAAAGATGAGGACCTGTAGGTACTCATTCATTGCTATTGTTGTGGTTGCATGGGTGGGTGATAGGTTTGTCCCAATCTCCTTATTAGTACTAGGTTAGCTATCTGGTCTGGATTTACTAGTGCGCTAGACCCTGAACTTTGGTCATCACCCCACTGATCTCTAGGTTGCACCTCAGGGCCAGTACCATCTTGGAATTTGAGGCTATGAAATCCATAGCGTCATGGCAACACTCATTGAAATTTGTATGCTTCTTTGCATAGAGATGTGCGTGCAGTGTTGATTTTTTGAGTCCTTTTAAGAAGAGAGAAATTAATCGACTCTGGGTGGGCTTCTCATCTTCTGGGCAACCATTAATGTATTGCTTCATCCTATTTAAACAGTCTCTAACACTCTCACTCTCGCCTTGCTTGAAAGAGTAGATGTTTGCTACTGTGTCATGCTGAATCCCCATCAAGGAAAAAGCAGCAATGAATCTCTCTTCCAAAACTCGTAAAGAAGATTTGTCTGAAGCCTCTAGTGCCTGAAACCAAGCAAGGGCCTTTCCCTCAAGAGTGAGCCCAAATCCTTCAATTTGCGTATGCTTGTCAGCTCGAACTGCTTGCCTAAATGCTGCTACATGGTCATATGGATCTCCCGACCCTTCGTACTTCTTTACCAGTTTCTGAAGAGTTGATGGCCTTACTCGTCTTGAATACTCATCATCAGGCCTACGGCCTCTCACTCTCAGTGGTTCCTCTCTTTGGTAAGATAGTCCATATGCATCCCAAATTGGTGTGGGTCCCCTATTACCTACCTCACCAACCCTCTCCAAAGATCTTGTTACCCGCATTTCAAGAGGTGCGTTTATGGAAGGCCGAGTTGGCTCCCCTACCCTCCGATTGTCATAGTGAGAGAAACGTTGTTGTGGTGTGATCTGTGGTCACACTTTTGGTGCAGGATAATATCTTGGTGCTAGAGTTGGGCTACTTGCAGTGGTCCACTTTGATGTTGAGGGTCCCTCTCTAGTGAACTCTCGTAGGGGAGGAGCAACAGTTTCTCCAAGAAAGGTTGTCTCTCCTGGTTTAGCTGTATTAGTTGAGAACACTTCCATGAATAATGGTTGTCCTCTCCACGTGAGCTCACGAAACTCCTTGCAATCTAAGGTTTGGTATTCATTGGCCCATTTATAAATTATCAACAATTCGGTTCTTGTATCCTGCAAGCTTCTCGACTACCACCATAAGTGCTAGAGGAAGATCTAGCTCTAGCAATCTAGTTGTGGCATAATATCCTTCTAAAGAGTCCTTATAGACCTCTTGAAGTGGGTCATCCTGAAAGACCTTTGTCACTGGAATTTGTCGTACAAACTCCCATTGGTTCTCAGCCCCGTGATCCATTTTGCTCTTGCCTTTTCTGTCCTTTTTCAAATTTAGATCTATAAAAAGTAAATCATCTATGGATGGCTTTGAGTACTGGGCATTGGATGGTCCAGGCATGTCCGGCTCAATGAGCCAATCATCTCTAGACTCCCTTGCTCCAGAAGGCTTTGATAAATCTAGGAACTCACTCTTAGAGAGCTCTCCTAATTTGTCTACATTCTCTGGATGATGATAGGTGACTTCGTAGCGAACACCATCTCCACCCATGTACATGTTACCCTGGTCATTGACTAGAGGTGCTCTATCAAGCTCTGAGAAAAAGTCTGCAATCTTAACGAGATACCGTTGTTGTGAATCTAAAGATCTCAGCTCCTTGAGCATTCATGTAGACATATTGAAGTCTCACATTGAGTGGTAACCCCATGATGTCGGCTTCAAATGGATTAAAAGATCTTGTGGGTGTCCTATTTGGGGCTAAGGGATGACTATTTGACGGCCCTAGATTGTCCATAGACAATGAGCTAGTTGTCCTGGAAAGGGTATCAGATTAGGATTCGGAAAAGGTTTCAGCAATATCTGCCAAATTTCCTACTGATTGGGTCCCACTTTCCTGCGTAGGTACTCTAGAAGGTGCCCTAGACCCTATGGCAATGTCTATATGACGTCCCGATCGCAAGTGCATAAGGTCAAATTTTAAGGTTGGTTTTTTTTAAATCTTTTTATTTATTTATTTATTTTTATTTTTTTTCTAAAAAAAATCCAAAAATTTTCAAGTTGGCTCAAACTTTGCCAGAACCCATTTTGAACCCCCTCGAACACATTAGGCCAAAAAAATAGCGTATTTTTCAGGATAAAAAATCGCCTAAAATTTACCAATTTCCCATACTGAACTCACTATGGGAAAATGGTTCCGGGACCAAAATTTCGACGATGGGTGTTTTCTAACTCCTCTTGAAAAGTTAGAAAACCTCCCAATTTTTTGCGTAAGAAAATGAAAAATTTTCCAAACTCTTTTTTTTTGCACCCCTTTATCCGGTGCGGTGGCGGTACTCTTTATGGTGCGGTGTGTGGGTCTCTCCGCGTGGTGCGTTGTTCATGCACAATTGCCTTCTTTTATTTTTATTCTTTTCTTTTTTGAAGTGCGTGCTCAATACGTGTGCAGTTGTGAGATTTGCAGCGAATTCAATGCGTGTGGCAGGGAACTCAATGAGTGTGCAGCTATGACTCGTGAGATTTGCAGGGAATTCGAAATGTTCAATCTTCATGTGTGTGTAAAGATTTCAGTTTCTCTACAGGTGCAGGTTTAACAGAGAACTAAAATGCACAAAATTAAAGATGCAGAAAACTAGGCTAAGAACAGAAAATTTAATGAACATGCAAAAAATTGAAACTGTAAAAATTAACCTCAGACAGCAAAAATGATCCTCAAACAGAATGACAGAAATGCAAATCAGGCCTCTAGCTTTCGCACACAAATTAAAATTGGCAGGTTTAGCGCCTACCTCCAATCCTTCCCGTGTGTTGAATCCTTGTCCTGACCTCAAGGGAGAGGCGTAGCTAGCCAATCGCACTCAAATTGCAAGACAATAAAGAGAATTTGACAAAAGATTAGTTTAAAAAAAGTACCAAAATTAGTCCCAAAGCCTGCTCTCCTATCCAACAGTTTTGCAAACAACCGATTGGAGCTTAACAAGGAGTGGTAGTGTGTGTATGGTGCTCAACTAATGTAGGCACTCGCTCCCCAGCAGCGGCGCCATTGAAGAGCGGTTCTCTCTACCATGCAATATAGTGCTCATAGAGTACTACCGATCAACAAATGTGTTGAGAAACACAATGTCAATCCGAGGACTCGACCCAATTAGTGCATGAAGGCTTATCCCTTGTGGGAGAGCTCACATACACGAACCACCACTTGACGATTCAACCATTCAACACCTCAATCAATCTCTCAATCCCTTAAACCCACTACACTAATCAAGAGAACAAGCAATGCATGGCAATCTCTTAATCCCATTCAAACATTGATTAAATCTTAGCTTTCCCTAATGCAAGCAAACCCATAAGCGTGCATCTACTAACCCACAAGCTTAAGCAAGCATAGAATGTAACATTCACAAACCCACAAGCTCATAGAGAGAGTCTATCCATGAATAACTCATTGCCAATGAAGTGGGCAAGAGCTGGCATCAATGGAGACTACACACACACACACTACAAGCATGCATACACAAGAGAAAGAAAGAAGCATTCAACTAATCATAGATTAATCTACTTCAATGATGCTAAAATAGATTAAGAGAAAGAAGTGGAGCTATACTCATTGGAGCTTGATGCTCATTAGAGTACAATAGAGAGAGAGTTAGAGAGTTGCCATAGCTTGAGAGCTCAAGAGCTTCACTCAATACCTTATGAGAATGGCCAAAAACGTCCTCTTTCTTTAGCTAACATCTCTTTTATAGAGATGTCACTAACCCTAGCCCTCTTTCACACATGGGCGGACAACTCCATAAGTGAGCCTTGCATAAAAACTCTCATTTAGAACCCGCATTGGCCTGAAACGATTTACATTGCACTTTGGCACAAAAATATGAAAAAATTATGTGCATCTTTATGTTCCCATGGCTACAATCCTGCTCTCTCGCATTAATTGCTTCCGGCCTTCTTCCATAATCCGTGTTCCTGTGAGTGTTCCCGTGGAACAATTGAATTGTATAGAATTCATGTAACCTTGATCCCAACATTATAATTATCACATAGATTTGGATTTCACGCACATTCTGGATCTTTGCTTTGATTAGATTCACTATTTATTTCAATCTACATGATTTCAACATATGAAAATACTTGTAGATATTTCCAAGTTTCATTATTTGTACCCCTACTTGTAACTTGTATGCAGTTACCATGCTAAATCACATGGGATTTAATAAAACCCTTCTTTTATACCTTTTATTTATTGACTACTCAAGTACCCTTATCGATAACTCTGTGTGTGTGTGTGTGTGTGTGTGTGAGAGAGAGAGAGAGAGAGAGAGAGAGAGAGAGAGAGAGAGAGAGAGAGAGAGAGAGAGAGAATTTTTCATTCTCTCATTTGAGGTAGTCTTAAGAGATATCCAAAGGATTTTTTATGAGCATGACCATCTCATAACAAGCAATACACAAGAAATACACCAAAAGCTCAAGATACATCAAGACATTCTGTAAACAATCACAAAGGGAAAGTGGATTGCCTGTACTTTTGAGGCTTGAATCCTATGAAATCCTAAATATTATGGTCAATATGCAAAGCTATATTTAATCATATCTTTAATAACAAGTTTGTTTACTAGTGACATCATACTACCAAAAGGTCTAGAGTTTATAGAACTTTTTATGTCATCCAAAGACACCAGAAGATAAGGATAATACTGTAGATGATCTAGCTTTTGTTGACTCTAGTATAAAAGTCTTTCACATGAATCAAAGATGATTTTAGATGCAAAAATGGGCTATAAGAATAACTTGTAAATGGGAAGCTCCTATCTTGAGTTTTAACAAACACTTCCAAATATTGAAATACCATGAGCATTCCCTAAGGCCCCCTCTTCACATGTATTTGTCGAGTGTTTCAAGGTTTTGATATTAATGAGGTTTTTTTCTTAAACATCTTGTTTGCTTGTAAAAAAGGTGTGGAGCTTTGATAATTTTTTAACTTTATAACATTGTAAAATACCACTTGCAAATGGTCTCCTCAAGGCCATCACTCAAGGGAAAAAAATTAAAATTTTGATAATATTTATTTGTTCTAAATAAACTTTAAAAGTTTATAAACTTGGTATTTTTTCATAGTTTTCTTAAACCAACAATCTATACCTTACCAAATCCCTCAAATTTGAAGACGTTGGAAGGCATCTTTCAAAGAAAGGATGAAAAATTTTACCCTTGAAAAGAAAAGTTTAATTTTGAAAAGTTGTTTGATGTACCATTATCACTTAAAAGAAAAGAAAAACTTAATTTTGAAAAGTTGTTAAATGTTCCCTTCTCACTTAAAAAAGAAAAGAAATATGGTTAAGATTATGCCCTTCAAAGGAGAGTATGACTAAAGGAGAGTAGGTGGGCAAGGAGGGTAGTGAGGAGAACAAAGGAAATGGGGTTGTGTTGAATAAAACAGAACCCTCTGGGGAAGTGGGGTGGAAAAAAGCCAAAGGTAAAACTAGCGCTAAGATAGGCTAAAGAGGAAGCAATAAAATATGTAATTAATGAGACCATTAAGGATAATTTAGAAAGAAAACAATCAGGGAGCCTAAGCCGCCCAATTTTGTATTCTAATCCTTTTAGTCCATTAGGAGAAGAGGAGAGTGCAACTTCCTCAATTAAAAAGTATAATTGGTAGGTTGATGGAGCTTTGGAAAATGACTCAAAAGGAAGGGGAATATAATGGGGGACAGGAGGAAGTGGATATGGTCCCCAAAATTGCCTTAACACATGAACAACCTCCTGAGAATCATAGGTTGTACGTGGATCATTAAGGGTATTAAAGATAGGAAAAAGAACTTGGAATTTTGGGGTCTTATCAAGGAGTGGGGTGTATCTATTCTTGCTATTCAAGAGCATAACCTTTTTGGGCCTAAAATGGCAAGGAAGGATAGGTTTAAGGAATGGACTATATTATATGGAGGAGTGAATGGCGGATTTAGCGGAGCTATGTTCATCATTAAGAATACCTTAAAACCTAGTATTATTTCTAATCATCCCAATGGGAGAGTTTGGTTGAAGAAGTTTTGATTGAGGAGGAGAGGATTTGGTTAGTAAACATTTATGGTGCTCATAACCACAAAATCAAAAGTGAGATGTGGGAATGGATTTGTAATCTCAACATCCATAACAATGTATTGTTAGGGGGGATTTTAACATGGTGGCGATGTGTTGATGGGTCAAGAGAAGAGAAGGTGGGAAGAATTGAGAGGAAGGACGGGCTTAAGATATGGATGGGAAACAGGGGATTGGGGTATGGATCCTGGGCATACTTATTTCAGTCTTCAATACTTTGGTTCATCCTCTACATTAGAAAGGGTGTTTTTCAATCAGCAACAAGTAGCTTGGGTCCCTCATACCATTAAGTTCTAAATTGACTCTAGTACAGCTCTATCTAACCATATGCCTCTCAGATGGGGTTGGCATGTTATCGGATGGGAGGAAATGGAACTAAATAGATTTCCAACCAGGAAATTGAGAGTAAATAATATGTTGCTTAAGGATGATCTCTTTAAGATGAAAACTGAAGAGGCCATAGAAAGCCTAAAAAGGAGAGCATCTCAAGGGTCTTGGGTGGAGACTTTTTGCTAATGAGATGCAAGGTATAATCAGAGGGGTTGGTAAACTGAGGGCCAAGGAAAAGAGACAGGAGAAAGGGAGGTGGAGTGAACTTTTAGATCATCTCTAGAAAAAAAGACATACGAGGAGATTATCTGAAGATGAGATAAATTGGTATATCAAATGCCAAGAAGGGTTAAAGAGTGAAGATGAGAATTGCTCTGGGAGAGGGGATAGAAGATACAAATGGAAAATGTTCAATAACAAGAGGAAGCCTGGTAGAACACCATATTAGTGAATTTGGGAATTTCCCAATTCCCATTTTTGAATGCTTAAAAAAGAGGGACATGGATAACATGTTTGTAAGTTTCTCAAAACCCTATCATATGACCTATCGTTGGAAAGCGCTTGAAAAATGGAATCTAAAGAGCTATAAAGCGCTCATTTTGGATTAGTGGTGTTCAAGTTATGGTTAATCCAAACTTTTGACCACGTGTCCCAAACTTGTGGGAAATTCCCATATTCCCCAATATGGTGTTGTAGACACTTGTTTAAGTTAACTGAGGTTAAGGGTTGTAAAGAGGTGATGGGGAGAGTATTGGATGAGAATGGGCAAGAGATTGGGGGTATAGGCTTGATTGTTGAGAAATGGGTGAATTTTCTAGGATCTACTCTTAGTCTAAAAGAGGAATGGTCAGCCAAAAGGTATCAAGTTGAGAATAAGCTTCTTGGATTAATCAGCAATAGAATAGATCCTGATAAGGCTAAATGTTTAGAAAGAGATATAGATGTGGATGAATGCTAGGATGCCCTTCATAAGCTAGGAAAGGGAAAATCACCTGGGTGGGATGGTCTATGTGTAGAATTGTTTATAGCCTTTTGGCCTTCCTTAAAAGATGTCTTTCAAGATAGGCAACTTGGACCAGGATCTAAAAGAGGAGCTGGTGAAACTCATTCCTAAGCAAACTACTTGTGAGAGGTTTAATCAATGGAGACCCATTGCATTATTGGCTATCATTTACAAAGTCCTGGACAAAGTCATTGCTATCAAGATTACTCCTGTCTTGTAGGAGGTTATCTCCAAAAGACAATAAGATTTTATCAAATGCAAATCCATATATGATAATATTTATGCTGCAATGTTGGGCAAAGACCTCGTCTTGAGGACTAATTAGAAGTGTATTATTGTACAACTGGACTTGGAGAAAGCTTAGGATAGAATACACTGGTCTTTTGTGGCTAGGGTAATGGGAGAACTGGGGTTTGGCATAAGGATGGCTACTTGCATGTATACTCTTACATTTGGAAGCCATTCAGATTATCATGCACGAAATCATCAAAGATAGAAAATCTTTTCTAAAAACATGCGTTCAAACCAAATTAAACAAGATACTTTTTTTTTGTAACACTGGAAAGTGGTGTCGGATTTGTTCCGTGAATACCGGCCACCCCATGTGGAATCTCCCAATTATTTGAACACGGACTTTATTTGTCCTGTGATGAACTAACTTTCTTTAATTCAACTCTTTGACAAATAAAGTTATCTACACCCTCATGCGAGGCCGTTATTGAAAATTAAGGGTCAAATTGGTGTTCGGGCCTCGTTTTGGGCGCTCGTCGGTTATATTTATTATGTAAACCCCCATATGAGTTTCCTTTAGGCTAAACCACTCACTTATATGACCCTCTTGTCGATTATCTAACATGGTTAATTATAGAATAGAGATCGCATACAAATGACACCCCAAAACATGCATAAAAATTCCCAAAATTAACATATCTAAATTACTAAATTTGTGACCAAACGTAATCTTTTATGTCGTCTAAGTATTTCCTACTATTCAACATTGAATATAGATGCTAAAAATTGCCAAATCAAATGGATCTAAAAATACGTACATATGAGTACGTTACAAAAGCGCTGTTATTTTCGCTGCTAAACCCTCATTTTGTTGTAGTGGAAGACATATAAGAAGTAGTAATGCCATTCTAGCCTTTGTCTAAGAAGGAAGATGCAGGATACCAATGCCCACCTCTTCCTTGGGGAGAGACAATCTATTCTATATGCTAGCCAAGCTAAAGCCTTTTTATTAGAGTTGCTATTCCTCCATAGGAACTCTCTTATAGTCTCTCTGCCAATGGCCTTTCATCACAAATTCTACCACAGGGCATAGAAACATAATGTAAGCATTTAACATTGTGTTGCATAAAGACACCCTATCAAGAAATGGAACTCTGATACCTTCCCACTTTTCAATTTCAAGTAAAACCTATCCACGGCCCATTCAATAAGCTGTTTATTAGTCACATCCACTCCAAAACGGACTCCTAAGTATCTGAATATCTACCCTTTTTTGATTACCTCCCAGCCCCATCTCTCAAGATCAAAGTCATTGCTGTCTCAGAGAGACTTATGATTTCTGACTTTTGTATATTACATTTAGACCCTTATGCATTAGCAAAATCCTAAATAATACCTAAAGCCATTCTCACATTATCGCTCTCAGTTTTCAAGAAAAGAAGAGAATCATTAGCAAAACATTGTATTACCAGCTGCTCCCCATTTCCCAACTTCAGTCGAGTAACTTTCCCTTCAACAGAAGCATCTTCCAATGCTATGATCAGTGGATGGGAGACAATAGCAAATAGTAAGGGAGAAAGGGGGCATGCTCACATCAAATCCCCCAACAACTCTGCCATTCAGCAACATTTTAGAATGGCTTCCAAATGTAAGAGTATATATGCAAGTAGCCATGATTTACCTAAATCCATTCTCACAATATCATTCTCAGCTTTCAAGAAAGGAAGAGAATCATCAGCAAAACATTATATTATCAATTGCTCTACATTGCCCAACCTCAATCCACTAACTTTTCCTTTAAAAGTAGAATCTTCCAATGCTATGATCAGTGGATGGGAGGCAATAGCAAACAGTAAGGGAGCAAGGAGGCATCCCTGTCTAACTGACCTATTCACATCAAATCCCCCAACAACTCTGCCCTTCTACTAATTCTCATGGGCTTTTTTTTTTGGGGCTTCTTCCAGAGCCTTGAGGATTTTCTATGCAAGATAGAGACAGATTTTAAGATTCGGGCCGGCCGTCCTTAGACAAGGAACACCGGATAAAGATTGTGATTTATGCCCTCTAGGAGCCATTTGGTAGAACCAAGAGTGGACGAGATTTACTAGAGGCATACCCGGGATAGCCGCGACATCCAGAGTGGTGGTTGGGTGGACGGGCATCGAAGAAAGTCCCTATTGGCTAGATCTTCTGTTGGTGATTCTCTCTATGATTTTTTAGATTTTTGTATTAATGAATATTACTATTACTTTGGATTTTGCAAATGAATATGATTTATTAAAAAAGTCATCGTTTTTTGAAGTATGAGTGATTTTGTTTTCTATATGATTTGGAAAATTTTGTGTTAGAATATAGAACATAATTAGGGTACATTACAGCTTTTATGACTAGAAGGGTGCAAAGATGTTGGGCCTATATCATTACTAAACACACTGCTATTTTTGTTGCAAATGGTAGTAGAGAAACTAGTAGTGCTTTTTCGCTGGCTGGGCAATGCTATTTTGCTATTGAGCAACGAATGTAATACAGAATATAAAAAAAGCTGGGGCAGACTGGGGATTCTACACAGAACTCCCCAGTCTGCCCCCCCAGCTCTTTTAGTAAAACTAACATAACTTGACATCATCCATGAACAAGTATAATGTAGAACTTACAAATATGAAAACCAAAAGACATGTAGAACTTACAAATATGAAAAACAAAAGACATTTGCAAACCATGGTTTTAGGAGTGTCAAAATTCAATGATAATACTTAGCGGATTACATAAGTGTCTGTTTCCAAAAAAAACTCATATACAAGATAAAATGAAATAAAAACCTATGGAGCTAGGGGCTATCTAGATTTCATGCTATGCGATTGGTATTGTTCCTTTACGACTCCAGCCCCTTTGCTTCTCACATTTCCATTGCTATTGGTAGCTACGTTTGGACCACCATTTTGAGTTATATGATCCCTAAACATAATAAAACTAACACAAGTGAGAATCAATTTTGCAAAAACAAAGAGGTTTAGGGTTTAGGAATGTACTTACTTGCCATGCTTGCCGCCTAGCATCTCCTCCAGTAATAACAATCCATCCTTCATATTGCACCCTATCAAATAGAGCTTGCAAACCCCGTTGTCCATCCTTCATATTACACCCTATCAAATAGAGCTTACAAACCCCGTTGTAATGCAAAATCATATTCCTCTTACGTAAGGGGGAGGTCCACTGCTTCAACCTGCAGTTGTGCAAACAAGTGAACATTTTAGAAAGTTGTTATTTAAGATAACCTTCTTTAACACTAGTTTGGTATCAAAAAAGGACACTTAAGTGTCCTTTTTCAGACAATGCAAATAAAATGCTACTTGCGCTAGGAAAGACATATTCAAAATCCCTCTTGAGGAGTTTGAATATGTGACCTAGGGTGTCTTTAAAAAATGTAACCTTGCAATTTGGATGCTGGCATGATAAGGAACTACACCCATAAATAGGACTTGCATGAGATTGTAACTCAGGTTTGAGAAAACCGCCTTATAAGCTTAGAGAAAAAAATCACTAAGCCTCGTGAAAAATTCCAAGTAATTATTTCATATTTGTGTCAAAGATTTTGCCAAGTTTCACATGAAATAAAATTCATTTGAGAGTGTCTAAAATAGTAGGAAGTTGTGTGTGTTTGATACACCACTTTTTAGCATCCATTTGTATCCAAACCAATACATGGTTTTAATGTGTTTGCAAGTTTTTTAAGGTGATACAATGCTTACTCTATCCATTGACATCTTAAAGTTATATGTAAAAGCCCCTTAGTAAGCTACAAATATTAATTATTTTAAAACGTCAAAACTACACATAACAAAAATTCTGGATTCAGATTCTTGAGTCATACGCATTACATTCCTTAGTAAACTTGCAACATTTTGTCTGTATAGAATAATTCCGCTAAGGTACATTGTAAAAACATAATTTGGGCACCTAAAACCTTTGTTTCATGGTTGTTGAGAGAGAATTTAGAAATTTTGAAAAATGTAGCACGATTGAAAAACTAAGATAGCGCTCAAGTAGCAAGATTTACTTGAGCTTGGGACCCCAAAAAATAAGTATTAACTTGGTTTTGAACTATATAATCATTTTCGATTGCCAATTTACACTAACATAAGCCCCTAGTTTTATGGAAGTACCTTTGGAAGGCCAAAATTTTCCTCTTTTTCAGCATCTTGGTAATTATGAGATTTTTGTTATAGTTCACAAGTAGCTTAGGAACTAGGACCTAAAGGAGATTGTGTTGTTTTGAAACCCCAAGTTCTACCAATTGACTTTTACAAACATGAAAAACATGATTTATTCAAGAAGTTATAGGCATTTTATGGCTTCAAATTTCAATGAAAATATCAAGTTAGAGTTTTTTGTCAAATTTCTAATATAGCTTGTGTATTGACATCATGAAAAATCCCCTTTATTTTTTGACTTTTAACCAACCTATGGTTGAAACAAGGTGTAGAAATGTTGTTTCTAGGTTCACCAAAAAATTCCAAAGTTTTGGTGAGAAACAAGACACTAAAGTGTCCAATTACAGAACTAGTGTTAATTAGAAGATATAAGATACAATGTGAGGCTAATATATAATTACAAATATTATCAGGATATCGACTCCTCCTTCACGTGGTGTAACATCACGCCTCAAGTTATTTGCCATTTCTCCAAGAAAAAACATAAATACTTAAAACTCTTATGTATAGGAAGCTACCGGCATGTATTGGAAGTTACCAGCATATGCATAGGTTGCTACCGGCATGCATAGGTTGCTACCAACACATGCCGGAAGCTACCAACGCATGCATAGGTTGCTACCAACGCATGCCGAAAGCTACCAACGTGTTGGTAGTTGCATGTGTTGGTAGCAACCTATGCATCCCAGTAGCTTCCTATGCATGCCGATAGCAAACCAATGCATGCCAGTTACAATGCATGCCGGTAGCTTCCTACCTTCATGCATTGGTTGCTACCGGACATGCATAGGAAGCTACCGGCATGCATGCATAGGAAGCTACCGGCATGCATGCATAGGAAGATATCGGCATGCGTAGGAAGCTACCAATGCATGCCGGTAGCAACCTACGCATGCCGGTAGCTTCCTATGCATGCCGGTAGCAACCAAAACATGAAGGTAGCTTCAATCGTTGGTTGCTACTACCGGAATGCGTAGGAAGCTACCGACATGCATTGGTAGCTTCCTATGCATGCCGGTAGTAGCCATCGCATGAATCTAGCTTCATGTGTGAAGCTTAAATATCTCCTTGAAATATCAGAATATTTAAATGTTTTCTTTATTGGGATGATATGGGCTGCTTTGGTAAGCATATCCACAACTACCAGAATGGAATCATATCCTCCTTTAGTGTGGGAAGTCTTGTGACAAAATCCATACTAATGCACTCCGACTTCATCTGAGGAATGTCCAAAGGTTGAAGCTTTCTAGGAATTTTAATTCTCTCTGCTTTATTCCTTTGATAAGAAGGGAATTACCTCACATATTAAAGGATATCTCTCTTCATTCCACGCTAATAGTAGGTTCTCCTTAAGGTATTAAAGTTTTTGCATAACCTGTGTGTTATGCTCTACAAGGCTATCATGAGCTTCATGCAAGATCATCTTTTTTAGAGTAATATCCTCAGGGATACATAACCTATGCATGAAGTTAAGACATAATTAGTAGTGTAATCCTTGATCAAGGCCTTCTCCTTTACTATGGGTCCTTCCTTCTGAACTTAGTTCACTAGCTTTTGGTAAATTAGGGTCATGAAATGAGGCATATTCCATCTTCTCTAGGATAGGGTTATTTGGCATAGAGTCCTGAGGGAATTTGCTACAACATTATCCTTCCCAAGGTAGAATTTGATATCAAAATCAAATTCTTGCAGAATTTCAATCCATCTCCTTTGCCTCATGTTGAGATTGGGCTAGGTGAAGGTCCACTTTAAGATCTCGTGGTGCTCACCTTACAAGTTGGAACTTGAGGCCTAGGGGCCAGTGTCTCCATAACTTGAGACAATGAACAACAATTGAGAGTTCCAAATCATGGGTGGCATAATTGACTTTAAAGGGTTTCAATTTACAAGAGGTTTAAGCCACAGATCTTCCTTCTTGGGTTAAGATGCCACTAAGTGCAAGGCTACTAGCATCAATGTTTGATAACTGCAAACTCATTGGTGAAATTAGGGAGTTTCAAAGTTGGCACTGAAGTAAGGATGGTTTAAAGTTAGTCAAAACTGTCTTCATGAAAACTAGTAACCACACTGTTCTACAATCTTTTTTGAGGAGGTCAGTCAGGGGTGCGACTATTATTGCATAATCCTTAATGAAGATTCTATACCATCTTGTGATACCTAGAAATCCATGGATTTGTCTAACTGATCTAGGGGGTGGCCATTCCAATATATCCTTGACTTTGGTGGGGTCTAGTGAGATACCATCTAGGGAGGAAATCAACCCTAGATATTCAATTTGAGGAGTGAATAAGGTGCACTTAATGTTCTTTGCATATATTTTATGTTCGCGCAATGTTCATAGCACTATACATACATGCTCCTCATGTTCCTCCACCATTGATTTGGAATCGATCAGAATGTCATCAAATAAGATGAAACAAAGATACTCAATTTGAGGAGTGAATAAGGTGCACTTAATGTTCTTTGCATAGATTTTATGTTCGCGCAATGTTCATAGCACTATACATACATGCTCCTCATGTTCCTCCACCATTGATTTGGAATAGATCAGAATGTCATCAAATAAGATGAAACAAAAATCATCCAATTTTGTAGGAATATATCTTGCATCAAGCAGTTGAAGGTACTGGGGCATTGGTTAACCTCAATGGCATTATTGTAAATTCATAATGGCCATATCCGGTATTGAAAGCAGTTTTGGAAATATCTACTTCTTTGATCCTAATCTAATAGTAGGCAGATCTTTAATCTACCCTAGAGAAAATCTTGGACCCATAAAGCCTATCAATAACTTCATTGATGCAAGTAATGGAGTACTTTTTTTTTATAGTAACTTGGTTTAGCCCTTGATAGTCGATACAAAGACAGTGTACAATCCTTCTATTTTTGAAAAAGGACAGGTGCTACCCATGGAGAATTACTAGGGAAAATAAATCCTTGCTCAATGGCTTCAAGAAGGGACATATTTTAGGCTCTCTTTGAGACTTGTTTGGCCCCAAGGATTAGCTCAATACCATGATCTACTTCACGATATGGTGGGAGCTCTATAAGTTTTTCAGGGAATACATCAAAAATACTTAGAGCCAAGAGGTTCCTAATTGTGAAGTAGATTCCTCTACCTTACTGAGTTTGACAAGAAAGATCTATTGGCCCTTGCACACTCTCGTAGGAAGTTAATTGGCTTTGTCTAACTGAGATTTAGGTTTAGCTATTTTTCCCTCGACTAGCACTACATGGCCTTTGCTACTCTTAAAAGTTATGTTTCCCTCTATACAATGAATGTCAACATTATTTGCAACCAATCCATCCCAAATATTCCATGATAGATTCCTAGCAAGACTCTGAAGTGGCCATGGGTTAATTCACTAACCAATTCAAACTCAAGATGCTCCACACAATGATGGGATACTTCCTCTTTCCCATTGGTTAGATCTACCATAATTTTTTGGGCTGATTTTTGACTTAATTGTAAATTTCGCAAAGCATTTTGGAGAAATAAATGAATGTGTACTACGACAATCAATAAGAAGCTAAAAGGTCTACCTTGATAAGTAGTTGGGTCTTGGATAATAGAAAACTATTGGTTGGGTCCTTGATGTTCCCTGCAGCTATATGGATGGTGGCTTGCTTTTCTTCTTCCATATCCAGAGTTGGTTCACCAATCATGGCACAAGTGCGAGCAACCGGTCCACGTCCTATACAATGTCCACCACCAACACCTTGTTAAGCTTGGTAGTTGGGGGCTCCACAATCCTTGTTTGCTTAGCCACCTTGTGGAGTAGTACCAGGATTCATATATGGATCCATAGTAGAAAAAAATAAGTCCGAATGATAAAATTGTTGTTCAGGCACGAACCAAGAGTGTTATTTTGAGGATTTGGCTAGAAATTTATTTGGAAGCGTTCCCTTGGATTAGACTTAGGATGGGATCTCCTCTTGCCTTGACTACTCTTTACTTCTTTTACTAATGGCTTGGCTTGGGTAAGAAAATCTTGCAAAGTGGTCAGACTCATTTCTTCAAGACAAGAGTCTAGGGGTTCATTCAACCCTTGGCAAAAATGGGCCACCTGTCCATTGAAATTAGGAAAAACATTCTCTTCTTTTTAATATTTCATTAAGTAATAAGAAATCAACGTCGAACATTGATAATCTTCTTAGCTACAATAAAAATTACATTAAAATAATATTTACATTAAAATAATATTTACATTAAAACAATATTTACATTACAAGAGAGACCCTGAAATCGGGTTAGAAGCCATATCCAAGCTTCCATGTCCCATAAGCATATCCAAAACCAAACTAAACCATTGATGTTATAGAATTCAGTCTTCCAATCTCAACCAACTGGGTAAACCCCACGGACCATACTCCCTTGTCCATCGACGAGTCAGCAAGGGTCAAGTTGACCTCTTAGCCCCTCAAGCATGCTGGCACTTGTACTAGATCCTTGTGCTCCTCAAAGGGGGTGTCTACTCATGAGGTGGGATAATTCATCAAACTAGCTTCGGCTCGTAGAACTAGTCATCATCCATAATCACATCCACCCTTGCGGGGTGGAGGCTTAAGCTCACCTTTAAGTCTCTTAACATGGGGGGGAACTTTCTCCAAGAGGGATCACAAGAGATAGTGAGGCTTGGGTATGTATACCCTTGTCTAGGAGAGGCTAAGAGGGCCTCGGGATCCACTGTAAAGCATCAACTAGTAGGTGCCAAGTTGGGGTAGGTGCACAGCCTATCCAAAAACTACAAGACTTGTGCTAGTTAATCTGCACTCTTGATGCACGACAATAGATCTCAAATGCCTCATCACATCTTTGGAGATTCCCCACATCTCTTGATAGGTATTCTACTGTGTCATCTATGAACTCTGAGTCCAATAGCTCCTCCTCTATACAGAGGGGAAGATGCAATCCTTGCCTGTCTCTTGTGCTGATAGAAAATTGATGATGGCCTTGGTGATGAATAAGAAAATATAAGGTGCGAGATGACAACCCTACCAAGCCGAAAAGGGGGAATCTAGCACCTCAAGCTCCCTGAATGAGAACATGACGGTGAGAGGCTGAGTACAGTCCTAAAAAACGTTGGATCCACTCTATAGGGAACCCCATCTAGTGCATGGTGCCCTCCAAAAATGTCCACTCAACCCTATAATAAGCTTTCTCAAAGTCTACAAGTAGCACTATGAGGTCCTTCTACTATGTCTTGGCTGAAGCTATCACCTCCTAGAAGGCCCTATTTGTTGCATCTTGGCGAAAGCTATCGGAATTGCCGTCTACTCGAAGAGGCTTGGGAATGGGTTTAGATGGGGAATAATCACAATTAGGCAAAGGCATGCCAAGTTGGCATGGATCTTGTGCTCTATGTGTCGCCACTTTGTCTGAGCACAAGAGTAGACATACTCCAGCATAAGAGTAGACATACTCCAAACTCCATCGATCACAATGGAGGTATCTGTAAGAGGGGGGAGGGGTACTACATGACTAAGATATGAACGAATAGAAGGATTAGCAACTCTAGGATAGAGGCGACCACCTTGGCCCGGGCCTCCCATCATTTCCAACCCATAAGAAGTTCCCAATCAACCATTCTACCTGGCCAATGCATGCTCAAGAGAAGGCCTAACAAGAAGTAATGTACCACATGGTGGCAAGAAGGATCTAGTTTTCCACCACCACTCAAGGAGAGCCTCAAAAAACTCTAGTACAAAAGCTTCATCCAAATGCTTAGAAGAAAAGGAGAGAGTTATTTCTCTGGCGAGATGTCGATGCCCACTTGGCATCCAAGATAGTAGAATGGAGTGCACGATCCACTAGAAAGCCTCAACTAGGTGCCAATTCGAGATGGGTGCAGAGCCTACCCAGAAACCATGCGGCTTGTGCCAGTCGATTTGTGCTCGTAATGCATGAAAAAATATCTCAATCACGTCATAAAATCTTTAGAGATTCCCCACATCTCTTGATAGGTATTGTACATACACATATGTACGTATTTTTGGGTCCAATTGACTTGTCAAATTTTTAGCATATAAATTTAATGTTGGAAAGTGGGAAATACTTAGAGGACATAAAATATTAAGTTTGGTCACAAATTTAGTAATTTTAGAGATGTCAATTTTGGGGCTTTTAATGCATGTTTTGTGGTGTCATTTGTAAGCGATTTCTATTCTATACTTAATCATGTTAGATAATGTATAAGAGGGTCATAGTGAGTAGTTTAGCCTAAAGGAAACTCATATGGGGGTTTACATCGTAAATATAAAAGCAACGGGCGCTCGAAATAAGGCCCGAATAGCAAGTTGACCCTTAATTTTTAGTAACAGCATTACATGAGGGGGTAGATAACTTTATTTCTCAGAGAGACATATTAAAGAAAGTTAGTTCATCACAAGAAGAACAAAGTTCATATTCGGATAATTGGAAGATTCCACATGGAGTGGCCAATATTCAAGTATCATCTCTAATTTAGTTCAAGATCATGTTTTTAGAAAGGATTTCTATCTTGAACATTTTCGTGCATGATAATCTACTAATTCTCATGGGCTTTTTTTTGGCTTCTTCTAGAGCCTTGAGGATTTTTGTCCAGGATAGAGAGAGAAAGAGAGATTTTGAGATTCGGACCGACCGTCCTTAGACAGGGATTGTCAGATAGAGAACGCGATTTATGCCCTCTAGGATCCATTTGGTAGAAACCAGAGTGGACGAGATTTAGAAGAGCCATACTCGGGATAGCCGCGACGTCCAGCGTGGTGGTTGGGTGGACAGGCGTCAGAGGAAAGCCCTATTAGCTAATTTTTTTTGTTGGTGATTCTCTCTCTGATTTTGAGATTTTGTATTGGCAATTATTATTGTACTTTGGATTGTCAACGATTATGGTTTATTGAAATCTCTTTGTTTTCTTTCAAAGTAAAATGTGTTCTTTTTGTAAGTTTTGAGAAATTTTGTACATAGATCATGGAACAAAATATGGGTACGCCTCAGGTATGCTACTGTGTCATCTGCAAACTCTGCGTTCTCAGCAGCTCCTCCCGTGTACGGAGGGAAAGACCCAATCCTTGGAGTCCCATCTCTTAAGCTAAAAGAAAAGTGCTCATGATCGACACATAATAAAAGATAAGGTGCGAGTGGATAGCCTTGCCAGATTGAGCGAGAAAGGGGGAATCTGTTGCCTTAGGCTCCCTAAATGAGAACCTGACTATGAGAGGCTGAGTGTAGTCCATCCTGAAACACCACAGATCCACTTTAGAAGGAACCCCATCCGGCATAGTTTTCCCTCCAAAAAGCTCCAATCACCCTTGCCATAAGCATTCTCAAATTTTAGGAGTAGCACTATGAGGTCCTACTGCATCCTAGTTATCGAATCCTAGAAGGTACTGATGTTACCGCATCCTGGCCAAAGCTATTGAAACTTCCCTCCACTCACAGAGTCTTGGGCGTGGGTTTAGATGGGGAATAATCACAATCAGTCTTGGGGAAAAGGTGTTCGAAGTGGGCGCGGATCCTATCCTCCATGTGTCGCCACTCTGTCCAAGTGCGAGAGTAGGCATACTCTGAACTCCATCGATCATAAAGAAGGGGGGAGGGGTACGACTGAGGTATGAAGGAACAACAACGAGTCATGGAAAATTTTCATGAGGCATGATTGAGTAGTCGTTTGCACAAAAGGCTATCTTGATTTTTCACTAGTCCTAGATATTGATCAATTTTACAATGTTTTGGAGACATTAAAGAGAACTTTTTTTATAACTTTTGCAAAATAAGAATAGTTTCAAACTTCTTTTTAAAAATGTACATATTGTTAATTTTCAGGTGAAAAGTTTTTCACTGTTCATGTTAAATAACAAAATGAAAAAAACAAGGTCAATGACAAGATCTAATATTCTTTAAAACTACTAATAATTCACGCATGTCTATGCAATCTATAATACATTCTTTACTTAGAATTACAAAAATGTACTTTTTCTTCTACAAGAATTTAACTAACTTCATCCCAATCATTGCACTTTATCCCAATCATTGAGTTGGATAATATATTTGATATTAAGATAAGAAGGTATATGGAGTCCATGGCCATAGAAGAGGCTTATTGAAAGAAACCATTTCTCTAGATTAAGATAGAAAACCAACAATCCAAACACTCAAATTTTAGATGGTAGTGAGTACTACAATTTATTAGTTTACTTTATTTTGAGTTAGATTTAGAGTTATATTCTTTGCAAAAACACAAATTTTAGTTTATAACATTTAGATTTTGAATTAAGAAAATGACAATATTTCGTTTTGAAAAATTGATGAAAATTTGGATTCTAGAATCCACTTTGTTGACAAAGTAGATTTTGGAATCCAAAAGATCGACGTTTCTATAATGACAGTGAAATTTTTGTCCAAAAAAGAGAAATTTTGGTCCATAATAAACAAAAATTTCACTTTTATAAGACGAAAATTTTATTTCGCCAACGGAAAAAAAAAATCGTCGACGATGAAAAAAAACCGTTGATGGGAAAAAAAATTCCCTCGATGAGAATTTGGATTCCAGAATTCACTTGGATTCTGGAATCCAAATTTTTGTCGACGTAAATTTCAATCCAATGATGAGGAAAGTCAAAAGTCAGGGAAAGGTGGAGATTCAACACAGGAAGGAGGGGCAAGAAAAGATCAAGAAGATACAAGGGTGGAAGAAGCAGGATCATCGGATGCCATGGTTGTGTATCAACCGTCATCACATGAAGTAAATTTTAAAGCAATCCAGAAGAAGTTGCAGAAGAAGAATGCAGGCATGATAGGATTAATGGAGTATGGTAAATACTTTCCATTTGGCCTCGATTATGAGGCGATTCTTGTATTTAATTGTTTCCAAGCTCCTAGTCAATATATATACAAGACTTTGACAATATATTACATAAATGAGCTTGTTCAAAGCTTTCCAATGATATCAAAAACACTAGACACCTATGCATACCTTATGCCTTTCCATGAGGAAAAGGGATCAAAAACTCCGATGCTTAAGCATGAGGTGAAGAAGGAAAAACTAAAGGAATACAAATATTGGATTCTTGTTGGGCAACACTCTATATATGCCTGCAAAAGGATTCTTGCAAAATTGTGGAGGGGAGCAAGGCTAAGTGAAGGGCATTTTATACAAGAAGAAAGGCTTGCATTGTGGTGGATGCTCCTGTGGAGGAAAGTTGCAAGATATCAGCATGGCCAACATAGAATCACAAACTGTCATGAAGAATCAAGACTATATGGACATCTTGCAGCATCTTCGAGCATAGTGGATGGCATTTTGAGGGCCACCACAAGGCTTAGTAAAAGGTCACAAAGATCGACTAAATTGGGATGTAAGTAAAACCTTTCTATGTCAATATTTTGATAACATTTCTTTTTTATAAACTAGTGGTCTCCTCTACCTACTAAAGGAGAATGGCACCATTGCCATTCCCCTTGCCTGCATTGGTTGGATAGGAGAATTGCACCACTTTCATCCTATCTTAGTAAGAATGACATTCTCCCTTGGTAAGAATGGTATGAGGGGACAATGGCACTGGTGCCATTCTCTCATCAAACCATTCTAACCAAGGGAGAATGGCACCACTGCCATTCTCCTCTCATACCATTTTTACCAAGGGAGAATGTCATTTTAACTAAGAGAGAATGGCGGTGGTGCATTCTCCCATCCAAAAAATGTAGGCAAGGGTAATGGTAGTGATGCCATTGTTCCCTTAAACCATTATTAGTAAGCGAGAATAACAGTGGTGCCTCCCCCTCATGCCATTTTTACCAAGGGAGAATTGGATTCTTACTAAGGGAGAATGTCAAGGAGAATGGCACCACTACCATTCACTCTTAGTAATAGGGATACCATTATCCCTTAGTAAGAATGGTATGAAGGCAAAATGGCAGTGGTGTCATTCCTTCTTATTATGAATGGTTTGAGGAGAGAATGACACCATTGCCATTCTACGGGTGCCCTTGTTCGGCAAGTTTAGTGAGGCGAGCCATCCAGAGGAGACGTGAGCTTCTATAGGTGAAGGCGAGCTACTATAGGTGAGGGCGAGCTTTTGAAGAACATGCAAGCATTTGTTTTAACTTTTAGGCAAGCTTCTCTAGCACCTATGAGTGCAAGCTTCATCGGCTAGTATGGAATAATGAGTTACATAGTATTTGTCTTCTACTCATATGTACCATCACATGATACTTTTCTATCAAAAAACATTACATGTACATATCACTTGTATACAAGAAGCACCATGATTCATGCCTTACCCTCACCACTTACGCAAATCAGATTATTCTTTACGACCATATCATGTGACCATACTATACCTTTGTTTATGATGATATCATGCTAATATGCATCATCATATATGACCATATCATGCTAATGTACATCATCGTATATGACCATACCAGACCATACCATACCTTTCTTTATGACAACACATTTAAGAAGTCCAACAAAAGTTACAATCTATAGTTCAAATAATAGTACTATAAAAAAGATTCATAAAAGCATAGTTTCAACACAAATGTAAAAAAGCTCCATACTTCCAACATAGAAGCAAAAAATAACCATGAAGTATGAAACAATGTGGTTTCCAAACATCTACTTTTCTCTTACAATCAACATGTAGAACAAGAATTAATACTATCATTTATGAATAAAACCTCATCATACTTCATAAATGGGACAAGCACTAATGTGCATCATCCTTCATGACCATACCATACTATTCTCTAAGACCATACATTTGAGAAGTATAACAAAAGATACAATCCATAGTTCCAATAGTAGTAACTCATAAAGACCATAGTTCATGCAAAAAATCAAAAAATATCCATATCTCCAACATCAAGCATCCAAGTATACCTACTCATCTTTGCCTTCCTCTCTTGCATGAGAGGCAGGTCTAAGAAACTCTTTTAACATGAGCTCATCCTTCTCTAAAGAAATGGAATATCAGCCCAACTATTTGCATGCATTGGCTGTAAGACTCCTCCTCAGCTCCTAAAGATGTATAAAGTTCTCCTTTCAATCCCCACACCAGTGATCATTCCCTTTTCAGAATGCAAAAAGGCATTGTTTTTTCTTGTTTTTGGCTTCGAGTGAGAAAATAGTCTAGAGAGAGGTAATAGAGTTTTGAGATATTTTTGGATACAAATTTATCCTTTAAATTTAAGATGAATTCCCCTCAAACAGAAGTTTAAAAAGAGTTTTCCAATATGCATTAGAAATTATTTGAATATGTGCACTGGACAACTTAGCCTAGGGGTACTTGTTTTTAGAAAATTATGGATTAAGGTCCAAAGAGTGTTCTAATGGGCCAATGGGGTTAATCCAAGTGTGTGAATAAGAAAAATTCAAGAATAAAAGAAAATCCACCAAAAATGAGTAAATTCTCACATAAGATAAAGAGTTGACTAGTACTGGTACTTAATAGTATAAAAATGAGAATTTTGACACCTCAGGAGGGTGAGTGGAGCTCATGAAGGAGGTGCCTAGAATCCTCATCATTTTCCCATTTTTTAATTCAAAAAAAGGAAATATTTCATCTCTCCTCTTCCAAACTAGATAAAAAAAGTGGACCTAACTAGTCTAAAACTTGTCCAAATTAGATCAAACTGAAGCTGCAAGCGTCTACATCCCAGCTGGACTTGGTTGGTGGCCTCCCTCTCCTATAACTAGAACCCCATTTCTTTGTATTTTCATCTTAATGTATTTACATGCTAGTGTAATTCTCATTTTAGTCTTTTTCTTTCATCCCTCTACCTTGCCTCTCCATTGTGAAGCTTTGGTGCTTCACTAAACCTCTTCTGCTCTTGGAGATTATCCTCTTCTCTTGGTGGCCAAGCCTCTTTCTTGAGGGCTACACATCTCCTTAAAGAATCAAGCCAAAACCAAGGTAAGCCTAAACAATCATGTTTACTCTCTTCTTTAGATGCTAATCTTCTTTCTAACCTCTTGTTCCACGGGAACACTCATGGGAACACGGATTATGGAAGGAGAGAGGAAGTAATTAACGTGAGAGAGCGGGATTGTAGCCATGGGAACATAAAGACACACATAATTTTTTCATATCTTTGTGCCGAAGTGCAATGTAAATCGTTTTAGGCCAATGTGGGTTCTAAATGAGAGTTCTAAGTGTATTAAGCAAGATGTTACATTCTTTGCTTGCTTAAGCTTGTGGGTTAGTAGATGCACGCTTATGGGTTTGCAGGCATTAGGGAAAGCTAAGATTTAATCAATGTTTGAATGGGATTAAGAGATTGCTATGCATTGCTTGTTCTCTTGATTAGTGTAGTGGATTTAAGGGATTGAGAGATTGATTGAGGTGTTGAATGGTTGAATCATCAAGTGGTGGTTTGTGTATGTGAACTCTCCCATGGGATAAGCCTTCATGCACTTATCGGGTCGAGTGCTCGGATTGACATTGTGTTTCTTAACACATTTGTTGATTGGTAGTACTCTATGAGCACTATATTGCACGGTAGAGAGAACCGCTCTACACCTCTCTACATACTTGGGAAGCATTTTATTTCATGGTTTCTCTTTAAAACCATGCCCTTCTTAGTTTATGTTGTTTAAATGAAGTAATGTTACTCTCCTATGCTTAAATGTATTGTTTTTGATTTGTAATCACTCTTTTTGAAAGAATACCCACTTTTATGGTTAAATCCTGCTTGGAAGGATAAATCTTAATTCTACTCTCATTTTCTTATCCAAAACTCTAAGCCTAACAAGCTAGAGATTAAGATTAATCATTTTTATGATTATTAACCTACTTAGAATGAGGTTAGTTCATTTAAGCTTGTGTTTATGATAAGAAATCTTATATTTATTCATTTTATGATGAAACAAAGCTTATGATAACATTCATATATTTATTTTCATATGGAAGTTATATTTGAATATTTTTAAAAATAAACAAGATGCTTAGATGCAATTATGCTTATATTTATGCATAAAGATTTTTTATATTAAAAGAGAAAGTCCCACCATATTTTTATGTAACTATGTTTATGCATAAATTTAATAATGCTAAAAGAGGAATTTTGACAATATTCTATGCATAAACATTTTAAATGTTAAAAAGAGGGATTTTCGTTACGTTTTTTAATATACATTCATAGTATGTGTATGCATAAACATCTAGATGTCAAAAAGAGGATTTTTTATTATATTTTAAATGTGTATATTCATGGTATGTATATACATGAATATTTTTGTTTATCAAAACTGAAATTTTCATCATATCTTTAAATAGGAATATGCATAATTAATTTTACTATCAAAAAGAGAATGTTTCATCATATTTCTATAATTATGGCATGTTCATGCCTAGGTTCAAATGGAAAAGAGAATATTTAAGAATATTTCTATGTGAGAATTTTAATAAAATGATGTATGCATATTAATTAAAGGATAATTTAGAAAAAGAAATATCCTTATTAAATTCCATTATTCACCACACGAGTAGAATTATTTATAGTTCTTTTATATCCAAAGTAGAATGAATTTTCATATTAGTGGATGTTTATCCTTTACAATTAGAAATCATAATTATTTTATGAGATAAATGGAGAAATATCTTTAAGAAATAAATATAGGAATAAATTCAAGTAATTCGGTGCTAGACCTCTTGTTCCACGGGAACACTCACGGGAACACGGATTATGGAAAATTTTTCATTTTCTGTCGCAAAAATTTGGGAGGTTATTTAACTTTTCAAGAGGAGTTAGAAAACACCCATCGTCGAAATTTTGGTCTCGGAACCATTTTCCCATAGTGAGTCAGTATGGGAAACTGGTAAATTTTAGGCGATTTTTGATCCTAATGTGTTCGAGGGGGTTCAAAATGGGTTCTGGCAAAGTTTGAGCCAACTTGAAAATTTTTGAATTTTTTGAAAAAAAATAATTAAAAAAAAACCTTAAAATTTGACCTTATGCACTTGCGGTCGGGGACGTCATATAGACACTGCCATAGGGTCTAGGGCACCTTCTAGAGTACCTACACAGGAAAGTGGGACCCAATCGGTAGGTAATTTGGCAGATATTGCTGAAACCTCTTCCGAATCCCAATCTGATACCCTTTCCAGGACAACTAGCTCATTGTCTATGGACAATCTAGGGCCGTCAAATAGTCATCCCTTAGCCCCAAATAGGACACCCACAAGATCTTTTAATCCATGGGGTTACCACTCAATGTGAGACTTCAATATGTCTACACGAATGCTCAAGGAGCTGAGATCTTTAGGGATCCACAACAACGGTATCTCGTTAAGATCGCAGACTTTTTCTGAGAGCTTGAAAGAGCACCTCTAGTCAATGACCAGGGTAACATGTACATGGGTGGAGATGGTGTTCTCTACAAAGTCACCTATCATCCAGAGAATGTAGACAAATCAGGAGAGCTCTCTAAGAGTGAGTTCCTAGATTTATTAAAGCCTTCTGGAGCAAGGGAATCTAGAAATGATTGGCTCATTGAGCCGGACATGCCTGGACCATCCAATGCCCAATTCTCAAAGCCATCCATAGATGATTTACTTTGTGTAGATCTAAATTTGGAAAAGGACAGGAAAGGCAAGAGCAAAATGGATCAGGAAAATGGATCAGGGAGCTGAGAACCAATGGGAGTTTGTACGACAAATTCCATTGACAAAGGTCTTTCAGGATGACCCACTTCAAGAGGTCTATAAGGACTCTTTAGAAGGATATTATGCCATAACTAGATTGCCAGAGCTAGATCTTCCTTTAGCACTTGTGGTGGTAGGTCGAGAAGCTTACAGGACACAAGAACCGAATCATTGATAAATGGGCCAACGAATACCGAACCTTAGATTGGAAGGAAATTCGTGAGCTCACGTGGAGAGGACAACCATTATTCATGGAAGTGTTCTCAACTAATACAGCTAAACCAGGAGAGACAGCCTTTCTTGGAGAAACTGTTGCTCCTCCCCTAAGAGAGTTCACTAGAGAGGGACCCTCAACATCAAAGTGGACCACTGCAAGTAGCCCAACTCTAGCACCAAGATATTATCCTACACCAAAAGTGCGACCCCACAGATCACACCACAACAACGTTTCTCTCACTATGACAATCGGAGGGTAGGGGAGCCAACTCGGCCTCCCATAAATGCACCTCCTAAAATGTGAGTAACAAGATCTTTGGAGGGGGTTGGTGATAATAGGGGACCCACACCAATTTGGGATGCATGTGGACCATCTTACCAAAGAGAGGAACAGTTCCCACTGAGAGTGAGAGGCCGTAGGCCCTATGATGAGTATTCAAGACAAGTAAGGCCATCAACTCTTCAGAAACTGGTAAATAAGTACGAAGGGTCGGGAGATCCATATGACCATGTAGCAGCATTTAGGCAAGCAGTTCGAGCTGAGCAAGTGACTGACAAGCATAAGCAAATTGAAGGATTTGGGGTCACTCTTGAGGGAAAGGCCCTTGCTTGGTTTCAGGCACTAGAGGCTTCAGACAAATCTTCTTTACGAGTTTTGGAAGAGAGATTCATTGCTGCTTTTTCCTTGATGGGGATTCAGCATGACACAGTAGCAAACATCTACTCTTTCAAGCAAGGTGAGACTGAGAGTGTTAGAGACCATGTAAATAGGATGAAGCAGTACATTAATCGTTGCCCAGAAGATGAGAAGCCCACCCAGAGTCGATTAATTTCTCTCTTCTTAAAAGGACTTAAAAATTCAACATTGCATACACATCTCTATGCAAAGAAGCATACAAATTTCAATGAGTGTTGCCATGATGCTATGGATTTCACAGATAACTTCAAATTCCAAGATGCAGCAAATGAGGAGTGTACTACCTACAGGTCCTCATCTTTGTGGAGCATGTGGCGGTAACCATAAAACCGAAGAATGTAATACCTTTTCTCCTCTAGTCACAAACCAACCCACAAAGAAGTGGTGCCAGGACTGTGCTTGGAATTATACCCACACCACACAGGAATGTACTCGCATTGCAAGAATGAGACAGGAGCGTGAGCAGCAAAGGGGTGCAGTGGCTCCACAAATGCATCAACAGTATACTAATTTTGAACGTAAGCCACCGATGGCACAAGAGCAAGCACAACCTGTACTTGGAGCTCAACCTCCTGCTCCTGGGACTGCTCCTGTGAGGTTTGTTGACTACGACAATTCAAATATATGTAGAGACTTGGTAAATCCAAGCTATGTGGAGGAGGAATATACATCATATTCATCCAAGGAAAATCTCTTTGAAAGTACCGCATATCCAAGCCAAGCCACTGGCTCAACCAGGGGAACAAATTTCTTTGATGTTTTGCTAGGCGGCTACCAACCTAGGACTCCAGGCCCCTTAGGTCAATGGCAGCAAAGGAAAGTAGAAGCCAAACTAATGGGCCCCTGTTATGAGTGCGGAGAATCCCATTGGGCTCGTGATTGTCCACATTGCCCAAGGCAAGCAGCTCGATCCAATACAACAGTACTAGAGTTTCCACCAATTGAAAGATATTGTCTAGGGTGGTGTAGAACACTTTCCAAAGGATTGTTTTGCTGAAACCACATGAGGAAGGCACCTCTCAACCAAAGGTCTCACTCAACTTTGTAGGAGCAATTCCATCGCCACCTTCATCAGAGAACGAGGATGTTGTGCCACTTAGAGTCATGACTAGATCACAGACACGAAATGCCAAAATACAGACTGATGAGACACCTCGAACTAGGGATGCAAAGGCAAATCTAGTGGACAAGACCCTATGTTCCAATAGAAAAAGAACCACTAGGAGGAAAAAGAACCGCAACAAGCAAACTAAGAGTGCATCCAGTAGTTCTCAAGAAGTCTCTAAACAAAACATGAGGGATCAAGCTTTTACATCCCAAGAAGTGCATGAGGAGCAACAACCTCAACCTGGGCCTAGTGCTAAACAAGATGAGGCTAGTTCAACCAAGGATAGTTATGGGGGTTCTGTTTTTGTGGATAAGGTGAACGAGAGTCTAGATGCCATCATTGATGCTCATAGAAGTCGCATTGCAACTTTATCTGAGCTACCCAAGAAGCTTCAAGAATACCCAAACCCTCGTAAGGAGAAGATCAATCTAGTTGTACATCAGCAACTCATTAGGGAAGCTCAATCAATACTTGAGGGCCCACCTCCACCTATCCCTTAGGGCCCAACCTCTCTTAAGCCAACATTAGAAACCATACCAGAAGTGTCATCAAGTTGGGAAATGAAAAGTGAGCTGATCTCACAAGCTCATAGCGAAAAGTCTGCACCAATTGACACCCCATTGAAAGAAGGCATTCTGCCGCCACCTAGTCTTGCCTTCCCATGCAATGATGAAGTTATTGATGCTAACGAGGACATGGCAAATGAGATGTGGGCAGCAGTTCATGAGAAAGTTAATGAAAATATGTCCTCTATTATCTCACCTCCATTCTCTGAGGTGGATTTTACCAGGGGCACAGAAAACAACTTTAGACGCCCAAGCATCCAGGAGGAAGTTCAAACAATTGTTTCTCCTAGAAGTAAGCATACAATGAAAACCTTACCATCTTATTTGGGAGAATATGAGAACTGTTCTCAAACCTTGAGGATACCCTCCATGCATAGAAGGTTGATAAAGGAGATGGATATGGGAATCATGCAAGCTATTTTGTCAGCACCAGTGGCTTGTACCATACCTTTGCTTGATTTGATAAAGCTTCGTCCAGAGTTGTGGAATGATATTGCCACATGTTTGTCAGAGCAGGTATTGCTACAAAAGGGTCACCATCATTGTACTATACACCCTGAGACAAAGCATGTTATGCCAGTTCCTATCAACAAAGTAGGAAAATTTTGTGAGGACGATCAGGGAAATGCTACCCTCCCATTAGAAGTGCAAAAAGTAGCTTCAACTGCAATACTTGATAGTGGTGCAGGAGTGGGCATTGTGACAAGGTCCATTTGGGAAAAGTGGGGCAAACCAGCTATTAGGAGTACCAGGATGCGCTTGCAGCTAGCAGATGGAAGCTTAGAACATCCCATTGGGCTGCTAGAGAACATATTGGTCACCACATGTGGGATTGAATATGAGCACACATTTGCAGTAGTGGATTTTGGAAAGCATCCAAACTATGAAGTGATATTGCGTAGACCATTCATGCAACAATTTCAAATGATTCAAGATTGGGGATACAATTATTTGTACCTCCGATATGATTCTGTCATCACAAGGGTCAACCTAAAGAATCACTCATATCGTGATGTAACAAGGTCTCCAATAGATGAGTTTGATTCTGCTTCATCTGAGGGCTCAAGAGTTACATTATCAGATGGACGAGAAGATCTGTGGATGTGTGGAGCCTCATGTAGGGATTTCAACACTGAGAGACTTAAGGGTAATCGAAGTGTATCAGATGAGGCATACATTCCACAACCCTTCCCTGAGCACTTAATTGATCCACTAGAATGGAGTCATGTCCTTGCAACATTATCGACATGTGCTTTACCTAAGCCAATTCAATTTTGTGACTCAGATGGATATGACATTATTCCTATACGAATGGTACAACCACGTGACCTTCTAGATGATTTGTACTATGGGGATGCATCCACAACAGCACTGCATGTTGAGGAAGTCTCAGTGGAGGATTTAACACTCGAATCTGCTAATGATGCTGATAAGGAAGATGGATGGGACTCTGATTTGGATGATGATGTGATAATCCCCAAGGAAGAGCTAGGACAGGCACGCCTACTCTTGAGAGGAAGGGAGGTTCAAGTAGAGATCCCTCGAAGCCGACCTAAACGTAAATGCTGTAAGAGCCATAAGAGAATCCGTAAACAAGATGAGAGGGAAGGATGTGAGAGAATACAAAAAGAAGACGAGGAGTTTAAGAATGAACACTCTCGACCACCACCTCACTTCGTAGGAAAGAATGGATATCTATACTATGTCCAAGCACAAGATAGTATCAAAGACCAAGTAAAACAATCAGATGGATTCCAACCAGGAGAAAAGCTAAAAATTGTTAGCAAAAAAACGAAGAAACCAAAACCAAAACTCAAGTCTCAAACCGATTCCAAAGAGAGTGTCGGAAGTGCAAGGATAACGGTTGAACAAAAAAATCTGATGCAAGATTGCAAAAGAGAGCTCAAAACCGCATGGTCTTCAATTAGTGATGACTCAAGTGGACAAGAACAAGGTCTCAATGTTCCCCCCAACTTCACACAGCACACTCTTCAAGATCGGAAGATTGTTCTTCAACAGCCCATGCGACAAAAGCCAAGCGTGCCAGGGGTTTCTTATGATGGTCCAGAAGATGCAAAAAAAATTGATATCGCTAAGCCAGGAGAAGAGCCTCGCTATGTGTGGATTGCAATAGACTTGTCCTTAGATGAGGAGAAGTTATTAATTCAAACAATAAAGGAGTATCGCGATGTTTTTGCTTGGAGTTATAAAGACCTCAAAGGAGTTGATCCAAGCATATGTCAGCATACAATTCCATTGCGAGAGGATGCAAAGCCTTCCAAGCAACGTCCTTATACTTACAATGAGAATTTTGCATGAAAGATAAAAGAAGAAATAGACAAGCTCTTAGAGGCAGAATTTATCTATGAGATTGAACACACTGAATGGGTCTCCCCTATTGTAGTGGTGCCCAAGAAAAATGGAAAACTTCGAGTATGTGTAAACCTCAAGAAGGTAAATGCAGCTACTGTATGTGATCATTACCCACTTCCAATCACGGATCATGTTCTGGAACGAGTTGAAGGGAAAAAGGCATATAGTTTCTTGGATGGATTCTCCGGTTACAATCAAGTGTCAATTGATCCAAAGGATCAACACAAGACAGCCTTTGCTCTACTGAAGATGGCATCTTTGCCTATCGTGTTATGCCATTTGGTCTAACAAATGCACCAGCAACCTTTCAGCGGTTAATGAGTCATGTATTCAAGGAGTACCTTAGGCAATTTCTTGAGATCTTCATGGATGATTTATGTGTTCACTCACAAGAGCGTGATGATCATATAGAACACCTCAGACTTGTGTTTCAAAAGTGTCAAGTTTATTGTATATGCTTGAATTCTGACAAGTGCAAATTCATGGTAAGACAAGGGAAAATTTTGGGCCATATTGTTTCTCGCAATGGGATTTCAACAGATATGGATAAAATTGATGTCATTGTCTCATTATCTCGGCCTATCAACCCTAAAGGGGTACAAATATTCATGGGACATTGTGGCTATTATCGTCGATTCATCTACATGTATGCTGTCCTAGCCAGACCATCAAGGATTTCACTGACGTAAACGAGAACATGTGAACATGTTAATAACATATGTTAATAACACAAAAAATCTTATGATCACATGTTATATTCACAAAGCTTTCACAAGGGCCTAAAAAATTATCTTTGTCGGGCTTAAAAAATCTTCTTAGGTGGCCACTGACCTGCTATTATGTGAAGATGGTAACATGAGAACATGTGAACAGCTTATTCCCATGTGTAGCCAAGCTTTTAAGGGGTTCCCAAATGGCAAGTGACCTGTTATTTTGTGAACGGTAACATGAGAACATGTGAATAACTTGTTCACATGTGTTATTATCACAAAAAATCTTGTGATCACGTGAATATTAAATCCCTGTAGACCATTATATACTCTTCTTGTAAAGTTTAATTGGACTGATGAGTGTGAGGAATCCTTTGAAAAGTTGAAGCAAGCATTAGTGACTGCACCCATCTTACGGGCACCAGATTGGAACCAAATCTTTCGTGTCCATATTGATGCTTCAAACTTTGCAATTGGATGTATTTTTGCTCAATCGGGAGAACATAATAAGGATTTCCCAATCTCATATGCTAGTCGACAGTTGAACAATGCTGAGAAGAATTATACCACAACAGAAAGAGAAGGTTTGTCCATGATATATGCAGTGAAAAAGTTTCGCCATTACCGTTTGGCAAACAAATTCAATTCTTTTGTGGACCTTCAAGCACTGCTATATTTGGTGAATAAGCCTTGTGCAACTGGAAGGATTGTGAGGTGGTTTGTCATCCCTCTTGAGTTTGATTTTGAAGTGGCAGTCCGAAAAGGAACAACTCATCTAAGGGCAGATCATTTGTCTCGAATCACCTCTGGAGAAGCTCCTGTGGGTGTGGATGATGATATGTTAGATTCAACACTTTTCCTTGTAGAGACAGCTCCTAAATGGTCTAAACCCATCTTAGAAATTTTGACAAGTGGGCAGATATAATTAGCGGGTCCTAATGTGGACCTATGGCGACCATTCAAGTTAATCTCAGGGAGATTATATCGTCAGGGTAATCATTAGGACTTGTTTGGGGTCTTCTTGGGCCCTTTTATTTGGACACTTAGTGAAATGCTTAAAATGCTAATCAAGCTTTGACCAAACTAGTGGCCTAGGCCTGAAAATGCATTTTTCCTTTTCTACAAAAAAGAAAATAGGCCAAAAGGTGATCTAATCATTAGATCTTTTGTCCTTGGGAAGGAATATGGACCTAACTGCTTTTTTGTCTTGTAGTGAAGTACCTTTCACAAAGAATGTTTGAAAATTTTCGTCACTTTGTTCCCTCCCTTTTTGGAGGTGCTGCAGATCCCACTCTCTCTCTACACTCTCTCTCTAAAACACGTTTAGGGTGTTTTACTTGGGTAAGGGCTTCTTTTTCTCTCTCTAGGAGCCATGGCCTGCAGATCTGGACCTCCTACTCCATCATCCTCTCCACCAGCTCTCATGGAAGAGCTCACCATCCCCTCTTGTGAAGGTATAGATCTACACATCCTTGCAAGCTGAAGCTCTCCATCTCCATCACTAGCAAGCTCTCCATATCTATCATCCTCTCCACCAGCTCTCATGGAAGAGCTCACCATCCCCTCTTGTGAAGGTATAGATCTACACATCCTTGCAAGCTGAAGCTCTCCATCTCCATCACTAGCAAGCTCTCCATATCTATCTCCTCAAGGCCTCCATTTCCATCTCTGTATCCATCTGCATCTCCTCCACCACCTCTCATGGAAGAGCTCACCATCCCCTCCTATGAAGGTACAGATCTACACATCCTTGCAAGCTGAAGCTCTCCATCTCCATCACTAGCAAGCTCTCCATATCTATCTCCTCAAGGCCTCCATTTCCATCTCTGTATCTATCTGCATCTCTTCCACCTCCACTTCATCACCATCTCCATCTTCATCTCCTCCATCACCATCCACATTTCCATCCTCCACCTCCATCCTCCATCTCCATCATCTCCATCACCATCCACATTTCCATCTCTGTATCCATCATCTCCTCCATCTCCATTTGCTAGGTACAATGGCTCTACGGGACATCACCAAGCAATCAAAGTTTCGCTTGCACATGGACTTAGATGAGGAGCATGCCACAATGTGAAGTAATCGAACGAAGGGATGTATTCCTGCTGAGGTGCTACGACTTCAAGGTGCAAAAGCCATTGATCTTTGGCTGATGGAAGCATTTATCCCCTTGATCCACAGACTGGTGCACCTCCCCCTTTTCGTAATATCACGCAGGTCGTACGCTTCTTGGGTGTGACAGTTATAATGGTTTCTTAGGGTACTGTCAGAGGCTCTATTCTTTGTACTTGCAGGAACTCTCAAATCAAAATCACCTCAGGAGGCTTTTAAAATTATGCAAGGCGGAAAAGGAAGAATGTGCGTCAACTTTCATGGCCACAAAGGAACATATGCTGGCTCGAGTCAAGGATCTAGAGAAGGAGGATGCAGAGCAGAAGATGAAGCTTGATGAAGGTGTGGAAAGCAAGGATCGAGCTATAGAGAACTATCTCCATCTTCGAAACTCAACTCGGAACCTTCGCCGACGTGTCGATCATTTCACTCACCTCCCTGTGAGATATAATGCAAGGCAACAAAAGCGCAAGCCTCTGAGTCTTCTTTCCAAAGATGGGGGGGCTCGCAAGCGACATGTGCATCAAACAAGGTAATCACAGCTTCAAAACTAGCATTACATTCCTTTTTCATATAGTTATGTCATTGACTCTGAACTATGTGATGTCCAGGGAATAAGCAACCAAGGTGAAAGGTTGTAAGCAGGCAAGTGCAAAGGGATCAAATCAATTACAAAAAGGGAAGGGTATGCACGTCTGGCTCAATGGAATTATGAGCTGCAATCAAAGCAAGGCACCATCTCGCGCAGAGGAGGATGCTACTTGGAACCCTATTCTTTCAATTCCACTGTCGCGAGTACATGTGTGTACCTTGCACGCAAGACTTAGAATTCTGGACAAATTGTTGATGCTCCACATCAAATATGCTTCGAACATGGAGCCAGAGTCACGGCGGCGAGAACAGTGCATCCAAGAGCTTGAAGTTGTTTTATCATCTGTGGGGCTTCACGCAGGTGCTGTCACCCTCTCTAAGGATCGCAAAAACCCATCAAGTACCCAAGATAACCCTAATAAGATATGTATGGGTGGTGCAAAAGCAAGACACCTGCTCTCAAACTATGGTGAGGCTCAAAGCCATACACATTTTGAATTATGGAAGCAGATTTGTGATGTAACAACCTATCGAGGCAATGAGACGACACTAGGATTGAAGCGTGCACATGTGTGGGAAGCTTGTGATGAGATGATGAGGCTTCTTGAGGGCCCGTATCTTGATGAAGCAGAGATAGCTACATTCAAGACTTTGATTGATAGATTCATAGAAGAAATGATCGATGCTTGGGGGGAAACTCATATAACACACTACATGCATATTCTCTATGCGCACAGTTCCTTCTTTCTAGATGAATATGGGTCTCTTTCACTCTGGAGCAACCAAGGCATGGAACGATCACATTACCAAGCCAAGGCGGCCTATTTTAAGAACACGGGTCATGGCGGTGGCAAGGTTCGCAGCAATGCGTTTCAGGAAATGTTCAATTGGTTTTACCATGCACTTACTGGGAGAAAGGCCCAAAAGCGAGGCGGAAATTTGTCTTTGAGGCGCAAAATCATGAAGGTGGTAGGTGCAAGGCGAAAGAGAAGGGTGCAATGCATCAATGGCACGTGAAAGAGCGAGGCAATGGCACAGTGGTCGACTAAGAAATGGCCGCGTGTGGTTACCCACCCAATAATTCTTGTTCGCCACTTTTTGGCGCGTTCATTGTAAATTGACTTTTTTGTAATTTTGGCCCCCTATAAATATCAAAGTGAGTTTTATTGTCATTTTTAAAAGTCTTGACTTGTGAGCTCTCTCTCTCTCTTCCTCTCCCCTTGACTCTCTCGCGCGCGCTCTCTCTCTCTCTCTCTCGCTCGTGCACTAATATCTCACGCACATGGAGCCCCCAAATGATCCTCCCTCCAATACGCAGGATGACATTTTCAAAGACCTTGGGCCCTTACCGGTGGCACATAGAACTGAAATCCCAAACATTTACCCACAAGCCCAAATGGATCTGGAAGCTGAGCGTGTGAGGCTTGAGCGAGAGGGCCAAGAAGCCCAAGAACGCCAAGAAGCGAAGAGATTATAGAAAGAAGCAGAGGACATGGAGGCAGCTAAGAGAGCAAGAAAAGAAGCCGAAGAGACCGTCAAAACACAGGAGGAGGATGAGGCAGCAATGAAAGCACAGGAGGATGAGGCAGCAAAGAAAGCACAGGAGGATGAGGCTGCCAAGAAGGCGGAAGAAGATGAGGCAGTTAGGAAGGCAGAGGCAGATAAGAAGGCTGCAGAAGAAGCTCAGGCCGCCGCAAGCAACGAGAGAAGATTAGCATTCTTTGCTGCGGAGGAGGATTGGCTTAACAGACAAGCTCGCGGATTTGTTGCTGACCTGCGAATGGCCGGATATGAAGATGACACAATTTTGGAAGCGGCTATACAAGGTCTTCGAGCAGAATATACAAAGAGGAGAAATGAAGACACAGTAGAAAGGGAGCACCTGCTGAGTAGTAGGATTCTCAATGCAATGTTAGACAGAGTCTTGGCTCGTGCACTTGGTAAAGGAAAGAGAAAACTCTCAGCTGAGGAAGTAGAAAATAAGAGACAGAAGCTTGAACGAGAAGCCAGGGCAGCAAACGCACGAAGGCTTCGTGAGGAAAAAGAAAGGAAAGATGAAGAGGAGCGAGTAAGGAAGGAGGCAGAGCAGAGAGCAGCTCAGAAGACTCCATCTGCAAAGGTAAAGAAAACTCCAACACCTGCAAAGGCTAAGAAGGGGAAAACCATTCCTAAACGCTTAGAACCCCCTTCTGATAACTTCCAAGAGCAGCGACAAAAGTTCAAAAATGACACGCCAGCTTGGACTCGCCACGCACAAGCACCACCGCCCCCAACAACGCAGAAGAAGCAAAGGTGGAGACCAGGGACAGTTGCCCTTAGAGAAATTCGCAAATATCAGAAGAGCTGCACACCAATTATTCCAAAGGCACCTTTTTCGCGTCTCATCAAAGAGATTATCCTTGACCAGCGTCGGGATGTCAATTGTGTGCAAGCGGCGGCACTAGGCACTCTGCAACAAGGTGCCGATGATATTTTGGTTTCGCTTTTCCAAGATGTGGTTTTGTGCATGGTGCATGCAAAACGTGTCACTCTAAAGCCATCTGATCTTCGTCTAGCTAGGTGTATCCGTGGAGACGACGCTCTCTTTCACTAGATAGGAGAAGCCTTTGTAATGCAACAAATCCGTGTTTTGTAATCTCAATTTGATTAATGAAAAACCATGTCTATTTTCAAAAAAGTTATTTTCTATTGCAAGTGATTGTTGTCTTGTCAAGGTAATTGTAGTCTTTTGCATGTAATTGTTGTCGCTACGTACATTCGACCTCATGTGAACGCTCGTCTGCCACCACCCGTTCGACTTTGGCTCGACTCGACGGGCCGATTTCTCCTGCGTATGGCCCCAAAAGGGTAGATCAAATGTGCGGGGTGCGCCGGGGCCGACGGGGGGGGGGGGCGGTGGTCGCGCCGTGGAACTTGTGTGCCATGGAGCGAATTTAGCCTGTTTGACCTGGTCAAACAAGCTAAATTCGCTCCGTGGCACACAAGTTCCACGGCGCGACCACCGCCCCCCCCCCCGGTTGGCCCCGGCGCACCCCGCACATTTGATCTACGTGCCGGGGTCGACAGGGGGGGGCCGGTGGTCGCGCCGTGGAACTTGTGTGCCACGGAGCGAATTTAGCCTGTTTGACCAGGGGGGCCGGTGGTCGCGCCATGGAACTTGTGTGCCACGGAGCAAATTTAGCTTGTTTGACCTGGTCAAACAGGCTAAATTCGCTCCGTGGCACACAAGTTCCACGACGCGACCACCGACCCCCCCCTGTCGGCCCTGACGCACCCCGCACATCTGATCTACCCTTTTGGGGCCATACGCAGGAGAAATCGGCCCGTCGAGTTGAGCCAAAGTCGAACGGGTGGTGGCAGACGAGCGTTCACAAAAATTGATTGAAACATCATGACACGACACGACAACAACATATAAACACATCAAGAAGATAAAACTTAAAATCAGCTCGACAAACATCTTGATGTCATTAACTGTTTGATTTTCACAAAAGGCAAATGAGTACATTGGATCCAGCCAACTCGCTTGATGAGCTTGGTGAAAGCCTCATGGGTGAGAGTCTTTACCGATGGTTTGTCACCAATGCGTTCGGCTATCTCTTGGCATCAGTGATGCCTTGTCCAAGGCTAAGGCCACAAAATTCTAGGAAAGACCCCGCACTTTTATCACCAAAGCTATAGATAGCTGCTTCTCTATTTACAAGAATACATTTATGGGCATTTTGGGCTATAGGGGCTTCAGACAGGATGGCGCTTAGGGCTCTGCACTTCAAAAATTCAGCTTGCGCGTCATTTGAAAAGTTGTTGTGAATCACGCGAAGCATCTCGGCATTGAAGCTCCGGATGTAGTGCCATAGCGCAGCATCTTTCCCGTCCACCTCCTTTCGTGCTCCACCCTTTCGGCTTGCGAACCAGTCCATTTCTCTTGCGGTCTACAAAGTAGATAGAAGAATGAATTGACTTCAAAAAATTACAAATTAAGAGGGAAGAAATTGGGTGTACTACCTCAGTGGCATCATCATGATCCGCAAGGTCTGCATCACTAATATTGATGCTCCCGAGGCTGACGAAATCCGAAATGGCAAGCGGCTTGTGAGGGGCAAAGCTAGTTTCTGGCACACTCTCGTAGAAATCCTTGCACTGGGATATTTGTACAAGAGTCTCTGCCACAAGGGACTCTATTGAGGCATGATTTTTCGGGAGCGCAAGCACCTTTGTGACATCTGCGGAACTGAAGTCAATGCGGATGTCATCATCTTTGGACGGCTGTTGTGTGTCTTGCATGCCCGCGTACATAGTAATGACTGAGAGAGTTTCATCTTGGTGCAGCCCGAGGACATGGGCGATGTCATCCAAAAATAAGAACTCTACACCTTCTACTATGATGGGGTGTAGAGTTCGCACTTTGAGCTCTGGAACTTCATCCATGACATCGTCCCCTTCGATGTCCCGTTTCACAGCCTCAGCTTGCGGCTCTTCCACCAGAGTCATAAGTGCAAGAGATGCTTCTTGCACTAGGGTGACAATCTCCTCCTTTGGGTCAGCTTCCTTGATCAAGAGATAAGGTGTGGCTTTCTTTGGAGGAGTGGCCTTCCTCTTTCCCTTGCTTTTCTCTGCTCCCTCCAAGATCAGGAGGGCAAGAGTCATGTCCCACCTCAAAAAACTTGTGCCGATGTTGCCCATTCCAAGACCTACCAGGTTATCTTCTTCCTCCTCCCTTAGATATGTGCTACTAAGGCCTTTGAGGAATCTTGCAAGCCTGAACCTGAAATTTTTGTCCGCTTTGTAGGTATGCTTGATAAGATCCACAGGCACCCAAGTCCCCTCCTCGTCTTCAAAGTTGACACAATATTCAGCCATGTATGTGTCCATGTAGCTAGTGAACGCCCCAAACATGTCATTATGGAGTTTGACGGTGCCTTCCATGTCAATAGATGTCTGAAAGATGGGTGCAAGCTTCTCGATCAAGTGACCGAGGTCAAGCTTGTGCAATTGAGATAGGAGAGCTTGGGCGGGGGTGGCCATGCTTGAGTAGCGAAGAAGGCGAGGGGACTGCAAAGATGCCGAGAGTGAGGAGATGAACTCAAAGTGGCCAAAAGTGACTTATAAAGGAGTCTTTAAAACTTTTTTTATGTTTAAAAATTGACTTAAAACCTCCAAAAAAATAAAAACACGCGACATAACTTAAAAGTGCACAAAATTGAACGCAAATTGCAAGTAGCCAAAATTGTTTTGAATTAATCTCTCAAAATCTGTTACATAGCTTGCTTGATATGGATACATCTAGGGAAGGGAATGCTTTTACAAAAGTAAGATGCCTCTTTCCTCTTACGTAGAGGTGTGTTATCAATCACAAATGAAAAGTCACCTTTCATGCAAACCTAAGGCCTAAGTACTCCCTTAGGTTCGCCATATTCCAATCAGCATTTACTACGATATCCCACACATCAGCTTGCGTGCTAACATGTACATCAAGCTGTTCTGCATCGTTGATGTCCGAATCGAGTGCTTGCCATTCGCCTCCAGTCAGCTTCCAACGTCTATAAGGAAAGATAATAGAGAGTTGTTGCTTTCCAAGCTGGTACCGAACGACCATCTTCTCTGACACCACCATGCACTTTATCTTGTCACCCTGATGTTGAATAACCTTCAAATCCCACGAAGGTGGCAGAAAGGCACTCATTGCTGTGCCTCCCTTTGCAATCCACATTGTAGGAGTACGTTGAACATCAGCCTCCTTGAATAAAAACACAAACAAATGTAAAGGCATGAAGAACATGAGAGTCACATGATGTGACCCATAGGTGCACTTCATTGCATTGCACACATCAATCTCAATCCGGCCGATGTCTGGTTAGTGCAACCAAAGTATTGTCGGGATTTGGCCAATCATGGTCCATGAGACTTAGTGTAGGGAGCCTCCGTAGAGTCCCAGAACCATCTCTTGACATGGGTACAATATATTTTGCATGAAAGAAGAAAACTGAGCGCTCTAAAAGCTCTGATGCCGAACAACCAGTATATAGTAGCTTGCCGATTTCAAAGTGGTGCGCCTCAGAGGTTCCAGAAAGGGCCTCTAAAGGCTCCCATTCCACAAATGTCGACGGAAAAATGTCTTCACAGAACATTACAAGAACACACTTGAAAAAATCAAGCTTCCGTAACATGAAATGATATTAGCATGTCTCAGTGCAGCCCATAAAACAAGAAGCACAAATAAAACTTACAATTTGCAGGAAAGCGTTTCTGATTGGCATTGTCAACATGGAGTTGCGATGCCTTGTAGACGTGTTGGATCATCACCTGCTTGCTTCCGTCAGCCCCCTACTTGAGATCCACTATGTGACCCTTCCAATGGTGCGACTCTAACCCTATGTATCTGTGAGAGACTTTGTGGGCTCCCCTTATGCTTGGACGCATCGTCACCCACATTCCTTTTGCAAAGGTGCTTGTAACCCACAAGCCAGGGTCGTCTTGTTCGTTGCTGCTGCTAAAGGACTCCACCCTTGAACGAGGTCGGCGACTCATTGTGCTTGGCTAATCGATTAAGCTAAATGCTATGAAGTTGTAGGTGTGTAAGAAGATCTCTGCAACCTAATGCTAGCAGAGCATATAAGCTAGCAAGAGGAGTCAAGAATGTGTATAAGCTAGCAAGAGGAGAGTGAAGAATGTGTGCAAGCAAGAGAGGATGGACTTGATGGGGGAAAAAGTGGACTGTTTTCCAAGCTTTCCATAGCCAAGAAGATCTCTGCAACCTAATGCTAGCAGAGCATATAAGCTGGCAAGAAGAGGAGAGTGAAGAATGTGTGCAAGCAAGAGAGGATGGACTTGATGGGGGAAAAAGTGGACTGTTTTCCAAGCTTTCCATAGCCAAGAAGGCACAGAAAGATAGATCTAACTTTAGGAGGGAAGGGGAAGGCTGAATGGGGAGGGAGGAGGCCAAAAAAAGACTCTTTTAGTTAGAGAGAGACTCAAAACCTAATTGCTAGTTTTAGAGAGAGGAAGAGGGAGTGGGGAGAGGGAAAAGTAGATTTAAATGAGGGATAATGATGGGGGGGCGTTTTTGGCCCTAGCTCACTTTTTGAGGTGGGGTCATTTATACCAATTTGAGCTGTCTTTATTAAAAAAAGGTGGGAAATTTTATTTTATTGAAAGATTTTGCATTTTTCAGCCTAATTTCTTAAAAGAAAATGGTATGATCCAAGTTTGACCCCTACATATTAGGGGCAGGGAAACCCAACATTTTTCTCCACATGGCCTTCTCCCATTGCACCACTCCTTAATGACTGTCATTAGGCTTGGGGCAAATTAAAGGGCCCAAGAAGACCCCAAACAAGTCCTAATGGATGGAGTGTTGCGTCTTATACCTAACCCTGACCAATATGAAGAGATCTTGGAATGGGCACATGAGGGTATTGGTGGAATCCATGCATCAGCTCTACTACTTGTGTGCGACGTATAACTCAGGATGGGCAATGGTGGCCTACCATGCATGCGGATGCTGAAAATTTGTTCGTGACTGTACTTCATGTCATATTCAACAACCAATTCATAATGTCACATTATTCCAAATTTCAACGACACCAAGTTGGAGTAAGTATATTGTGGACTATCTTAAGCATGGTCATACTGATCGAACAATTCCTAAACATCAAAAGCGTGCTATTGAAGTTGAAGCGGCCAACTATATGCTGATAGAAAACTAACTCTACAAAAGGGGCAAGGATGGCAACTTGCGCATGTGTGTATGTGAAGCTGACTACTTGAAAATCTTGACTCATGCACATGCAGGTGTTGGGGGTGGACACTTTTTGGGCAATACCACAGCTAAGTTGATTAGGTGGACTGGGCTTTGGTGGCCAACCTTACAAATGGATGCCGAAGAATATGTGAAACGTTGTGACGATTGTCAAAGGACCAAACCTCCCATCACAAAGGACAATATGCCATTGCGGCCTATGTTAAGCACACGTGCTTTTGCCAAATGGGGTATTGATTTTGTCGGTCCCATTAAACCTCCAGCTCGTCACATGCATGCTGAATATATTATAGTCACAACTGACTATTTGACCAAATGGGTAGAGGCAAAGGCTGTAGTTAAAAATGATGCCAGAACCACAGCCAAGTTCTTGTATGAGTACGTGTTTACACGCTATGGCTTACCTATTGAAATCGTTAGTGATCAAGGTGTGCACTTTGTGAATGAGGTCATAGAGTTTTTACTTCAAGAATTTTTGGTAATTCACAAGCGTTCTGCACCATATCATCCCCAGACCAATGGTCAAGCTGAGAGTACTAACAAGATTCTCTGCACAGCACTCACAAAGATTGTTGAGGGACATAGGACTGATTGGGAGCAAAAGTTGCACTCAGTTCTTTGGGCATATAGAACAGTCTATAAAACATCTGTGGGCACAACCCCATTTGAGCTTGCTTTTGGGCTAGATGCAATTCTTCCCATTGAATTTCTTGTACCTACTCTACGAGTTGCTAAACAATTGGACTGGACTGGTCATGAGCTTTCTCAACGCATTGATGAATTGGAAAAGCTTGATGAGACCCGCTTATTGGCGGTAATGGGGATGTATGCCGAGAAGAGGAGACAAAAGCAATGGTATGATAGAAATGTAACAACTGGCCGATTCAAAAAAGGGAACCTTGTGCTCTTGTACACACTTAAGAAGCATAAGAGAAAGCTCAAGAAACGTGGCCTAGGACCGTTTGTGATTAATGAGCTTACTCCAAGTGGTGCAGTGAGTTTAGAGACACTAGAAGGTGAGCAAATGCCTAACTTCATTAATGGAAGTCGTCTCAAGAAATACAATGAACCATTAACTGAAGCCATGATTCAACAAATGCATGCTGTCCACACACGGAAAGAAGCACATGACCTACTTAAATGTCAGGCTCAAGAAGAGGCTAAAGCTAGAGTTGCAAAAGCCAAGGAGCATCGCAAGGCTTCTGTGTTGGCCTTACAGTTGGCTACTGATGAACAATATGTTGATCCTTTCAATATTCAAGTGTGTCTTCATCTTCATGAGACTACCTACTTTGTCTCTGCCTTAATTGACTCTGGTGCAGATTATAATGTTCTCTCGTTTGACACATGGGTAGCCTTGGGACAACCAACACTTGTGCACATTCCTATTGACTTACGAAGCTTCTCAGGTGAAGATAACCCTATAGAGGGAAAATGTGTCATTATGATGTCCATTCAGGATCACCAGATGTCAGTTCCCTTTTATGTGGCTAGTAAGTCCAAGGCAGTGGTAGAGGCTGTTCTTGGTCGATCGTGGTTAAGTGCTACCAATTGTTCATTAGATTGGAAGAATAGACAATACAAATTGCAAATTGACTCTGATTGCATCTTGGGATCTGTTGCTCCATGAGTTTTATCATGTCAAAAGGGTGGTAGTTCTACCTTACACAACCCACTTTCAACATCAGCTCTTCAAGCTCCAAGACAAATGATGTGGATAATCGATGAGTCCTCAAATAAGGGCCATGGCTGGCATGTTCCAACTACTCTAGTCACTGCTCAAAGAAGGCCAAGCAAGAAGGAATTATCAATTTGGCTACCCAAAGATGCGTACAGACTTGTACCATCTAGCCCAGTTGCTAAACCTCCTAAAAAGCATATTTTTTCCAAGCCTAAATGAGTACCTATATTGAGCAGTTCCAAAATCGGAATTGTCTGCTTAACTTTCCCATAGAACTAATGCCATATTTTAGCGAGGAAGCACTCCTTCCTCTACCACCTTCTCCAGAGGCCGGTTTTTGTACAGGGTTGTCCTTGCATCCTGAAGTGATTGATACCATCTTTCCAGCAGAAGTGGACACGGATCCACCACCAGTGCAAAGGGTAAGCTTATCAACTCCACAATAAGATCAACAAGCCAGGGCACTTTTCTCCCACTGGGTTTTTTCCCTCGGCTATATTCAGTGATTGGCACCAATAACAAATTTTATTCTTTTCTTTTCTTGTTTGTTAATAAGACATTTGGCAGAGATCTCAGCTAAACAAGAGCATACAAACATGCCCCAATAGTCCACCTACCGTGCACACAAATTAGGAAGGGGGGAGACATGCAATGCCTACAAAGAGCAAAGAGAAGCAATCTGCACAACATCAGCAATGCATCAATGCAAACGCACAACATCAACGAGCACTACAATAGGTGTATTCAAATCATAATCTTTTGTTCTTTATGTGCTTTTCACTTTTGCATATATTGTTTGCATGTTCACACACAGTTGGCTGGTTTAAGTTTTAAATTAGTTGTTAAAATGTGGTGACTGATTTCTAGATTCTTAGAGGACTTAGTAGAAGGTATTTCTATTTGAAGACGGTGTAGGATATATGCCAACGGAGTATGCCAAGTTCTTATGCTCTCGAAGTATATTAGTTATCCCTAGTGGTAGCTACCTCTTAGGTATGGGCTAGGTGCTAGCATTAATTAAAAATTTATGAAAATCATGCCCTAAAAAATATATACAAGTGAATCGAGACATGACATGTCTACAACCATGTGGAATGCTTGATAGGACCTTGGGTTGTCTTAGCACCTTGGGGCCGATGCCTTGGTTTTCATGGGGTAAACACTGACGTCTAAAAGATTCAGAAGAAGACCTTCAAGGACTCTATCGCCTTGATAGATGTTGGTAGGACTCTGGGGTACATTATGGGCCCTCAAGACCAATGCCCTCATCTTCATGGGGTACTCCTTATGTCAAAAAGAAAGAAAAGGGTCTGTCGCCCTTGAGATACTTAGCGGCCTTTAGATTCTCTTGGCGAAGGTGTCTTGGCCATTGCTTGGGTCTCATTGGGATGGAACCTTCCTCTTTATTCATCTTTTACCCACACAAAAAAAAAAGAAAGAAAGAAAGAAAGAAAAAGAGGTCCAATCACCATTGCTCATATTTAGGAGTGGGGTTGCCACTTAGGAATAACTTAAATACTTGTAGGACATTGAGACTACGGTCATAACCTGTGGTGTACAAGCACACTTGCCTTTGCATAGCACTATCTACCACTTAGTCTCACTTTGACTAGTCTTTACTCACTTTTTTTAGCACTCTTTAAAACTCTAATGGGCCTTTCACTTGCATGCTCACGTGTGAGATTGTCATTGCTGGTTTTTTTTCAATAAAAGGCTTTACTTGTCTTCCATTGTTTTTTGCAGCTTTTGTTTCTACCGCGCCCGAGGACGTGCACGATTTAGGAAGGGGGGAATGTTCCACGGGAACACTCACGGGAACACGGATTATGGAAGGAGGCCGGAAGAAATTAACGTGAGAGAGCGGGATTGTAGCCATGGGAACATAAAGACGCACATAATTTTTTCATATTTTTGTGCCGAAGTGCAATGTAAATCGTTTTAGGCCAATGGAGGTTCTAAATGAGAGTTCTAAGTGTATTAAGCAAGGCTCACTTATGGGGTTGTCCGCCCATGTGTGAAAGAGGCCTAGGGTTAGGGTTAGTGACATCTCTACAAAAGAGATGTTAGCTAAAGAAAGTGGACGTTTTTGCCATTCTCATAAGCTATTGAGTGAAGCTCTTGAGCTCTCAAGCTATGGCAGCTCTCTAACTCTCTCTCTATTGTACTCTAATGAGCATCAAGCTCCAATGAGTATAGCCCCATTTCTTTCTCTTAATCTGTTTTAGCATCATTGAAGTAGATTAATCTATGATTAGTTGAATGCTTCTTTCTTTCTCTTGTGTATGCTGCATGCTTGTAGTGTGTGTGTGTGTAGTCTCCATTGATGCAAGCTCTTGCCCACTTCATTGGCAATGAGTTATTCATGGATAGACTCTCTCTATGAGCTTGTGGGTTTGTGAATGTTACATTCTCTGCTTGCTTAAGCTTGTGGGTTAGTAGATGCACGCTTATGGGTTTGCAGGCATTAGGGAAAGCTAAGATTTAATCAATGTTTGAATGGGATTAAGAGATTGCTATGCATTGCTTGTTTTCTTGATTAGTGTAGTGGATTTAAGGGATTGAGAGATTGATTGAGGTGTTGAATGGTTGAATCGTCAAGTGGTGGTTTGTGTATGTGAACTCTCCCTCATGGGATAAGCCTTCATGCACTAATGGGGTCGAGTCCTCGGATTGACATTGTGTTTCTTAACACATTTGTTGATCGGTAGTACTCTATGAGCACTATATTGCACGGTAGAGAGAACCACTCTACACCTCTCTACATACCTGGGAAGCATTTTATTTCATGGTTTATCTTTAAAACCATGCCCTTCTTGGTTTATGTTGTTTAAATGAAGTAATGTTACTCTCCTATGCTTAAATGTATTGTTTTTTATTTGTAATCACTCTTTTTGAAAGAATACTCACTTTTATGGTTAAATCCTTCTTGGAAGGATAAATCTTAATTCTACTCTCATTTTCTTATCCAAAACTCTAAGCCTAACAAGCTAGAGATTAAGATTAATCATTTTTATGATTATTAACCTACTTAGAATGAGGTTAATTCATTTAAGCTTGTGTTTATGATAAGAAATCTTATATTCATTCATTTTATGATGAAACAAAGCTTATGATAACATTCATATATTTATTTTCATATGGAAGTTATATTTGAATATTCTTAAAAATAAACAAGATGCTTAGATGCAATTATGCTTATATTTATGCATAAAGAATTTTTATATTAAAAGAGAAAGTCCCACCATATTTTTATGTAACTATGTTTATGCATAAATTTAATAATGCTAAAAGAGGAATTTTGACAATATTATATGCATAAACATTTTAAATGTTAAAAAGAGGGATTTTCGTTACATTTTTTAATATACATTCATAGTATGTGTATGCATAAACATCTAGATGTCAAAAAGAGGATTTTTTATTATATTTTAAATGTGTATATTCATGGTATGTATATACATGAATATTTTTGTTTATCAAAAGAGAAATTTTCATCGTATCTTTAAATAGGAATATGCATAATTAATTTTACTATCAAAAAGAGAATGTTTCATCATATTTCTATAATTATGGCATGTTCATGCCTAGGTTCAAATGGAAAAGAGAATATTTAAGAATATTTCTATGTGAAAATTTTAATAAAATGATGTATGCATATTTATTAAAGGATAATTTAGAAAAAGAAATATCCTTGTAAAATCCATTATTCACCACACGAGTAGAATTATTTATAGTTCTTTTATATCCAAAGTAGAATGAATTTTCATATTAGTGGATGTTTATTCTTTACGATTAGAAATCACAATTATTTTATGAGATAAATGAAGAAATATCTTTAAGAAATAAATATAGGAATAAATTCAAGTAATTTGGTGCTAGACCATCACCACTTGAGAAAGATGGGTTAGTAAGATTTCTGCCCCTCTTAAATTCTCTTAAATTGTAAATTAAGCCAAGACTTGTGACCATTCCCATTTCTTCAGTACGAAGAAGGGATAACTATCTGATTTAGAGAATTTTCCCTAAGACCTGAAATCTTCTAGAAATAAGTTAGAAATTTGTTTGATTGTAATTGATGGATGGATCACCCGAGATAGGAGACTCGTGATTTTCATTGAGGAAGTCTGGGTTTTGAAAAAGGGGTCTTGTGGAACCAGTACTAGAGATGTTTTCTTGTGAAATGGTTTTTTGTGAGAAGAAACCAAAAACACCATTTTAGATAATTTGGGAAAAATCCCATTCCCATTTGAAAAATGGGATCATGGTGAACTTGTCCAAAACTTTGTCAAAACCCCCTCATGTGACATATCATTGGAAAGATCTTGAAGAGTAGAATCTAGATCTTCAATCTCCGACTAATTTGGAGTTGGCATGCTTAAGATATATACATAATTAAATGGAGTGATTGATTCCCAAAATATGAGATTTTTCCCAAATTATCTGATATTGACTTCAAACTCAATGGAAAAATCCTACTTGCATAGAAACTCTATTTTTGTAAAGGACTGTCTTATGCTAGAAAGCTGGAGGAAGCATTTGGTTTATTGTTTAATCTAAGGAGAGTTTACGTTTGCCAATGGGGAGTCAATGAAGGACGTCTCTCGCACGCAAAGCTTGCCAAGGTCTTGACCAGCCTTGGTCCGATTAAAAATGGTGTGCTTCTAGTACAATGGGCGACGACCCACGAAGCGGTCCCTGAGTGAAGTTCTAGGAAACCTGAGGAGGATCGTGGTTGCAAGGACACCCATGCATATGTCAAGGGATATCTTCATGGATTGGCGAGAAATTTATTTCAGTAAACTGGAAACTATGAAATCGAATCTCGTTGGTTGACTAGCCGGTCTTCAACAAAGACTCCAGATGACACTTGATTGGAAAACAATGGAACTGGAATACTGAGGATTACGATGGAAACACTATGGTTTTATTGCAGTTCTATCTTGAAAATAGATGAATCTGAGAAAAGGAAATTTCATATTGGGTGTGTAAGTGGTGTGTCTATTTAATATATTTGCATGAGTGCCGGCTAGGGGGCCTGGGAACTCTTTTCCTTGGTACTCGAGACAAACACAACCAAATTTTTATAAAGAGGGATCCCACCAATTTAGTGGTTGGGCAGTTGGCTAACCCATGGGTTGGTTGGGGGGGTTAGGTTGGATCGATGGATTCCTACAATAAAGCTCAGTTATATTGAAGTTAGGATATTTAAAGTAAGTCACAAGGTAATTCTTGTTCTATGGGAAAGAATCAATGATTGTGCTCACTTGAGGGGAAAAAACCGATGATCTCTATGAATCAACTGCAAATCCCTCCTTGATTCGGCCATGTGACCCATGGGTTTGGTCAGAATACAAAGGATAGTTAGGACTCTTGACCCCGTTAGATAAATTTTTGTTAGAAGATTTTCTTGGAGGAATCGCCTGTGCTTTCTAGGCGAGGAAAGTTTTTTTGGTTTCGGTTTTGGAAGAACCGCCAGACTAGTCCCTTGCCCGGACATTCGTGGGCGAGGCCCCGAGTGGGAAGCACTGCCCTACGCAAGAGGTTGCTACTTCCACTGCTAGAACTCCGGAGAAGGATGCACGGAGAGGGCAGGGGTCTCACAGCTGGTATCAGATCTTTGTTAAAATCTTAAGAATCAAAGATAAATTTTGTTAAGAATTTATAATTAAATCTTAGAAAGGTGCATTCATATGTTGTAATTTCATTCAGATTAAGCTTCATTGATGAAGACTTATAATTGATAAATTGGATTGTATAGATGGATGCCCCATACTTATCTAGTATCCATGACCTTACCCAAAATTAGGATATGACTACCTTTACTTTTGAGCATATCCTCTCCTCTTCCAGTACGCGATGGACCGGGGTGAGTCTCGCTAATCATTTCCAGGAGCTGTATTTTTCGGACCCAGTGCAGATACGACAACATATTTGGTTCTCAAGGCAATATATCCATTCCTGTTGCAATCAACAATAGAGGCTGAGATAGAACGTCTCTTTAGCTATGGTTCTAATGAGACTAGGGGTGGTTCATGGTGTTATACTTTATCACCCTACACCTCGAGATTTTAGAGTCACTTATCATATTTTCAGGCTTCTCAGCCGTTTTATCCCAAGGATTGTAGCACCAATGGCGGTGAGGGCACCCTTATTTCACCGCATGTCCATCCATATGCAATTGAGGCATTGACTTTTAGAGCCATGTTGCTCTATGTATATATTATAAACCTTATGTAAATAAAGAATGTTTTGCAAAAATTCCTATTGTCTAAGTGATTGTGAGCACCAGATATTGAGTTTGAAGGAATAAAATCTGTTTTCTTAGGACATATGTCATGGATCTATAGTAGAACGATTACATTGTTTGAAGGAACTAATTTTGAACTTCTTAAGTCTTAGAATCTTGAAATGAAGTCGAATATAAAATTTAACGATGTATCGTTTTGGAAGAATCATGAGACGTGCGAATCGTGGAGACAGCTAGATTCTCACACAGATGAGGATGAGCTTGACCGTGACGTTCGTAAATCTCTACACAAACCTCAGCTAGGTCCCTTCAAGGGTGAAGAGGAACACTTAGGTGAGGCTGTAGAAAAGTGAATCGAAGCTATGGAGGAGTAATTCGATGTCACAGGTTATAACAAAAAAAGTAAGGTGGATCTTGCCACGTTGAAGATCGTAGAGACAGCCAGAGTATTAAGAGACTAAGGTTATGTAAAAGGGGAGGATAAGGGTGTGTGTGTGTGAATGGACTTATGGTCCACTAGCTCACCTATTTAAAGGTGGAGCTAGAAGGCATTTTATGGAGCAAGAAGCTTAGTTGTATTTTGAGCAACTTAATAAGCAAGATCTTTTTCTTGTATTTTGTGAGTCTCTCTCCTCCACATATTTGATCTAGCATGAGAACCATGAAATTCTTACATGGTATCTAGAGCTAGGCAACTTGCGAGGTGTAGAATAGGTCAAAAAAGTGGTTTTTTAGAGTGAACCTCATCTACCCCCAGCCAACACTGGAGGCCCTCCAGTAGCTTGAGGAGGATGAATCTCGGCGTGCAACTAGGAAGATGAAGAAGACTCCTGGCGCTCAGCTTCGTACCATCAATTGTGAGGTTCACTCTCTCAAGGCCGCGGCATTAACGTCTGATCAGGTCGGCACACAAAATCTGCACAACAGCCGCTATTGTACGACCATTCGCTGTCGTGTGTAGGCAATTCCAGGATTAGTGGGCTTAGGGCTTTTGAATCCCATAGCCTCAAGTATCTACAACTCAAATCTCAGGCCCCATGGCTGCTCCATGCGTGCGCTACAGTCAAAAAACTAGGCTGCTCTCTTGGTAGCCACCATTGAAGCTTCCATTAAAGCTTCAAAATCAAAGGTTTTTTGCACTAATCCTCTCTTCTTAGCTCAAAATCTCTTAAGTGCTTCTTGAAAGGGCTTTGCTCTAGATCCTTTGATGTTGTGGGTATACACCATGAGGTGTTCACATAAGCCTCATTTTTGCCATCACGCTTCATCAACATCTTCAAGTGCACAAAGCTTCTCAAAGTGTGCTTATAAGCACTAATAGTGTTGATTAACACTAATTAGGCTACTAATCCAACAAAGGGAAGCCATTACAAAGTGTTTCTAAACACTAAGAGTGTTCTTAAACACTAATGGTGAATCTAATCACCAATGCAAGTGTCATTAGACGCTAGAAATGTGTTCTTAAGCACAAATAGTGTTGCTAAACACTAATGGTGATCTTAATCACCAAACAAAGTGTTCTTTGACACTAATAAGGCTAATCTCCATTAGAATTAGTGGTTGGGCACAAACCCTAAATGCTAAACCATAAGCTTCACCATCTTAATCTCCTATTTTATGCAGCATCCTTGGCTTGATTAAGGGTTGTTGCACTCTCATGAGCCTTTATCTTTCTACTTAAGCCAAAACATAAAAAATTTCTGGTTTTTTCCTCTTCATAAATTAGTCCATTACTCTCTAGTAATCTCCTTCAATACCCAATGTCAAAGGACAACACCCAAATTAAGAAGTTCTCAAGAGAGGGCTTCCACACTTGGCAAGTCCTTGTGAAGTACAAGATGATGTTCAAAGGTATTTGGCCATTCATCTCCGGCACTAAGGTTATTGATTGAAAGAAGACTGAAGATATTGAAGATGATGAGAGGGCACAAGCCATCATCATGCTTCATCTTGATGAGGCTCTCATTCACCATGTGGACCAGCTTCCGACTGCAAAGGAGAAGTGGGATGAGCTTGACAAGCTCTATGGAGCTCATGGTAAGAATTCCAAGATCTCACCTATTTAAAGGTGGAGCTAGAAGGCATTTTATGGAGCAAGAAGCTTAGTTGTATTTTGAGCAACTTAATAAGCAAGATCTTTTTCTTGTATTTTGTGAGTCTCTCTCCTCCACATATTTGATCTAGCATGAGCACCACGAAATTCTAACACAGAGTAGCATGGAGGAACCACTGTCAGACAAACCGCTTGGAATGGAACACCCAGATCTGGGATGATCTTAAGGCCTACCTCAGAAAGAGATTATGTCCTCTAGGCATCTTGAAAACTAAGATGAACGAGTTCTTGGAGCTAACCAAGGGAAGTTGAACCACGGAGAAATATCACCAGGCATTCGCTCTCCTCCTCAAATACTCACCCACCGCTGGATGAAAAACAGCTTATGGCCAGGTTTATTCAGGGAATTAACAAACCTTTGGATACCTTGGTGAAGAATGCTAATCGAGTTTCTATGGCCAAAGCAGTGCGGATGGCAAAGGATTTCACCAAGGCCTTTGTTGTTGTGGTCCCACCGTCGAAGCAAGCACCCTCGTCTTTCAAAAGATTCCAAACCCCAGGAAGTACTTCCAACTTTCCGCCTCCTAAAAGACAGAAAGGTCCTAATCAAACCCAGGATACGAGAAGTTTCAGAATGGAAGGAAGGCCTTTTCCTTAGAACACATTTTCTAGAACTCCAGCTCTTTCTAGGATGCATAAGGAAGATCTTAGAAGTGAAAACATATGTTTTGGCTATCAAGGTTTTGGGCACTAGCTCAAGGACTTCCCAGTTCCTATGTCAATGGGATAGTGAAACTGACCCCTTCGTATCAATTTAATCAAGGTCCCTCTCACCAAAATCAGGGAAACCCTAGAAGAATGCCAACTCAACCTATAGCCTCAATATGCAAAGAGTAGTCTCAGATCCCCCTCCCAGAAATGGGGAAGCCAAAGAGAGAGAGTTCCACCCCAAACAACAACAACCAAAGCCGCCACAATAGCTGATGTACTGGAGGAAGAAAAAGGATAGATTTATGCCGCCAATTGAGCATCAAGGGCAGAATCGTCAGTTCTCGTTCATTCATACTCCAGCAGAGGACAAGGGTAAGAACTTTAAGCTTTTGATTGATTCAGGCAGTACGAATTCTTTTATTTCCCTAGGATGTTTGCGTAAGTTAGTCAAACAGGGAAACCTATGCAAGTAAAATTGGCCAGTGGGAAGATTCTTTTCACACACCATCAGACAAACCATATTCAGTTTAATCTAGATGGGATTATAAGAGACTGCCTGTTCAGAGTCTTACCCTTGGGAATCTATGACGGAATCCTTGGAATGGATTGGCTCCATGTAAGAATCAGGCTGACATCTGCCACAATGTAACCATCTCTTTCCTCGACCTTCACGGAAACCAAGTTCAAGGAACTGGAATTTTTGGATCCCCAAATCTGCAGAGAGTTAGTCAAAGATTCTAAGTTGCTGAAGGGACTAAAAAAGAAGCGATCCGTCTATGTCATTAAAATGCATCTAGTAGATAGAAAATCCAAGGCTAAGGAACCAGAGTGCCTAAGTGAGTATGCTGATGTATTCCTAGAAGAGCTGAGATTGAGATGCCTCCGACTCGTGAAGTAGATCATAAGATAGAGCTAACCCCGGAGCTCAGCCCAATAGCCCAGCATGCATACAAGATGCCAATCCCAGAAGCCATAGAACTTAAGGAGCAGTTAAGACAATTGTTAGAGAAAGAGTTCGTAAGACCCAGTGTTTCACCTTGGGGTGCACCCGTTCTCTTTCAAAAAAAGAAAGATGGAACGTTAAGACTTTGTATTTGATTATAGAGGATTAAATCTACAATCAAAAATAGGTATCCTATCCCTAGGATTGATGAAATTTTGGATAGGTTAAGTGTTAACAAAGATAGATCTCAAATCTGGATATTACCAGATCAGAATCAAGAATCAAGATATCCCAAAGACAGCCTTTAATACTCGCTAAGGGCATTATGAATTTATGGTCATGCCATTCGGATTAACAAATGCCCCAGCTATGTTTAATCGCCATGCAGGATATTCTCAGAGAATACTTGGATGAATTTATTCTTGTCTTCTTTGATGACATCCTGTTATACTCTAAGAATGCAGCAAATCATGAAGATCATGTGCGTAAAGTCTTGGAGATCCTAAGGAAGCACCAACTCTTTGCAAAAAAGAGCAAGTGTACTTTCGCTCTGCTGACCATGTCGAATACTTAGGATTTATAGTATCTAAGGATGGGATTTCTCTTGACCCCGCTAAAGTCCAAGCACTCGTAGATTGGCCAGAGCCCAAGATAGTGAAAGAAGTCAGAGGATTCTTAGGATTAACCGGGTGGTATCGAATCTTTATACCCAAGTATGCTCAGATATCATCTCCTTTGACCAACCTCCTCAATAACAGTACCCTATTTCATTGGACCGCTATGTGTCAAAGTGCTTTTGATAAGCTAAAGATAGCCTTAGTAACCAACCGTGTTCTTAGTAACCAACCGTGTTCTTTTGATAGCCTTAGTAACCAACCGTGTTCTTAAATTGCCCAAATTTTCCATACCCTTTGAAGTAGTGACAGATGCCACTAGTTTTTCCCTAGGAGGTGTACTTATGCAGGAAGGTCATGCAAAAGCCTATGAATCTAGAAAGCTCAGAACACATGAGAGAATTTATGTTTTCCATGACTTGGAGTTACTCTAAGTAGTTTATGCTCTAAAGCTATGGAGACATTATCTCTTGGGGACAGAGATTCACCTTGATGGCAGATCATCAAAGTCTAAAGTGGATCTTCACCCAAAAGGATCTCAACATGCATCAAAGAAGAGAGATGCAGACCTTGCAGGAATTTGATTTTGAGATGAAGTACCGACCAAGGAAGGAAAATGTGGTAGCTGCGCTCAGTAGGAAAGCCTCCTTTCTTGCAATAAAACTGGTGTCAAATTCGTTGATCAGTGAAGCAAGAGAGAAGATCATGCAGGACAAATTCTTTGCCCCTATTGCTACCCATATAAAAGAGCCATGGACTCATCTGTTGAGGACCAGCAAGGTCAATCAACCAGATCCATGCCTGAATTCAGAAAACAACTATTACTCCTTGTTCCAATATCTTCCACGACGCAAGTGTGGGTATCTTCGGCGACCCAGAGCCCGAGCACCGTATGGTCAGCACCCTCTAGGACCCTTTGCAGGTCACCTAGCGCTTCACTCATCATAGGCCGCTTCCTTGGTCCCTCATCCACCGTACCGGAAGCTCACCAATTAAATGGAACCGAGGCTGGTCAAGACCTCGGCCGAGACCTTGCTATGTGAGACGCCCTCCATTGACTCTCCGTCCGTTGTTGCAATTTTATCAGATTAGGACTCCATGGCCTCATTCACAAGACGGTCAAAATGCTTCCCCAGCATTCTTGACATAAAACAGTCATTTAAAAACAGGTCATAAATATAGTTTCTATAACAAACTCTTGTCTTTCCATATTGTTCCACATAAATTCTCATTTATTTCATATGTATTCCCATTCTCATCACATCATTTTCCATCTCATCACATCTTTTCTCATTTATTCGCATCAGATCTCATCCACTCGCATCACATCATTTTCCATCTCATCACATCTTTTCTCATTTATTCGCATCAGATCTCATCCACTCGCATCAGATCTCATCCACTCGCATCTACCCATATCCACATCTCATCACATCAATATCGTTCACATCACACATCACATCTATCTCCATTTACATCAGATCACATTCATTCATATCCATCACATTCATTCGTTCATATCCACTAGATACATTCTCATAACATCCCATCAAATACATTCTATCCACATACATTCTCATAACCATCCCATCGCATACATTCTATCCACATACATTCACATCACTTCTATCCACATCATATCTCATTCATACACATCTCATCTCATTCATCCACATCCATCCAATCGTTCACATGAACGACTTCTCACATCTATCCATACATTCATATCTATCACTTCACATCCACATATATTCATGTCACATAACATCTCTTTACATCACATCACATTCTTTCACATACACATCTATATCCATTCTTTCACATATATCCACATCCATTCTTTCATATACTCATTCACATCCATTCTTCACATACACATTCACATCCACTTTCATTACATACATTCACATCTATTCTTTCACATACTCGTTCACATTCATTCTTCATGTATACATTCATATCCATTCTTTTACATACATCCACTCACATCCCATATCATTTATTTACATCTTAATTCACATGACATCACATCTCATCCATTCATTTACATGTATCTAATACACGTCACATCTATTCACCTCACATCTCATCACCTCTATTCACATCCAGGGATTTCATATTCACGTGATCACAGCCTTTTTTCTTGTGATCACAGCTATTGTTCACAAATCTCAATGTTCACAAAATTCACAGTTCTCAAATCCTAGAGGGTGGGATGACCTGGTAACCCACAATTGGCCTGCCGGGCTACAAGTCTGGACCGCCGGGCCCGCCGGGCGCGCAGAAGCCCGCCGGGCCCGACTACCGGCCCGGTGGGCTATATTGTGGTATAAAAGGGTGGTCCAGGGGGTCACTGTTCACAGAATCTTCCTTGTACTTGGTGTCAGTGGTGCTAGTGTGATCAATTTGAGGTAATTTTTAAGTTGAAAGTGTTGGTGTCATTTAATTTTTTGCATACGCTTAAGTTTAACGTTGTTTGTGATGCATGTGCATGTGTCGTTAAATGTTAAGAGGCCCGCTGCAGATGGCCGAGCGATTGGCTAGGTCTGCTGATGTGCACTCTTAATATTTAACTTATGTAGAAGTTTTCGTTGTGGCACGGTATCTGCAAATGGTCGGTTTACTGACTAGGTTTGTAGTTACCAAGTTACAATGCGGCTTTGTTTTTGTTAAATGCTTTGAGAGCCCGCTGCAGATGGCCGGTTTACTGGCTAGGTCTGCTGATGTGCGCTCGTAGCATTTGACATGTGTGATGCTTTGCTACTTAGTACGGTATCTGCAGATGGTCGGTTTACTGACTAGGTCTGCTGACACCAAGCTATGTGGTGAAGTTTGTTTTTGTTATTTGGTTTGATAGTCATCTGCAGATGGTCGGTATACTGACTAGGTCTGCTGACGATGTGTCAAAGCATTTAACTTGTGCCATAGTTTTCATCTTAATGCGATATCTGCAGATGGTCGGTATACTGACTAGGTCTGCTGACGTCAAGTTAAGTCGTAAACTTGTGTTTTGTGTTTGTTTTTGACGATGACTGTGATTATTTAGTTTGCATGACATGAGTCATAAGTGTGTTGGATGTAGAAATCTCTTAGTTAGCTTACAAATAGCATTTTTTGTGGTTATAAATGTTGCAACTATTTGTCAATTATATTGTGCAAATTGATGGCGACGCTTGCACTTACTCCTGAAATCAAGAAATCAATTCGTATCAAACTCGTTACCCTCATTAGTTGCTTGTCACCTAATCACATCGAGGGTATTGTGTCTGATAGGAATCGATTTGAGCAAATATTAGGTGAGGTTGTCCGCGCAGTGAAAAATATCCATGTGGGTGCTGATGGAGCAGCCATCAAGCATTTTGTTACTAGCATTGTGGGCAACATGCCTAGATGCGCTGTTGACCTAGGTGACGACAGACCAGTGGAAACAAATGAATCCAAGCTGGAGCACTTCCACACAAAATGGAAGGTAGAGAAAGAGAGGTCCAAGCGTGCAAAGGCCATAGACACCCAAGCTATCCTGAGCAAGAGAGCTCGCAAAGAGCTGGACCGGCTTGCTGATGAACAAGAAGATTGGTGAGATGCATTTGAGGCAATCCATCCCTAGATAGAGATGATGTCCCGAACATCTCACCACCTATACCCTCCTCTAGGGAAGCTCCTACCCAGACCAATTGGCACTCGAGTAGACCACCCAAGAGGAGACATTGCTAGTCCACGTAACAAATATGATAAACCATTTACAATCAAAATCTTATAAAATACAAAATATTATTAACAAGCTTCAAACAAAAATCCAGAATATTTATACTCACCTCTTGTGTCTTTTAGCCTGAGGTGAGCCACCCAAGTGCTTTGGTAAAGTACATTTGGAAGTGAGGGGAAACCCTTTATATAGGTCCCTCCAAAACGGCAAAGTTTTTGGCGCAAAAAAAGGCCCGCCGGGCTAGATAAGTAGCCCGCCGGGCTAAATAGTGGCCCGCCGGGCCAAGCTATTAGCCCGCCGGGAAAACCGGGATAGCAAGTTTCTCCCGGTTGTGTGAATATCTATGATATTAACAAGTGTGTGAGAGTGTTATTAACTAGTGTTATTACCACTTCGCGGTTAACGTGATCACGTGAATGAAATCCCTGTTCACATCACATCCATCCATCCATTCATTCACATCCATCTGATTCACATCACATCTATTCACCTCACATCTCATCACCTCTATTCACATCACATCCATCCATTCATTCATTCACATCCATCCATTCATTCACATCACATACATCCACTCACATCCCATATCATTCATTTACATCTTGATTCACATGACATCACATCTCATCCATTCATTTACATCTATCTGATTCAAATCACATCTATTCACCTCACATCTCATCACCTCTATTCACATCACATCCATCCATCCATTCATTCACATCCATCTGATTCACATCACATCTATTCACCTCACATCTCATCACCTCTATTCACATCACATCCATCCATTCATTCATTCACATCTATCTCATTCACATCACATCTCATCACATCTATTCACCTCACATCTCATCACCTCTATTCACATCACATCCATCCATCCATTCATTCACATCCATCTGATTCGCATCACATTTCATCACATCTATTCACCTCACATCTCATCACCTCTATTCACCTCACATCCATCCATCCATCTGATTCACATCATATCTATTCACTTCACATCTCATCACCGCTATTCACATCACATCCATCCATCCATTCATTCACATCTATCTGATTCACATCTCATCTATTCACCTCACATCTTATCACCTCTATTCACATCACATCCATCCATCAATTCATTCACATCTATCTGATTCACATCACATCTCATAACATCTATTCACCTCACATCTCATCACCTCTATTCACATCACATCCATCCATCCATTCATTCACATCTATCTGATTCACATCACATCTCATCATATCTATTCACCTCACATCTCATCACCTCTATTCACATCACATCCATCCATCTATTCATTCACACCTATCTGATTCTCATCACATCTCATTACATCTATTCATAGAATTTAAGAGAATTCTAATTTTGATATAAAGATTCTTTACGCATCTATTTATGCATAAAAATCAACTTCAGTGGGAATAACACTTTCATAAAAATCTTTTTATGCATCTATTTATGCATAAAAATCAACTTCAGTGGCAATAACACTTTTATAAAGACCCTTTTATGCATCTATTTATGCATACAAATCAACTTCAGTGGAAATAACACTTTTATAAAAATCCTTTTATGCATCTACTTATGCATAAAAATCAACTTTAATGAGAATAACACTTTTGAAATAAAAGTAAATCCTTCATGCATCTTTCTATGCATAAAATCAATTTTAATGAGAATAACACTTTTGAAATAAAAATGAGTCCTTTTTGCATCTTTCTATGCATAAAATCAATTTTAATGAGAATAACACTTTTGAAATAAAAATGAATCCTTTATGCATCTTTCTATGCATAAAATCAATTTTAATGAGAATAACACTTTTGAAATAAAAATGGATCCTTTATGCATCTTTCTATGCATAAAATCAATTTTAATGAGAATAACACTTTTATAATAAATTTTTTTTCCCATTATGCATCTTTCTATGCATAGAAATTAAATTTAATAAAAATAACACTTTTATAACAAAACAGTTTTCATTATGCATCTTTCTATGCATAGAAATCAATTTTAATAATTAATATCAGTGATATCCATGCATATTCATAGGTGAATATGTACATGGAGTAATTAGAATATTTCTTTTAGAATGCACAAACGGTGGGAGTAACTCTTTTGTAATAACATAAAAACAAACTTTCTTTTCCACAAAATTCTGGAAAAATTTGCCATAACCTCCTTTGTATGGCTGACCATTTCTCATTTTTCTCATTCTAATTTCAATTTAAATTAACCCAATCTAGATGTATATGGCTGACCATTTCTCATTTTTCTCATTCTAATTTCAACTTAAATTAACCCAATCTAGATGTATATGACTCTAATGTACTCAATTTTCAGAATCAAGAGAGTAAATAATAAGAAAAGTTTAATTAGTCATTTAACTAATTTTTCTAAGATTAAGAAAGGCTGAATTGTAAAGAAGAGAAAGGGGTGCCCTTTTCATCAAGGCATAAATTTAGTTTACATGGAGTTGTAAGCTTTCCTTTGGCTTGAGGGATTGAGGGTTCTACTCTTGTTTGAAGCAAGAGTGGCCACCAATTACTTTCGAGAGGATTAAGCAAAAAATAATTGAATTATCAAGAAATTCAATGTAAATGGCTCAGGACCAGGAGCAGAGTAACAGTGCATAAACACCATTAAGCTTTTACAAAGGGGGAGGCTTCTACTTATAGGAAAAAGTAAGCCTCTAACCAAGCAAACTGAGTATAGAAGTTTTCAGATCAGTTTGGTCAATTTTTGACCATTTTTGGGTCAGTTTAGCTTACTTTTTGGATCTAGTCGAAATAGGAGAGAGGAGAGATGAAAATATCTCATTATTTTTGAGTTTATAACTCCTCCACACATGTGAAATAGGTGCCTTCTTCATGAGGGGAGATCCCCACACTGAGGTGTAAATGCATCATTTCCTCTAAATATCTCTTAATTTTTAACTAATAAACCTTTTACTCAATCTACTCTTCATCTTATGTGAGCATTTACTCATTTTTGGGGGTTTTTCTTTTATTCTTCAATTTATCTCCTCCCTACATTTGGATTAATCTTATTGGTCCACGAGAACCTTAATTGGACCATAATCCAAAATTTTTTAAAAATCTGGACCCTTAGGCTAAGGTCCTTTTTACTGTGAGATCCCATTCTCCACCACGCAATAGATTCGGGGTACTAGCAGCGGAAGTAGCACATCGTGCGTGGGTAGGGGTCTCACACTCGGGGCCTCGCCCACGGATATCCGGACAAGAGACTAATCCGTCGGTTTGTCCAAAATCGAAACCGGAAAAACTCCCTTTACCCGGAAAGCACGGGCGATTCCACCAGATAACTTTGTACTCTAACGTAGTCAAGATCATTACCGATCACGCTGATCCGATTGCACCTATAAAGATACTCGGTCGGATCAAGGAAGAAACTTGCACTTGGATCATTGGGATCAACGCTTTTTTCCCCATCAAGAGGCACAGCCGTTGATTCCTATCCATAGAACAATTACTATCCGAGATTTACTTTATCTATCGTAATAACAGAAATTAAAATCTCGATTTACGGATCCATCAGTCCAGCCTAACCCCATCCGATCCCATGGGTTAGCCAACCGCCCAACCACTGTAGTGATGGGATCCAATTTGGAATTTGGTTAGGTTTTGTCCCGGGTACTAAGGAAAAGAGTTCCAAGGCCCCCTAGCCGGAAGTTCATGCAAACATAAAACTAGTCATACCACTTACACACCCAATATGAAATTGCCTTTTTCTTAGCATCAACTAGCTTTAAAACAATCCTTTAATAAAACCATTATGTCACTGATGACAATCCTCAAAGTCTCTGGTTGAATCCTTATTTCCAGTCATTCTTTCATCGGTGTACTTATGGCATCATTGGCAACCAGAACGCTCACCACCTGTTCTCTCAGGGGCCTTTTCCATAGTTCCTAGCTCATAGTAACCGGCAATATATTCATATAATAGAATGGAATCTCCGTGGAAGATCAGCAAGATCAACCCACAGATCCATATAAAAGAGCCATGGACTCATCTGTTGAGGACCAGCAAGGTCAATCAACTAGATCCATGCCCGGTTTCAGAAAACAACTCTTACTCCTTGTTCCAATATCTTCCACGACGTACGTGTGGGTATCTTCGGCGACCCAGAGCCCGAGCACCGTATGGTCAGCACCTTCTAGGATCCTTCGCAGGTGACCTAGCGCTTCACTCATAGGCCGCTTCCTTGGTCCCTCATCCACCGTACCGGAAGCTCACCATTTAAATCGAGCCGAGGCTGGTCAAGACCTCGATCGACCTTGCTACGCGAGACGTCCTCCATTGACTCTCCGTCAGCAGTTGCAACTTTATCAGTTCAGTCTTCATGACCTTAATTCTCAAGACGGTCAAAATGCTTCTCTAGCATTCTTGACATAAAACAGTCATTTACAAACAGTCACAAATACAGTTTCTATAACGAACTCTTGTCTTTCCATATTATCCACTCTCGGACCACATTACTTATTCCACATTCCATTCAGTGTGTACTCGTTCTCATCCATTCACTCATATAGACTACATTATCTCACATACATCTTCATATTCATTATTCTACATACATATCCATGTTTGTACGTCCACATCATACATCCAATTTCACATTCATACATACGCATCTACATGCATACATCCACATCTACATTCATACATCCATACCTCCATTTCCACATCCACACATCCACATTCATATTCATACATCCACATTCACATGCATACATCCATTTTCTCATCCTCATTCATACATCCACATTCACATACATACATCCACATCCGTATCTACATCCATACATCCACATCCACCTCTTCATTCACAATCACATCCATACATCCACATCTACATACATACATCCATTTTCACATCCTCATTCATACATACACATCCACATACATACATACACATCCGTATCTACATCCATACATCCACATCCACATCAACATTCACATTCATACATATACATCTACATGTATACATCCACATCACATTCATACAACCATATTACATCCATTCTCGTCCTAACACATCCCATATACATCTTAACACATCTTAACTCATCTTAACACATTCTATCACATCTCATACACATCTTATCACATCTTTTTACATCTCATACACCTCTTATCACATCCTATCACTTTCCATACGCATCTTATCAAATCTTATCACATCTCATACACATCTTTTTACATCTCATTTACCTCTTATCACATCCTATCACTTTCCATACGCATCTTATCAATTCTTATCACATCTCATACACCTCTTATCACATCCTATCACTTTCCATATGCATCTTATCAATTCTTATCACATCTCATACACCTCTTATCACATCTTATCACATTTCATATCTTTTTTTAAAAAAAAGAGAATTCTTATATTTGATATAAGATTTCTCTACACATTTATTTATACATAAATTCCATTTAAGGAGACTAACACTTTCGAAATTAAAATCAATCTTTTATGCATCTTCTTATGCATAAATTCAATTTGGTAGGAAATTACACTTTTAGAATAAAAGAATTTCTCTTATGCATCTAAGTTAAGCATAAAATCCATTTATGAGGAAAATCACACTTTTAGTATAAAAAGAATATCTTTTATGCATACTTATATGCATGAAATCCAATATGAAAAAGGACCACTCTTACAATAAAATAATCAACTTTTATGCATACCTCTATGCATGAAATTCAATTATGATAAAAGTCACACTTTTATAATAAAATAATCAACTTTTATGCATACCTCTATGCATGAAATCCAATATGATAAAAGTAACACTTTTGATATAAAAATTTTCCTTTATGCATACTTCTATGCATGAAAATTAAAAATGATAAATGTAACACTTTTGATATAAAAATTTTCCTTTATGCATACTTCTATGCATGAAAATTAAAAATGATAAAAGTAACACTTTTGATATAAAAATTTTCCTTTATGCATACTTCTATGCATGAAAATTAAAAATGATAAGAGTAACACTTTTGATATAAAAAATTTTCCTTTATGCATACTTCTATGCATGAAAATTAAAAATGATAAAAGTAACACTTTTGATATAAAAGGTTTCCTTTATGCATACTTCTATGCATGAAAATTAAAAATGATAAAAGTAACACTTTTAATATAAAAATTTATCCTTTATGCATACTTCTATGCATGAAAATAAAAATGATAAAAATAACAATTTCGATATAATTTTTTTTTCCTTTATGCATACTTCTATGCATGAAAATAAAAATGATAAAAATAACACTTTTGATATAAAAATTTATCCTTTATGTATACTTCTATGCATGAAAATAAAAATGATAAAAATAACACTTTTGATATAAAAATTTATCCATTATGCATACTTCTATGCATGAAAATAAAAATGGTAAAAATAACACTTTTGATATAAAAATTTATCCATTATGCATACTTCTATGCATGAAATAAAAATGGTAAAAATAACACTTTTGATATAAAAACTTATCCTTTATGCATGATATTAAAATTCAATTTCTCCATGATTATAATGAAATTCTTTCAATTAATCTAGGATGATAATTCCTAGAATATGGTAGGAAGTCCTCTTTTTATGCTTTGAATGAAATTATTTTATGCATAATTTTTATAAAAATTTTGCCATAGCTCCGCTGCTATGACTGATAAATCTCAATTTTTCTAAGGGATAATGCTTATCATTAAGGAAATAATTAAAATGATCTCTAATTGGATTATTAATCCATAATGGATTGAATCATCAATATACATAAACTAAAAGCATAGAAAAAAGCCATTAATTTGGCCTCAAGCATAGCTTAATCTTGGGTTAAGGAAAAGCTTTATGAAAAGCTTGATTTGGATTGAGAATGGGTCATGAGTATGACCATTTCTTGAGTGAGAGAGAAAAATTACATAAAAACCATTAGAATTTAAACATAAATGAAAATTAACTTCAATAGCATTTATTAAATTATGTAACTCTTCACTACTATTCACCAACTAACTTCAATAGCATTTAAAAAACCATACCAATTAAACTTCTCAAGCTTGAGAGGGGTTGAGAAGAGAGAAACATTGAGAAATTATAGAAAAGATCAATATTCACTAATTACCTTACAAATTGCTTGATTCTTTGTTCACGGTAGAGGCCCCCAACCAATCAATTGGTTAAGTATGTTGATGGAGCCACTAATTGGGATTGAAGAAAGAGGGAAGCTCCAAAAACTAGTGAATTATTAAATGAATTCACAGTTCTTGGCTTAGGTGGAGTAGAGTAACGATGCATAAACACTATCTATTTTTCAACAAGGGGGAGGCTTCTATTTATAGGAAAAATTGAGCTCCTAACCAAACAAGCTGATTCTAGAATTTTCTAAATCAGTTTGGTCAATTTTTGACCATTTTTAGGTCAGTTAAGCTAACTTTTTGGAACTAGACTTGAATGAGGAGAGAGGAGAGATGAAATATCTCAATTTTTATGAGTTTAAAACTCATTCAAGCATGTGAAATATGCACCTCCTTTAAAGAACTCCCCTTCCTTACATATGTGTCATAATGGAATCATTTTAATATTGCTCATAGTTTTTTGCTAATAAACCTTGTACATTTTCAACTCTTCATCTTATGTGAAATATGCACCTCCTTTAAAGAATTCCCCTTCCTTACATATGTGTCATAATGGAATCATTTTACTATTGCTCATAGTTTTTTACTAATAAACCTTGTACATTTTCAACTCCTTATCTTATGTGAGCATTTACTCATTTTTGGATACCCAAAATATCTCATTTTTTTAATATTGCTCATAGTTTTTTACTAATAAACCTTGTACATTTTCAACTCTTCACCTTATGTGAGCATTTACTCATTTTTGGGTATCTTCTTTTTACAAATTGGATTTATCTCTTCCCTACACATGGATTGATGCTATTGGCCCATAGGAACCTTAAATTGGACCATAGTCTAAAGATTTCTGAAAATCTAGACCCTTAGACTAAGGTTCTTTATACCTATTTCCAATTAATTCCAATTGCACATTGGAAAATTCTTTTTGAATTTCTGTGTCAGGGGAACTCATCTGAATTGTAAGAGATATTTTTCTATCCAAAAATATTCAAAATCTGAATATTCTCTCTCTAGAATAATTTTTCTCTCTCTAGGCTAAAATAGTTAGCAACAGGGTCTTTATATTTCTGAAGAGGGTTGATTACAGGGGAAGATACTAGACATCAAAAAGGGGTTGGGGGAGGAATCTTACATTCTACCCCACTTAAAAAACGCGAGATGTCCTCATCTCGCAGTTGGAGTATGATTTCTTTCATCATGTTCTTCTTCTTCAATCACATTCAACTTTACGCCTTGAAAGTGAATGGTCGATTTTTCCCTGGTATTCTGCTGGAGTATGGATGACTTGAGAACTGTCGGTTAAGCCCTTGGTTTTTCAGTTGCAGTAAAGATCTGCCCTTCTTTCCTCTTCTACTTCTTCTGAAATTGTGACAGCTCTGGCTGCTGCAGTCTGAGGTGGAATTCTTTCTCTTTGGTTGCCCCTGTTCTGGAAAGGAGTTCTGAGGTTACTCTGGGTAGAGGCAGATGGTTGATTTGGAGTTCTTCTGGGGTTACCCTGGCTTGGGCGAGACGGACCCTGATTAGACTGGTATGAAGGAATTGGTCTCTGAATTCGGGGTCCTAGACTTCCCTGTCCCCTTGACATGGCAGGAGTTGGGCAGTCTTTTAATTGATGACCAAAACCTTGGAATCCAAAACACTGGTTCTCACTTCTGGGATCATTGTTCTGTATCCTAAAAATAGATGGTCCTCCTGAGAAAGTATTCTGGGGAAAGTGTCTTCCCTTTTTAAACAGAATCTTTCTTTTATTTTAGAGAGAGAATAATTATAAGATCAGAAAGGGAGATTCTTACTCCTGTATACATCTAAGGCTGGGGGAGGAATCTTACATTCTACCCCACTTAAAAGGTGCAAGATGTCCTCATCTCGCAAGTAGAGGATAACTCTTTTGCTTAAGATCCAATTTATTCTGGGGTTCCTTATATTCCGGTCAACCCAACAGAATATGGGGATAAATATCCCTTATATAGAACTCATCATTAAATAACAATTCATTCAGATTATATCATTCATATCTTTAACACGATAATGGTCCATTAGACCGAAAATTTCCTTCTGAACATTCCTCCACGGGAATTTAAGTTAAGCAAGTTCTCAATTTGTCATCCCTTAACTTGATCTACCGTCTCAAGTATTAACAGTAGCAATTTGACAGCCCAATCCACTAATCTCATAGTGATTTGCTGAATCATTTTCATCATTTATCATTACAGGGACTCGTCCCAATCATCCACATTGTGGTTTCGCTCAGCTTATTACATTTTAACCCATTTTCAGGGATCATCATTTTTCAATCAGAATCCAAATCAATTCATCAGTTCCCAAATAGAATTAAAAATCATATCAACCACATTCGAAATCATCATCTACATAGCATTAACGCTTATAATTTCAAGTCTTAGATTTACTCATATATACTGTCGGTAAAGAGCTGCAGTTATACCCTCGGTATATACGGATAGTCATGATACTCGAAACTATAAGGTAAATACCATCATGTCTAGGTCTCAAGCAAGTTAGGGTTCCATACAATTGTGGTACTTCCAATTGAAGACCCAATTACTAATTTACGAATTTGAATTTGAATTAACAATTTGTATGAATTATATCAAACAATTACAACCTTTTTGTGCGTCTTGATAAACTTTTGACATAATTGGCTCCTCAGTTGATCTTATTGGAGATCTATGACTTAAGTCTAATAAATAGATTTTTCTTTATCCGATCGTCCGTAAAAAAAAATATTTGTATATCTATATACAAGTTGCAATAAGTACATAGAGTGGCTCGGCTCCAAAATTCAAAATCTCCTCGAGAGACGCATAAGACGACGGTACTGGACCATAGTCATGCCCTGTTACATAAGTTCTCTAACTGCGAAGGGAGTTATTATTTTCTCCTTAGGGATAAATCGACTAAGGAGTCTATAAATTCGACATGAAAGTCTGAAATTTCGAGGTGTCGAATGATATAGAATGACACCACGCACCATTTTCAGCTTTAACAGGATCATAGTCAATGAGAGATTCTGCCACAGCATTGTACGGCGGTTGCAATGGGCGTGGACATATTGCCCTGCAAACCACTTATGTTGTATTCTCTCCGCTGGGGTAGGAAAATATAAATCTGCGAAATGGCATGCGAGTCTTGCTCGGCTTGTTTGAGTTGAAGCGGAAGAGATGAGATGCTCGAAGGCAAATGCAATCATATCTTGAGACTGGGTGAGGTCGAGAATACCAGATAAATGTGGAACTTCCATCTATAAAAACAAATTCTTTGATTAAAATTTCTTCATTAAAGAAGCTTACGGAATGAAAATACATTATGAAAATGCTGTTTCTGAATTCTTATTACCAATTTCAGATAAGAATTTAATTATCTTTATTAGCTTTCAAAACCTGCTCTGATACCAACTGTGAGATCCCATTCTCCACCACGCAACAGATCCGGGGTACTAGCAGCGGAAGTAGCACATCGTGCGCGGGTAGGGGTCTCACACTCGGGGCCTCGCCCACGGATATCCGGACAAGAGACTAATCCGTCGGTTTGTCCAAAATCGAAACCGGAAAAACTCCCTTTACCCGGAAAGCACGGGCGATTCCACCAGATAACTTTGTACTCTAACGTAGTCAAGATCATTACCGATCACGCTGATCCGACTGCACCTATAAAGATACTCGGTCGGATCAAGGAAGAAACTTGCACTTGGATCATTGGGATCAACGCTTTTTTCCCCATCAAGAGGCACAGCTGTTGATTCCTATCCATAGAACAATTACTATCCGGGATTTACTTTATCTATCGTAATAACAGAAATTAAAATCTCGATTTACGGATCCATCAGTCCAGCCTAACCCCATCCGATCCCATGGGTTAGCCAACCGCCCAACCACTGTAGTGATGGGATCCAATTTGGAATTTGGTTAGGTTTTGTCCCGGGTACTAAGGAAAAGAGTTCCAAGGCCCCCTAGCCGGAAGTTCATGCAAACATAAAACTAGTCATACCACTTGCACACCCAATATGAAATTGCCTTTTTCTTAGCATCAACTAGCTTTAAAACAATCCTTTAATAAAACCATTATGTCACTGATGACAATCCTCAAAGTCTCTGGTTGAATCCTTACTTCCAGTCATTCTTTCATCGGTGTACTTATGGCATCATTGGCAACCAGAACGCTCATCACCTGTTCTCTCAGGGGCCTTTTCCATAGTTCCTAGCTCATAGTAACCGGCAATATATTCATATAATAGAATGGAATCTCCGTGGAAGATCAGCAAGATCAACCCACAGATCCATATAAAAGAGCCATGGACTCATCTGTTGAGGACCAGCAAGGTCAATCAACCAGATCCATGCCCGGTTTCAGAAAACAACTCTTACTCCTTGTTCCAATATTTTCCACGACGTACGTGTGGGTATCTTCGGCGACCCAGAGCCCGAGCACCGTATGGTCAGCACCCTCTAGGATCCTTCGCAGGTGACCTAGCGCTTCACTCATAGGCCGCTTCCTTGGTCCCTCATCCACCGTACCGGAAGCTCACCATTTAAATCGAGCCGAGGCTGGTCAAGACCTCGATCGACCTTGCTACGCGAGACGTCCTCCATTGACTCTCCGTCAGCAGTTGCAACTTTATCAGTTCAGTCTTCATGACCTTAATCCTCAAGACGGTCAAAATGCTTCTCCAGCATTCTTGACATAAAACAGTCATTTACGAACAGTCACAAATACAGTTTCTATAACGAACTCTTGTCTTTCCATATTATCCACTCTCGGACCACATTACTTATTCCACATTCCATTCAGTGTGTACTCGTTCTCATCCATTCACTCATATAGACTACATTATCTCACATACATCTTCATATTCATTATTCTACATACATATCCATGTTTGTACGTCCACATCATACATCCAATTTCACATTCATACATACGCATCTACATGCATACATCCACATCTACATTCATACATCCATACCTCCATTTCCACATCCACACATCCACATTCATATTCATACATCCACATTCACATGCATACATCCATTTTCTCATCCACATTCACATACATACATCCACATCCGTATCTACATCCATATATCCACATCCACCTCTTCATTCACAATCACATCCATACATCCACATCTACATCCACATCTACATACATACATCCATACATCCACATCTACATACATACATCCATTTTCACATCCTCATTCATACATACACATCCACATACATACATACACATCCGTATCTACATCCATACATCCACATCCACATCAACATTCACATTCATACATATACATCTACATGTATACATCCACATCACATTCATACAACCATATTACATCCATTCTCGTCCTAACACATCCCATATACATCTTAACACATCCTAACTCATCTTAACACATTCTATCACATCTCATACACATCTTATCACATCTTTTTACATCTCATACACCTCTTATCACATCCTATCACTTTCCATACGCATCTTATCAAATCTTATCACATCTCATACACATCTTTTTACATCTCATTTACCTCTTATCACATCCTATCACTTTCCATACGCATCTTATCAATTCTTATCACATCTCATACACCTCTTATCACATCCTATCACTTTCCATACGCATCTTATCAAATCTTATCACATCTCATACACATCTTTTTACATCTCATATACCTCTTATCACATCCTATCACTTTCCATACGCATCTTATCAATTCTTATCACATCTCATACACCTCTTATCACATCCTATCACTTTCCATACGCATCTTATCAATTCTTATCACATCTCATACACCTCTTATCACATCTTATCACATTTCATATCTTTTTAAAAAAAAAAAGAGAATTCTTATATTTGATATAAGATTTCTCTACACATTTATTTATACATAAATTCCATTTAAGGAGACTAACACTTTCGAAATTAAAATCAATCTTTTATGCATCTTCTTATGCATAAATTCAATTTGGTAGGAAATTACACTTTTAGAATAAAAGAATTTCTCTTATGCATCTAAGTTAAGCATAAAATCCATTTATGAGAAAAATCACACTTTTAGTATAAAAAGAATATCTTTTATGCATACTTATATGCATGAAATCCAATATGATAAAAGTAACACTCTTACAATAAAATAATCAACTTTTATGCATACCTCTATGCATGAAATTCAATTATGATAAAAGTCACACTTTTATAATAAAATAATCAACTTTTATGCATACCTCTATGCATGAAATCCAATATGATAAAAGTAACACTTTTGATATAAAAATTTTCCTTTATGCATACTTCTATGCATGAAAATTAAAAATGATAAATGTAACACTTTTGATATAAAAATTTTCCTTTATGCATACTTCTATGCATGAAAATTAAAAATGATAAAAGTAACACTTTTAATATAAAAATTTTCCTTTATGCATACTTCTATGCATGAAAATTAAAAATGATAAGAGTAACACTTTTGATATAAAAAATTTTCCTTTATGCATACTTCTATGCATGAAAATTAAAAATGATAAAAGTAACACTTTTGATATAAAAGGTTTCCTTTATGCATACTTCTATGCATGAAAATTAAAAATGATAAAAGTAACACTTTTCATATAAAAATTTATCCTTTATGCATACTTCTATGCATGAAAATAAAAATGATAAAAATAACAATTTTGATATAAAATTTTTTTCCTTTATGCATACTTCTATGCATGAAAATAAAAATGATAAAAATAACACTTTTGATATAAAAATTTATCCTTTATGTATACTTCTATGCATGAAAATAAAAATGATAAAAATAACACTTTTGATATAAAAATTTATCCATTATGCATACTTCTATGCATGAAAATAAAAATGGTAAAAATAACACTTTTGATATAAAAATTTATCCATTATGCATACTTCTATGCATGAAATAAAAATGGTAAAAATAACACTTTTGATATAAAAACTTATCCTTTATGCATGATATTAAAATTCAATTTCTCCATGATTATAATGAAATTCTTTCAATTAATCTAGGATGATAATTCCTAGAATATGGTAGGAAGTCCTCTTTTTATGCTTTGAATGAAATTATTTTATGCATAATTTTTATAAAAATTTTGCCATAGCTCCGCTGCTATGACTGATAAATCTCAATTTTTCTAAGGGATAATGCTTATCATTAAGAAAATAATTAAAATGATCTCTAATTGGATTATTAATCCATAATGGATTGAATCATCAATATACATAAACTAAAAGCATAGAAAAAAGCCATTAATTTGGCATAGCTTAATCTTGGGTTAAGGAAAAGCTTTATGAAAAGCTTGATTTGGATTGAGAATGGGTCATGAGTATGACCATTTCTTGAGTGAGAGAGAAAAATTACATAAAAACCATTAGAATTTAAACATAAATAAAAATTAACTTCAATAGCATTTATTAAATTATGTAACTCTTCACTACTATTCACCAATTAACTTCAATAGCATTTAAAAAACCATACCAATTAAACTTCTCAAGCTTGAGAGGGGTTGAGAAGAGAGAAACATTGAGAAATTATAGAAAAGATCAATATTCACTAATTACCTTACAAATTGCTTGATTCTTTGTTCACGGTAGAGGCCCCCAACCAATCAATTGGTTAAGTATGTTGATGGAGCCACTAATTGGGATTGAAGAAAGAGGGAAGCTCCAAAAACTAGTGAATTATTAAATGAATTCACAGTTCTTGGCTTAGGTGGAGTAGAGTAACGATGCATAAACACTATCTATTTTTCAACAAGGGGGAGGCTTCTATTTATAGGAAAAATTGAGCTCCTAACCAAACAAACTGATTCTAGAATTTTCTAAATCAGTTTGGTCAATTTTTGACCATTTTTAGGTCAGTTAAGCTAACTTTTTGGAACTAGACTTGAATGAGGAGAGAAGAGAGATGAAATATCTCAATTTTTATGAGTTTAAAACTCATTCAAGCATGTGAAATATGCACCTCCTTTAAAGAACTCCCCTTCCTTACATATGTGTCATAATGGAATCATTTTAATATTGCTCATAGTTTTTTGCTAATAAACCTTGTACATTTTCAACTCTTCATCTTATGTGAAATATGCACCTCCTTTAAAGAATTCCCCTTCCTTACATATGTGTCATAATGGAATCATTTTACTATTGCTCATAGTTTTTTACTAATAAACCTTGTACATTTTCAACTCCTTATCTTATGTGAGCATTTACTCATTTTTGGATACCCAAAATATCTCATTTTTTTAATATTGCTCATAGTTTTTTACTAATAAACCTTGTACATTTTCAACTCTTCACCTTATGTGAGCATTTACTCATTTTTGGGTATCTTCTTTTTACAAATTGGATTTATCTCTTCCCTACACATGGATTGATGCTATTGGCCCATAGGAACCTTAAATTGGACCATAGTCTAAAGATTTCTGAAAATCTAGACCCTTAGACTAAGGTTCTTTATACCTATTTCCAATTAATTCCAATTGCACATTGGAAAATTCTTTTTGAATTTCTGTTTCAGGGGAACTCATCTGAATTATAAGAGATATTTTTCTATCCAAAAATATTCAAAATCTAAATATTCTCTCTCTAGAATAATTTTTCTCTCTCTAGGCTAAAATAGTTAGCAACAGGGTCTTTATATTTCTGAAGAGGGTTGATTACAGGGGAAGATACTAGACATCAAAAAGTGGTTGGGGGAGGAATCTTACATTCTACCCCACTTAAAAAACGCGAGATGTCCTCATCTCGCAGTTGGAGTATGATTTCTTTCATCATGTTCTTCTTCTTCAATCACATTCAACTTTACGCCTTGAAAGTGAACGGTCGATTTTTCCCTGGTATTCTGCTGGAGTATGGATGACTTGAGAACTGTCGGTTAAGCCCTTGGTTTTTCAGTTGCAGTAAAGATCTGCCCTTCTTTCCTCTTCTACTTCTTCTGAAATTGTGACTGCTCTGGCTGCTGCAGTCTGAGGTGGAATTCTTTCTCTTTGGTTGCCCCTGTTCTGGAAAGGAGTTCTGAGGTTACTCTGGGTAGAGGCAGATGGTTGATTTGGAGTTCTTCTGGGGTTACCCTGGCTTGGGTGAGACGGACCCTGATTAGACTGGTATGAAGGAATTGGTCTCTGAATTCGGGGTCCTAGACTTCCCTGTCCCCTTGACATGGCAGGAGTTGGGCAGTCTTTTAATTGATGACCAAAACCTTGGCATCCAAAACACTGGTTCTCACTTCTGGGATCATTGTTCTGTATCCTAAAAATAGATGGTCCTCCTGAGAAAGTATTCTGGGGAAAGTGTCTTCCCTTTTTAAACAGAATCTTTCTTTTATTTTAGAGAGAGAATAATTATAAGATCAGAAAGGGAGATTCTTACTCCTGTATACGGGTGGTTGCAAGATCAAGGTGCCCAGTTTTGTCCACTCAGGCACCCTATAAACAGTAAAAAAATAGGCATTTGTTTACCTTTAGTGGCTAATCTCTCCTAGTAAATGAAGGAATTTCGTTTCAAGTTCTTTTGTTGGAACATCATATTCAAAGTTGGAAATATAGTTGCATAATTTGATTAAGCATTAGATTGTCAAAAGTCCTCATTTTCTTAGGTATAAAGTCAATGTATACACCCTGTCCCAAATTTGAACTGATTCCATAAAATGCTAATATCTTTTACATATAAACTCATATGAGATTCCCACTTTGTACCTTAGATCTTCACATAATATGGAGCTTAACTTGATTTTTTGAGAAAATTTTAAGATATTTGTCTATTTTCTTTAAATATTTCAAGGTCTTTAAAGTGTTATAATATACGCCACTTTTTGTACCCACAATAGCTACCACTTAAAATCCTCAATCTTGTAGATCAAAAGAGTGGGTAGATACTGAGACATTAGTAGAATGTGGTGGTTAGTAAAAATTACAAATCCAATGGTTGGATTTTTAATGATCTCTTTTTTAAAATTCTTCCAGACTATCAGAAGGCCTGTAAATATTAAGAATCTAATTAGTAAAATTACATTTTTGATGTGAATCATCTAAAACCTATAGGGACTAGTGTACTTGTAAAGGTGCATCTATGGAAAAATAAATTGGATCACTCTAAGTATGGAAGGATCATTTGTTTATCATTTCATCATATTTTTGATTAAATTTGATTAATTAGACTAATTTATATTAATTTAAGTTATATTGGGTTAATTTAAGAGCAAGTGTATTTTCTATTATTTGCTTGATCTTATTTTAAGTACCTTGCCCCCCAAAATTTGCTCTCCAAGCATTGTCCCAGTCCAGCATAAACTGGATAAAACTGGACACCCTGATCTTGCAACAACCCATACATCTAAGGCTGGGGGAGGAATCTTACATTCTACCCCACTTAAAAGGTGCAAGATGTCCTCATCTCGCAAGTAGAGGACAACTCTTTTGCTTAAGATCCAATTTATTCTGGGGTTCCTTATATTCCGGTCAACCCAACAGAATATGGGGATAAATATCCCTTATATAGAACTCATCATTAAATAACAATTCATTCAGATCATATCATTCATATCTTTAACACGATAATGGTCCATTAGACCGAAAATTTCCTTCTGAACATTCCTCCACGGGAATTTAAGTTAAGCAAGTTCTCAATTTGTCATCCCTTAACTTGATCTACCGTCTCAAGTATTAACAGTAGCAATTTGACAGCCCAATCCACTAATCTCATAGTGATTTGCTGAATCATTTTCATCATTTATCATTACAGGGACTCGTCCCAATCATCCACATTGTGGTTTCGCTCAGCTTATTACATTTCAACCCATTTTCAGGGATCATCATTTTTCAATCAGAATCCAAATCAATTCATCAGTTCCCAAATAGAATTAAAAATCATATCAACCACATTCGAAATCATCATCTGGATAGCATTAACGCTTATAATTTCAAGTCTTAGATTTACTCGTATATACTGTCGGTAAAGAGCTGCAGTTATACCCTCGGTATATACGGATAGTCATGATACTCGAAACTATAAGGTAAATACCATCATGTCTAGGTCTCAAGCAAGTCAGGGTTCCATACAATTGCGGTACTTCCAATTGAAGACCCAATTACTAATTTACAAATTTGAATTTGAATTAACAATTTGTATGAATTATATCAAACAATTACAACCTTTTTGTGCGTCTTGATAAACTTTTGACATAATTGGCTCCTCAGTTGATCTTATTGGAGATCTATGACTTAAGTCTGATAAATAGATTTTTCTTTATCCGATCGTCCGTAAAAAAAAATATTTGTATATTTATATACAAGTTGCAATAAGTACATAGAGTGGCTCGGCTCCAAAATTCAAAATCTCCTCGAGAGACGCATAAGACGACGGTACTGGACCATAGTCATGCCCTGTTACATAAGTTCTCTAGCTGCGAAGGGAGTTATTATTTTCTCCTTAGGGATAAATCGACTAAGGAGTCTATAAATTCGACATGAAAGTCTGAAATTTCGAGGTGTCGAATGATATAGAATGACACCACGCACCATTTTCAGCTTTAACAGGATCATAGTCAATGAGAGATTCTGCCACAGCATTGTACGGCGGTTGCAATGGGCGTGGACATATTGCCCTGCAAACCACTTATGTTGTATTCTCTCCGCTGGGGTAGGAAAATATAAATCTGCGAAATGGCGTGCGAGTCTTGCTCGGCTTGTTTGAGTTGAAGCGGAAGAGATGAGATGCTCGAAGGCAAATGCAATCATATCTTGAGACTGGGTGAGGTCGAGAATACCAGATAAATGTGGAACTTCCATCTATAAAAATAAATTCTTTGATTAAAATTTCTTCATTAAAGAAGCTTACGGAATGAAAATACATTATGAAAATGCTGTTTCTGAATTCTTATTACCAATTTCAGATAAGAATTTAATTATCTTTATTAGCTTTCAAAACCTGCTCTGATACCAACTGTGAGATCCCATTCTCCACCACGCAACAGATTCGGGGTACTAGCAGCGGAAGTAGCACATCATGCGCGGGTAGGGGTCTCACACTCGGGGCCTCGCCCACGGATATCCGGACAAGAGACTAATCCGTCGGTTTGTCCAAAATCGAAACCGGAAAAACTCCCTTTACCCGGAAAGCACGGGCGATTCCACCAGATAACTTTGTACTCTAACGTAGTCAAGATCATTACCGATCACGCTGATCCGACTGCACCTATAAAGATACTCGGTCGGATCAAGGAAGAAACTTGCACTTGGATCATTGGGATCAACGCTTTTTTCCCCATCAAGAGGCACAGCCGTTGATTCCTATCCATAGAACAATTACTATCCGGGATTTACTTTATCTATCGTAATAACAGAAATTAAAATCTCGATTTACGGATCCATCAGTCCAGCCTAACCCCATCCGATCCCATGGGTTAGCCAACCGCCCAACCACTGTAGTGATGGGATCCAATTTGGAATTTGGTTAGGTTTTGTCCCGGGTACTAAGGAAAAGAGTTCCAAGGCCCCCTAGCCGGAAGTTCATGCAAACATAAAACTAGTCATACCACTTACACACCCAATATGAAATTGCCTTTTTCTTAGCATCAACTAGCTTTAAAACAATCCTTTAATAAAACCATTATGTCACTGATGACAATCCTCAAAGTCTCTGGTTGAATCCTTATTTCCAGTCATTCTTTCATCGGTGTACTTATGGCATCATTGGCAACCAGAACGCTCACCACCTGTTCTCTCAGGGGCCTTTTCCATAGTTCCTAGCTCATAGTAACCGGCAATATATTCATATAATAGAATGGAATCTCCGTGGAAGATCAGCAAGATCAACCCACAGATCCATATAAAAGAGCCATGGACTCATCTGTTGAGGACCAGCAAGGTCAATCAACCAGATCCATGCCCGGTTTCAGAAAACAACTCTTACTCCTTGTTCCAATATCTTCCACGACGTACGTGTGGGTATCTTCGGCGACCCAGAGCCCGAGCACCGTATGGTCAGCACCCTCTAGGATCCTTCGCAGGTGACCTAGCGCTTCACTCATAGGCTGCTTCCTTGGTCCCTCATCCACCGTACCGGAAGCTCACCATTTAAATCGAGCCGAGGCTGGTCAAGACCTCGATCGACCTTGCTACGCGAGACGTCCTCCATTGACTCTCCGTCAGCAGTTGCAACTTTATCAGTTCAGTCTTCATGACCTTAATCCTCAAGACGGTCAAAATGCTTCTCCAGCATTCTTGACATAAAACAGTCATTTACGAACAGTCACAAATACAGTTTCTATAACGACCTCTTGTCTTTCCATATTATCCACTCTCGGACCACATTACTTATTCCACATTCCATTCAGTGTGTACTCGTTCTCATCCATTCACTCATATAGACTACATTATCTCACATACATCTTCATATTCATTATTCTACATACATATCCATGTTTGTACGTCCACATCATACATCCAATTTCACATTCATACATACGCATCTACATGCATACATCCACATCTACATTCATACATCCATACCTCCATTTCCACATCCACACATCCACATTCATATTCATACATCCACATTCACATGCATACATCCATTTTCTCATCCTCATTCATACATCCACATTCACATACATACATCCACATCCGTATCTACATCCATACATCCACATCCACCTCTTCATTCACAATCACATCCATACATCCACATCTACATCCACATCTACATACATACATCCATACATCCACATCTACATACATACATCCATTTTCACATCCTCATTCATACATACACATCCACATACATACATACACATCCGTATCTACATCCATACATCCACATCCACATCAACATTCACATTCATACATATACATCTACATGTATACATCCACATCACATTCATACAACCATATTACATCCATTCTCGTCCTAACACATCCCATATACATCTTAACACATCCTAACTCATCTTAACACATTCTATCACATCTCATACACATCTTATCACATCTTTTTACATCTCATACACCTCTTATCACATCCTATCACTTTCCATACGCATCTTATCAAATCTTATCACATCTCATACACATCTTTTTACATCTCATATACCTCTTATCACATCCTATCACTTTCCATACGCATCTTATCAATTCTTATCACATCTCATACACCCCTTATCACATCCTATCACTTTCCATATGCATCTTATCAATTCTTATCACATCTCATACACCTCTTATCACATCTTATCACATTTCATATCTTTTAAAAAAAAAAAGAGAATTCTTATATTTGATATAAGATTTCTCTACACATTTATTTATACATAAATTCCATTTAAGGAGACTAACACTTTCGAAATTAAAATCAATCTTTTATGCATCTTCTTATGCATAAATTCAATTTGGTAGGAAATTACACTTTTAGAATAAAAGAATTTCTCTTATGCATCTAAGTTAAGCATAAAATCCATTTATGAGAAAAATCACACTTTGAGTATAAAAAGAATATCTTTTATGCATACTTATATGCATGAAATCCAATATGATAAAAGTAACACTCTTACAATAAAATAATCAACTTTTATGCATACCTCTATGCATGAAATTCAATTATGATAAAAGTCACACTTTTATAATAAAATAATCAACTTTTATGCATACCTCTATGCATGAAATCCAATATGATAAAAGTAACACTTTTGATATAAAAATTTTCCTTTATGCATACTTCTATGCATGAAAATTAAAAATGATAAATGTAACACTTTTGATATAAAAATTTTCCTTTATGCATACTTCTATGCATGAAAATTAAAAATGATAAAAGTAACACTTTTGATATAAAAATTTTCCTTTATGCATACTTCTATGCATGAAAATTAAAAATGATAAGAGTAACACTTTTGATATAAAAAATTTTCCTTTATGCATACTTCTATGCATGAAAATTAAAAATGATAAAAGTAACACTTTTGATATAAAAATTTTCCTTTATGCATACTTCTATGCATGAAAATTAAAAATGATAAAAGTAACACTTTTAATATAAAAATTTATCCTTTATGCATACTTCTATGCATGAAAATAAAAATGATAAAAATAACAATTTTGATATAAATTTTTTTTCCTTTATGCATACTTCTATGCATGAAAATAAAAATGATAAAAATAACACTTTTGATATAAAAATTTATCCTTTATGTATACTTCTATGCATGAAAATAAAAATGATAAAAATAACACTTTTGATATAAAAATTTATCCATTATGCATACTTCTATGCATGAAAATAAAAATGGTAAAAATAACACTTTTGATATAAAAATTTATCCATTATGCATACTTCTATGCATGAAATAAAAATGGTAAAAATAACACTTTTGATATAAAAACTTATCCTTTATGCATGATATTAAAATTCAATTTCTCCATGATTATAATGAAATTCTTTCAATTAATCTAGGATGATAATTCCTAGAATATGGTAGGAAGTCCTCTTTTTATGCTTTGAATGAAATTATTTTATGCATAATTTTTATAAAAATTTTGCCATAGCTCCGCTGCTATGACTGATAAATCTCAATTTTTCTAAGGGATAATGCTTATCATTAAGGAAATAATTAAAATGATCTCTAATTGGATTATTAATCCATAATGGATTGAATCATCAATATACATAAACTAAAAGCATAGAAAAAAGCCATTAATTTGGCCTCAAGCATAGCTTAATCTTGGGTTAAGGAAAAGCTTTATGAAAAGCTTGATTTGGATTGAGAATGGGTCATGAGTATGACCATTTCTTGAGTGAGAGAGAAAAATTACATAAAAACCATTAGAATTTAAACATAAATGAAAATTAACTTCAATAGCATTTAAAAAACCATACCAATTAAACTTCTCAAGCTTGAGAGGGGTTGAGAAGAGAGAAACATTGAGAAATTATAGAAAAGATCAATATTCACTAATTACCTTACAAATTTCTTGATTCTTTGTTCACGGTAGAGGCCCCCAACCAATCAATTGGTTAAGTATGTTGATGGAGCCACTAATTGGGATTGAAGAAAGAGGGAAGCTCCAAAAACTAGTGAATTATTAAATGAATTCACAGTTCTTGGCTTAGGTGGAGTAGAGTAACGATGCATAAACACTATCTATTTTTCAACAAGGGGGAGGCTTCTATTTATAGGAAAAATTGAGCTCCTAACCAAACAAACTGATTCTAGAATTTTCTAAATCAGTTTGGTCAATTTTTGACCATTTTTAGGTCAGTTAAGCTAACTTTTTGGAACTAGACTTGAATGAGGAGAGAGGAGAGATGAAATATCTCAATTTTTATGAGTTTAAAACTCATTCAAGCATGTGAAATATGCACCTCCTTTAAAGAACTCCCCTTCCTTACATATGTGTCATAATGGAATCATTTTAATATTGCTCATAGTTTTTTACTAATAAACCTTGTACATTTTCAACTCTTCATCTTATGTGAAATATGCACCTCCTTTAAAGAATTCCCCTTCCTTACATATGTGTCATAATGGAATCATTTTAATATTGCTCATAGTTTTTTACTAATAAACCTTGTATATTTTCAACTCCTTATCTTATGTGAGCATTTACTCATTTTTGGATACCCAAAATATCTCATATTTTTAATATTGCTCATAGTTTTTTACTAATAAACCTTGTACATTTTCAACTCTTCACCTTATGTGAGCATTTACTCATTTTTGGGTATCTTCTTTTTACAAATTGGATTTATCTCTTCCCTACACATGGATTGATGCTATTGGCCCATAGGAACCTTAAATTGGACCATAGTCTAAAGATTTCTGAAAATCTAGACCCTTAGACTAAGGTTCTTTATACCTATTTCTAATTAATTCCAATTGCACATTGGAAAATGCTTTTTGAATTTCTGTTTCAGGGAAACTCATCTGAATTATAAGAGATATTTTTCTATCCAAAAATATTCAAAATCTGAATATTCTCTCTCTAGAATAATTTTTCTCTCTCTAGGCTAAAATAGTTAGCAACAGGGTCTTTATATTTCTTAAGAGGGTTGATTACAAGGGAAGATACTAGACATCAAAAAGGGGTTGGGGGAGGAATCTTACATTTACCTATTTTTAATTGATTCGAATTGCACATTGGAAAGTTCTTTTTGAATTTTTGTTTTAGGGGAAACCATTTTAGACACTAGGAGGATTTTTATATCAAAAAATATCTCAATTTTGAATTACCTCCCTCTAGACATTTTCTCTTTCCAGGCCAAAATAGGGTAAAACAGGATCTTTCTTTTATTTCAGAGAGGGGAATAATTATAAGATCAGAGAAGGGAAGGTTCTTACACTGGCACACCTCAAAAGCTAGAGGGAGGAATCTTACATCCTACCCACTTAAAAAACGCGAGATGTCCTCATCTCGCAAAATTAGAGGATAACTCTTTTCCTTAAGATCCAACTGATTCTCGGGTTTCTTATAGTCAAGTGAGCCCAATAGAATCCTGGGACAAGATCCCTTATATAGAACTCATCTCAGATATAACAATTCACTCGGATCGTACCATTCAATTCCTTATCACAATAATTGTCCATTAGACCAAAATTTCTATCTGAACAGTCCTTCATGGGAATTTTCTATTATACAAATTTTTAATTTGACATCCCTTAACTTGATCGATTGGGTCAAGTGTTAACAGTAGAAATCTATCACCATAATCCACTAATCTCATAGTGATTTTCTGAAGTCATTATTGTCATTCCAATTACGAACATCATCACAGGAACTCATCCCATTCATCCTCATTGTGGTTTTTCTCAGCTTATCCCTTTTCAACCAAAACTCAGGAATCATCATTTTTCAATTAGAATATCCAAATCCACTCATCACTTCTCAACTAGAGTTTCTAAAATCATATCAACCACATTCGAATTCATCATCTGGATAGCATTTTTGCTTATAATTTCAAGTCTTAGATTTACTCGTATATACTGCCCCAGTAAAGAGCTATAGTTGTACCCATGGTATATACGAGTAGTCACGGTCCTTGGAATTATAAGGTAAATACCATCACGTCTAGGCCTCAAGCAAGTCAGGGATTCCATGCAATTGCGGTACTTCCATCTGAAGACCCAATTACTAATTTATGAATTTCAGTCTGAATATCAATTTATATGAATTTCATCACACAATTACAACATTTTACTGCTACTTCATAAAAGTTTGACATTTTTTGCTTCTCGGTTGATCCACATTAGCCAAATTTTCTATGATACCACTAGCTGAAAGATCCCTATCCCCACCGTGCAATGAATTCATGGGTGTTAGCAGCGGAAGTAGCACTTCTTGCATAGGGCAGAGTCCCTCACTCGGGGCCCTGCCCACCACGGATATCCGGACAAGAGACTAATCCCTCAGTTTGGTGTCCAAAACCAAACCTGGAAAAACTTCCCTCGCCCGAAAAGCACGGGCGATTCCTCTAGGATATTTTTACTCTAACATAGACAAGAGCCTTATCTAATAGAGACCAATGCTTTTTTCCTCATTAAGAGACACAGCCCGTTGATTCTTTTCCATAGAACAATTTTTATCCGGGATTTACTTCATCTATCATACCATAACAGAATTGAGTCTCATTTTAGGGATCCATCAGTCCAACCAAAAATGTGGATCCATCACCCCATCCAGTCCCGTGTGTTAGCCAACCACCCAACCACTGTAGTGATGGGATCCAATTAAGAATTTGGTTAGGTTTTGTCTCGGGTACTAGGGGAAAAGAGTTTCGAGGCCCCCTAGCTGGATATTCATGCAAACTTAAAACTAGTCACACAAGACCGTATTAGGTAAAGTGGGAAAAATCCCATTCCCACATTGAAAATTTAATGCATTTAATCTAGAATCTACCTTTTTCAACCTATAAAAAATTAAAAATGGTTTGCTTTATCAAGTGATGCTAGATCGAACCTAGCTTGATCTTAGAAATAGAAAGGTTTCAAGATTTTTTAGATCCACCACTTGTATATTTTATAATTGAAGAGGATTTTTAGATCCTTCACTTGGCCATTCTATAGTCCATAAGAACCCAAGATCAGATTCTACCATTTGGTCAACCTAGACCCCCAATTAAAAACAATGGTACAAGAGCTTGTACATTGAGAGTCCCCTTAGAGTAGGATGCACTCTTCAATTTAAGACTTCATTGTAATGAACAAGACTAAATGAACAAGAATTTTAAAAATTGACATGGTGAAGGTATCCTTATATACACAACCACTACAAATTAACATTATTAAGGATAGAAAGAGTCTCCTTGGAGTAGGATGCACTTTGTCAAAATTACGATTATAAATTTTCATTTTGATGAAGCTTATTCTACTAAAGAAACAATAAAACTTTTGCATTAACAACCAAAAGATAAAAGGATAAAAGGAGTCCCCTTAAAGTTTCCTTAAAGTAGGATGCACTTTGTGGATGCATAAGAGGAGTCTCCTTAGACTAGGATGCACTCCATCTATGAATTTATTCCGGGTTCTCGAAAAAGATGCACGAGCGTGGTAAATGACGGAAATTTCCAACCGTGGCCCAAACGGCACCGAAGAGGCATGAAAATAGAATCATGCATAGAAAAATCTGTGGCAAGCAACCCGGATCTTTCTTGTTGTGTTCAGATACGATTCGGACTCATTTCGGATCTGAAACTCTGTTATGGCGATTTTGCACTATCTTCGTCGGGACCCAACTTTGACGCGCTGGGAGAAGTGATTGCGATGCCCAAATCCATGCACAGAGTGATGTGGACATAGAGTAACTTCCCTAGCACAAGTCTGTGTGGTCCGTTCTCTGATGGGGTCCCGGATCCTCAACTTCTAACTGTCCGAATCCGGGTTCTCGAAAAAGATGCACGAGCGTGCCAAATGGCAAAAATTTCCAACAATGGCCCAAACCGCACCGAGAAGAGGCATGAAATTCGAATCATGCAATGCAAAATGTGTGGCAAGCAACCCGGATCTTTCTTGTTGTGTTCAGATACGATTTAGACTCATTTCGGATCCGAAACTCTGTTATGGCGATTTTGCACTATCTTCGCCGGGACCCAACTTTGACGCACTGGGAGAAGTGATTGCGATGCCCAAATCCATACACGGAGTGATGTTGACATAGAGCAACTTCCCTAGTACAAGTTCGTGTGGTCTGTTCTCTGATGGGGTCTTGGATCCTCAACTTCTAACTGTCCGAATCTGGGTTCTCAAAAAAGATGCACGAGCGTGATAAATGGCAGAAATTTCCAACAGTGTGGCTGAAACGGCACCGAAGAGGCATGAAAATCGAATCATGCATGGACAAATGTGTGGCAAGAAACCCGGATCTTTCTTGTTGTGTTCAGATGCGATTCGAACTCATTTCAGATCCGAAACTCTGTTATGGCGATTTTGCACTATCTTCGCCGGGACCCAACTTTGATGCGCAGGGAGGACTGATTGCGATGCCCAAATCCATGCACGGAGTGATGTGGACATAGAGAAACTTCCCTAGCACAAGTCCATGTGGTCCGTTCTCTGATGGGGTCCCAGATCCTTTACTTCTAACTGTTCGAATCTGGGTTCTCGAAAAAGATGCACGAGCGTGCCAAATGGTGAAAATTTCCAACCGTGGCCCAAATGGCGTCGAAGGGGCATGAAATTAGAATCATGCATGGACAAATGTGTGGAAAGCAACCCGGATCTTTCTTGTTGTGTTTAGATGCAATTCGGACTCATTTCGGACTCGAAACTCTGTGATGGCGATTTTGCACTATCTTCGTCGGGACCCAACTTTGACACGTTGCGAGAACTGATTGTGATGCCCAAATCCATGCACGGAGTGATGTGGACATAGAGGAACTTCCCTAGCACAAGTCCGTGTGGTCCGTTCTCTGATGGGGTCCCAGATCCTCAACTTCTAATTGTCCGAATCCGGGTTCTCGAAAAAGATGCACGAGCGTGGTAAATGACGAAAATTTCCAACCGTGGCCCAAACGGCGCCGAAGAGGCATGAAAATCAAATCATGCATGGAAAAATGTGTGGCAAGCAACCCGGATCTTTCTTGTTGGGTTCAGATGCGATTCGGACTCATTTCGGATAAGAAACTCTGTTATGGCGATTTTGCACTATCTTCGCCGGGACCCAACTTTGACACGGTGGGAGAAGTGATTGCGATGTCCAAATCCATGCACTGATGTGGACATGAAGCAACTTCCCTAGCACAAGTCCGTGTGGTCGGTTCTGTGATGGGGTCCCAAATCCTCAACTTCTAACTCTCCGAATCTGGGTTCTCGAAAAAGATGCACGAGCGTGCCAAATGGCAGAAATTTTCAACAGTGGCCCAAACCGCGCCGAAGAGGCATGCAATTCGAATCATGCAATGAAAAATGTGTGGCAAGTAACCCGGATCTTTCTTGTTGTGTTCAGATGCGATTCGGACTCATTTCGGATCCGAAACTCCGTTATGGCGATTTTGCACTATCTTCGCCAGGACCCAACTTTGACACGCTGGGAGAAGTGATTTCGATGCCCAAATCCATGCACGGAGTGATGTTGAGAGCAACTTCCCTAGCACAAGTTCGTGTGGTCCGTTCTCTGATGGGGTCCTGGATCCTCAACTTCTAATAACTGTCCGAATCCGGGTTCTCGAAAAAGATGCACGAGCGTGATAAATGGTGGCAATTTCCAACAATGGCCCAAACGGCACCGAAGAGGCATGAAAATCGAATCATGCATGGACAAATGTGTGACAAGCAACCCGGATCTTTCTTGTTGTGTTCAGATGCGATTCGGACTCATTTCGGACCCGAAACTCTCTTATGGCGATTTTGCACTATCTTGGCCGGGACCCTTTGGCCGGGACCCAACTTTGACGTGCTGGGAGAATTGATTGCGATACCCAAATCCATGCACGGAGTGATGTGGACATAGAGCAACTTCCCTAGCACAAGTCCGTGTGGTCCGTTCTCTGATGGGGTCCCGGATCCTCAACTTCTAACTGTCCAAATCCGGGTTCTCGAAAAAGATGCACGAGCATGCCAAATGGCAAAAATTTCCAACCGTGGCCCAAACGGCGCCGAAGAGGCATGAAATTCGAATCGTGCATGGAAAAATGTGTGGAAAGCAACCCGAATCTTTCTTGTTGTGTTTAGATGCGATTCGGACTCATTTCGGACCCGAAACTCTGTTATGGCGATTTTGCACTATCTTCGCCGAGACCCAACTTTGACGCGCTGGGAGAAGTGATTGCAATGTCCAAATCCAGGCACGGAGTGATGTGGACATAGAGAAACTTCTCTAGCACAAGTCCGTGTGGTCCGTTCTCTGATGGGGTCCCGGATCCTCAACTTCTAACTGTCCGAATCCGAGTTCTTGAAAAAGATACACGAGCGTGCCAAATGGTGGAAATTTCCAACCGTGACCCAAACGACGCCGAAGAGGCATGAAATTCGAATCATGCATGGAAAAATGTGTGGCAAGCAATCCGGATCTTTCTTGTTGTGTTCAGATGCGATTTGGACTCATTTCAGACCCGAAACTCTGTTATGGCGATTTTGCACTATCTTCGTCGGGACCCAACTTTGACGCGCTGGGAGAACTGATTGCGATGCCCAAATCCATGCAAGGAGTGATGTGGACATAGAGCAACTTAACTAGCACAAGTTCGTGTGGTCCGTTCTCTCATGGGATCCCAGATGCTCAACTTCTATAACTGTCTGAATCCGGGTTCTCGAAAAAGATCTACAAGCGTGCCAAATGGTGGAGATTTCCAACCGTGGCCCAAACGGAGTCGAAGAGGCATGAAAATCGAATCATGTATGGACAAATGTGTGGCAAGCAACCCGGATCTTTCTTGTCGTGTTCAGATGCGATTCGGACTCATTTCAGATCCGAAACTCTGTTATGATGATTTTACACTATCTTGGCCGGGACCCAACTTTGATGCGCTGGGAGAAGTGAATGCGATGCCCAAATAACTTCCCTAGCACAAGTCCATGTGATCCGTTCTCTGATGGGGTCTCGGATCCTCAACCTTTAACTGTCCGAATCCGGGTTCTCGAAAAAGATGCACGAGCGTACCAAATGGTGAAAATTTCCAACCGTGGCCAAAACGACACCGAAGAGACATGAAAATCGAATCATGCATGGAAAAATGTGTGGCAAAGCAACCTGGATCTTTCTTGTTGTGTTCAGATGCGATCTGGACTCATTTCGGATCCGAAAATCTGTTATGGCGATTTTGCACTATCTTCGTCGCGAGACCCAACTTCGACGCGCCAGGAGAAGTGATTGAGATGCCCAAATCCATGCACGGAGTGATGTGGACATAGAGAAACTTCCCTAGCACAAGTCCGTGTGGTCCGTTCTCTGATGGGGTCCCAGATCCTCAACTTCTAACTGTCCGAATCCGAGTTCTCGAAAAATATGCACGAGCATGGTAAATGGCAAAAATTTCCAATTGTGGCCCAAACGGCGCCGAAGAGGCATGAAAATCGAATCATGCATGGACAAATGTGTGGCAAGCACTTCTCTAGCACAAGTCCGTGTGGTCCGTTCTCTGATGGGGTCCTGGATCCTCAACTTCTAACTGTCCGAATCCGAGTTCTCGAAAAAGATGCACGAGCATGCCAAATGGTGGAAATTTCCAACCGTGGCGCAAACGGTGCCGAAGAGGCATGAAATTTGAATCATGCATGGACAAATATGTGGCAAGCAACCCGGATCTTTCTTGTTGTGTTCAGATGTGATTCGGACTCATTTCAGACCCGAAACTCTGTTATGGCGATTTTGCACTATCTTCGTCGGGACCCAACTTTGACGCACTGGAGAACTAATTGCGATACCCAAATCCATGCACGGAGTGATGTGGACATAGAGCAACTTCCCTAGCACAAGTTCGTGTGGTCCGTTCTCTCATGGGGTCCAAGATCCTCAACTTCTAACTGTCTGAATCCGGGTTCTCGAAAAATATCAACAAGCGTACCAAATGGCAGAAATTTCCAACCGTGGTCCAAACGGCGCCGAAGAGGCATGAAAATCGAATCATGCATGGACAAATGTGTGGTAAGTAACCGGGATCTTTCTTGTTGTGTTCAGATGCGATTCGAACTCATTTCAGATCTAAAACTCTGTTATGATGATTTTGCACTATCTTGGCCGGGACCCAACTTTGACGCGCTGGGAGAAGTGATTACGATGCCCAAATCCATGCACGGAGTGATGTGGACATAGAGCAACTTCCCTAGCACAAGTCCGTGTGGTCCGTTCTCTGATGGGGTCCCGGATCCTCAACCTTTAACTGTCCGAATCTGGGTTCTCGAAAAAGATGCACGAGCATGCCAAATGGTGGAAATTTCCAACCGTGGCCCAAACGACACCGAAGAGGCATGAAAATCGAATCGTGCATGGACAAATGTATGGCAAGCAACCCTAATCTTCCTTGTTGTGTTCAGATGCGATTTGGACTCATTTCGGATCCGAAAATCTGTTATGGCAATTTTGCACTATCTTCGTTGCTCGGGACCCAACTTTGACGCGCCGGAAGAAGTGATTGCGATGCCCAAATCCATGCACGGAGTGATGTGGACATAGAGGAACTTCCCTAGCACAAGTCCGTGTGGTCCGTTCTCTGATGGGGTCCCAGATCCTCAACTTCTAACTGTCCGAATCCGGGTTCTTGAAAAAGATGCACGAGCGTGGTAAATGGCAAAAATTTCCAATCGTGGCCCAAACGGCACCGAAGAGGCATGAAAATCGAATCATGCATGGACAAATGTGTGGAAAGCAACCCGGATCTTTCTTGTTGTGTTCAGATGCGAACAAAATCAATTACTCCAAGAAGAGATCTACTTCACATGTCAAGAACCAAGAACCTAGAATTGCATTTGATCTAGCTCTACCACGTGGTAGAGCTGTATCCAACCTACACCACATCGTAGAGCTAGACTACTTTGAGGTCTATCTCTACCATGTGGTGGAGCTAGAATTGCATTTGAGGTCTAGCTCTACCATGTGGTAGAGCTAGAATGCATTGATCTAGCTGTGTACCATGCAAATCAACAAAACCAATTACTCCAAGAAGAGACCATGACGAGAACCAAGGAGATAAACAATTGTGTTGAATGGTGCTGGGACCCAACTTTGACGTGCTGGGAGAAGTGATTGTGATGCGAGTTCTCGAAAAAGATGCACGAGCGTACCAAATGGCAAAAATTTCTAACCGTGGCCCAAACGGCGCCGAAGAGGCATGAAATTCGAATTATGCATGGAGAAATGTGTGGCGAGCAACCCGGATGATCTTTCTTGTTGTGTTCATATGCGATTCGGACTCATTTCGAACCCGAAACTCGGTATGGCCATTTTGCACTATCTTCGCCGGGACCCAACTTTTACGCGTTGGGAGAACTGATTGCGATGCCCAAATCCATGCACAGAGTGATGTGGACATAGAGCAACTTCCCTAGCACAAGTTCGTGTGGTCCATTCTCTCATGGGGTCCCAGATCCTCAACTTCTAACTGTCCGAATCCGGGTTCTCGAAAAAGATGCACGAGCGTGCCAAATGGCAAAAATTTCCAACCGTGGCCAAACGGCACCGAAGAGGCATAAAAATCGAATCATGCATGGAAAAATGTGTGGCAACCAACTCGGATCTTTCTTGTTGTGTTCAGATGCGATTCGGACTCATTTCGGATCCGAAACTCTATTATGGTGATTTTGCACTATCTTCGCCGGGACCCAACTTTTACGCGCTGAGAGAAGTGATTGTGATGCCCAAATCCGTGCACGGAGTGATGTGGACATAGAGCAACTTCCCTAGCACAAGTTCGTGTGGTCCATTCTCTGATGGGATCCCAGATCCTCAACTTCTAACTGTCCGAATCCGGGTTCTCAAAAAAGATGCACGACGTGCCAAATGGTAGAAATTTCCAACAGTGGCCCAAATGGCGCCAAAGAGGCATGAAATTCGAATCATGCATGGACAACTGTGTGGCAAGCAACCCGGATCTTTCTTGTTGTGTTCAGATGTGATTCGGACTCATTTCGGATCCGAAACTCTGTTATGGCGATTTTGCACTATCTTCGTCGGGACCCAACCTTTACGCGCTGGGAGAATTGATTGTGATGTCCAAATCCATGCACGGAGTGATGTGGACATAGAGCAACTTCCCTAGCACAAGTCCATGTGGTCCATTCTCTGATGGGGTCCCGGATCCTCAACTTCTAACTGTCCGAATCCGGGTTCTCGAAAAAGATGCACGAGTGTGCCAAATGGCGGAAATTTCCAACCGTGGCCCAAACGGCACCGAAGAGGCATGAAAATCGAATCATGCATGGACAAATGTGTGGCAAGCAACCCGGATCTTTCTTGTTGTGTTCAAATGCGATTCGGACTTATTTGGGATCCGAAACTCTCTTATGGCGATTTTGCACTATCTTTGCTGCCAGGACCCAACTATAGAGCAACTTCCCTAGCACAAGTCCGTGTGGTCCGTTCTAGAGGTCTAGCTCTACCATGTGGTGGAGCTAGAATATATTGAACTAGCTCTACTGTCTGGTAACTATATCATGTGGTGGAGCTAGAATGCATCAATGTAACTATATCATGTAACGGAGCTAGAATTCATTGATCTAGCTCTACCATGTGGTAGAGCTATATCAAAATAATCTATCTAGACACCATGGTATCGCTAGAATGCTTTAAAGTCTAACTCCACCACATAGTAGAGATAGTCTTCAATGGGTTCTATCTCTACCATATGATAGAGCTAGTTCTAGCTTGGCCACATGGTAGAGCTATACTTCATGGGGTAGAGTCTGATGTGGGTTCCAATCTAAAAAAAATGCTTGCTAGATTTGATTACTAGTTTAACAAGTCCAACATGATTATGTGCAGGATGGATTTCCAATCTGGAGGGAGGGTCTACATGATGTTGAACAATGATTTTGTTGGTATTGGCTACGTGTGTAGAATTGATCCAAATTCCACTTGTAGTGGAACAAAGATTGGTCAAGGAAATGTGTCATTACTTGTGGAGGAATGCTTGAAGGATGTGGAACTACCATTCCCTACAATGGATACCATTTATCTAAAAAATGCATTATGGAGTAATGTTCGTTGGCCAAAAATGCTTTTAAGGCCTTTCACAAGGGAGCTGGAATTTGGAGAGTGGAGTGAAAGATGCAGTGATGCAGATCAAGAAGAGCCTGTGGAACCTCCAATTGTAGATGCAATACCGATAACATCTCCAGAACTTGACATGCAAATCCGACAATCTTGGAAGAATGAGATGGTTCTTCTAAAGGATGAGAGCATGATGCAGACTATCAATCAAGGGACTATCTTATATGTGTTTCCATTTGAATGTGTCAACTTTCAACAACTTGGTGATGATTGTGTGGGTGTGGCTATTGAAAGTGCAAATGAATTTCAAACTATGCTGCAAGTGGATAGTATCACCCTAGTTAAATGGCCTATTAAACAGCTCACAATGCTTGATGGGAGTTCATTGCAACATTATGTTCCGCTTAATGGTATGCATGCTGAACATGCTGATGTATGTAATGAGGATAATGATGGAGATGTAACTAATGAGGTTAATGTTGCCCAAACCTCTGCAAAAAGACGCTACACTTTCATAAACAGGATTCCAAAGCAGAGACCACAACCAGCTTCTGCCTTTTATATGTCACGTGAATCAGTTCAAAGGATTTCATCCATTGACTGTTGTGCAAAAAAATGCTGTCAGCTAATCGATCGTGATGTACTAATGAGGATACGACAAGACTTTTGGGGACAATCTCAGGAGTCTCGTACAAATTATGTATATGATGTGCTTTCTACAGCTTGGCATCGTGATTCGGCTCAAAAAATTAAATATGAATTTAGGTTAAATGGGGTGATTGTTTGTTGCAGAGCATGGTATGAGATGCATGGTATACCAAAGACATCCTTTTACCGTTACACAGAAAAGTTGGAGTCCGGTGTGTGTCAATATCTGCATGGAAACATAGGGGTATTGAGGAGAGGCCTACAACATACTAGTGAGGCAAGAGCACTACTTGATGAATTTGTGAACATGAACTCCAAGCCTCCGCCACACAAAAGTAGAACAATGCTAGATGGCTCAAGGGAAACCAGGTTGTCGATTCCATCAATATTCAAGCAAGTTGACATTTTAAATGAAATCAACGCAACACTTGAGCAGTTGGGACATGAGAAGAGGCTATCAAAGTCATCGTTTAGTAGAATTTGGAATAAAGAGTACCCACAAGTGTCCCTAACAAAGGCAAGTGAGTTCTCCAAGTGCACCTTGTGTAGTAGTCTCAAGGCAAAACTAGAAGCCAAACCTAGTCTAGAAGAAAGAGTAAGGCTCCTCAGTGAAAGAGATGTTCACATGCAACAACAACAAAGTTGCAGGAGCTTATACTATGCATGGTGCATATTTTCAGAAACCCAACCACAAAAGTATGTATGCATCATCCATGACAAGATGGATCAAAAGAAAACAGCCATTCCCAGACTACGGGTCCTTCCCAAGGGTGTGGATTCAGGATATAATTTACCAATTGCATTGATTGGTATGATCACTCATGGCCATACAGAAGGTCATTATGGACACTTTATTTTGAATGGTTTATGGCCATCTGATCCCAATCTAACAATTGGCTCAATCGCAAGTTGTTTACATAACTTAGAGAGGATGGATAAGCATCCTCTTGGTGATCTAGTAGCAAATGGGCTTCCAAGGAGCAATGTTTCACTTCTACATGCTTTAAATTCAAGGACAGCTTTAGACAACCACAATATGAGTGATGGTAAAGATCCCATTGTTGAACCATGTATAAATTAGGGAGACACAATGAATTGGGTTTCCTCGTTTCGCAAGTTGCCACAAAACTTGTTGCTACAACTAGATAATTGTGCTGGAGAAAATAAAAATCGGTACTTATTTGCCTATTTGTCATTGCTTGTTGCACGGGGTGCTTTCAAAACTGTACAGTTGGGATTTCTAATGGTCGGACATACACATGACGATATAGATGCCATGTTTAGAGAAATTAAGAGTGGGGCAAACCTTTACTTTACCACATTTTATGGATACTTTAAGAACCATCTAAACTTCTTCTCCAGCTCCCTTCTTGCTTACAGAGGTCCCTGACTTCAAGGCATATTGTGATGGCTACATTTGTGATGGGCAAGAAGCACTTATAGGTCACTCCAAACCACTTCTATTCAGGTTCTTCATGGAAGGAGACACACCGGTAATGCAATTTAAGGCACATGTAGCTATTCATAATTGGAGTGGAAGTATCCGTCTTTGGAAGACAGACAATGAAGGTAAACCAAGGTTACCAAAAGGAGATCCACCTCTACTACCAATGGCCGAGCATATAAAGATGCATGCAGAAGTAATATCAGGATTGAAGGGTTACATAAAATTTTGGCAGAATCTAAGTAATGGTTCATTTGTGCCAAGATATTATAGGCCCATGATAGATTATTGGAGTAATCTAATCGAAGAGCTTGGAAAACCAATACAATCAGAGGCAAGAAAGTACACAGATTTTTGGCCACGAAAGCTTAAGCTAATCCTAATGCTTTCTAACACTCTATTACAATAACCATTTCAACAACAAATACACAATTCAACTAAAATTAATGATCTTAGTTCTATGTTTAACACTAAAGAGAGCTAACATTCACTAAAAATTACACTCTTGCATTGTTTAATGCAAACTAAGCCTAATAAAAACTATGTGCAAGCCCTAAGAACATGAAAAACCATAAAATCAACAACAAAACAACAAATTAATCTAAAAATTAATCAAAAATCATTCTTTTCTTTCAAAAACATAAAAAAGAGCTATTCTACACCAATACAAATCTCACACAAATCACTATCAAATCCACATCTTTCTCATGGGAAACCATTAATCAACATAATAGGCAATGGGTTATACATATATTAGAGGTAAAACGATGGAAAAAGCCAACGGATGGCTCCTTGGCAGCAGTGGCGCAAAAAATGTTATGGCTCACCCTAACCCTCCTGGAAACACATCCAAAAAGAGATTATTCAACTGTCTCGTGACAATATTTCCAATGGCCGTGCTTGTAACCCTTGAGGTCTCCAAGCTCTACAACTCCTTGAGAACAATTCCACCGTGCCTCTCTCGAGCGTTGTCACACCGCCGCGTTGCACTATTGGATACTCGTCCCTCCTCTCACACCTCACTTCACTCACACACTCTCACTAGCATGTAATAGGGAGAGAGATTAGCAAGAGCAAGACTCCTCTCACACACCTCACTTCACTCACACACTCTCACTAGCATGTATTAGGGAGAGAGATTAGCAAGAGCAGAACTCAATTACACAATGGGAGAGTATGTTGTATTATGAGAGAAATTCACTTATATACATGGCCATAAGTGTTCACACTCACTTAAACTATGGCCGACCGGACACTTTAGGCTCATAAGAGGCCTAATGCTATTACAATGGCTACTCTCATAATATATTCATGAATTACATCACTTAGAAATTCATCCTAACTTGCTACCACATGCTCTTGAAGCGAGAATCGCCATAAATACTCAGTCACACCATTACGGGCGCCCGTCCAAGTTGTAGCTTTGGACACTATTGCTTCATATCTTGAATGTATGACCCTTTGGTGTATATACCGTGACTCCTTGATGTAAGATAATGGTGGTAGCTCTTGTTAATCCTAGAATTGGATTAACACTCTCATGGCTATATAAGCACTATGTACAAGCTCATTTGGATCAATGCAATCATATCTCTTTTATCTCATGAATGCCTCATTTGTATATATTTTTAGTTTTTCAATTATATATCACTCTTGGGGTTTGAGGTATGGCCTCAGCTTCTCTATTAATTGTCAATATTGATCTACTTGATTGATTTACTAGTTAAAGTTTAATTAAGATAAAAATTATGATAGAAATAGTATAATGAATTATTGAAAAGAAAAGTTTTTTTAAATTTATGCTTGATGGTTTCATTGTTAATCTACAGGTACATCGTCTTCCCTACTTCACTAACTCCGCTCTAGGCTTGCATGGTCACCAGGGAGGGAGCCTGGGAGTCGGCCCAAGTTAATCCCCTCCTATGCCACTAGGAATTGGATTTCCATCCCGCGAGGGTAGACATGTGATTATGATGCCGCCTAGTTTTGTGGGCCCATTCTAGTGTGGTGAATTAGTCCACCTCCATGAGTAGATATCCCCTCTGAGAAGCCCGGGGGGTTTGGTACAAGTGGTAGGACGACCTAAGGGGGTTATAGGTCGGCTTGGCCCTTGCCGACTGGTCGAACGAGGGAGTATGGTCTATGAGGTATTCCCAACTCGTTTAAGCTGAAAGACCAAATTATAAATCATTAGTGGGTTGGTATTGGTTTGTATATGTCTATGGACATGGATATGGAAGCCTGGATTTGGCTGTTGACCCAATTTTAGGGTCTCTTTTGTGAATATTCTTTTGTGAATATTTTGCTATGAGAACTTCTTGATGTAAATATTGTTCTAAAAGGCTATTTTTAAGAAACATTGTGGAACATCTTTAATTAAAGAACACATTTTTATATGTTTCATAGTGTGGTAGGAATAATTAGAAACAAAAATGATTGGGTGCGTGGGGGGGGTGGATGCATGCCGATGGCACCATCCTATAGACGAGTTGACTCGATGAGTCAGGTAACTTTCCAACATAATTGTTATTTATGATCCATAATAGAATAACGCGAGAACATGTTCTGTTTTAGGAGAATGAGCCAATGGCCATGCTAAAGAGAATGTGGAGGAGAGGGAGAGCTTCAAACCTTAGCAAGCAAACACACACACAAGAGAGAGCAAGAGACAAGAGAGAGATGGATAGCTGAATTTGCTTCTATCTTCTTCTTCTCTACTTAACCAACATAGCATAAAGATAAAAGTACACACTATATGGGTTAGTACTCAACTACTACAACATACAAGGGGGTCGGTCCATAATGTGAACTCGACTAAATGAGCTGGCGCTATAACTATGCCAGTCTCCAGTAATCCAAAATGGTTTTGTCACACAACCTGTCATCCCACTGGCCGCATATCACCCATAATCTCACAAACCATGCCAGTGGTGTACATGCGGAAGCTATCACCCAGGTGGGTCATCAATGTCCACACGTAGCACTAGTTGAGCTTGATATCCCAACACTGCCCCCCTCGAGCTCAACTCCACACATTGTACTCCAAGTAAGCTCCTAAACCTGTGTGGAGCTTCTCTGTACCCAATGCCTTTGTGAAGATGTCAGCCACCTGATCCTCTATGCTGACATATACCACATCTACATCTCCTATTTTATAGAACCTTCTCCCTCACAAAGTGATAATGCACCTCAATGTGATTCGTTCTAGCATGATATAATGGGTTATTGGTGGGCAACTGTAGGCTGCTCATGTTATCACAATATATAACAACTGCCCTATCCATGAACTCTCCCATGTCACCAAGTAGCTTCTAAAACCAAGCTACCTCACATGTTGCCATAGCAGTAACTATTGGTGGTGGCTACTTCCTACTGTCCCAACTCACAGCAGCACTCCCAAATGAGAACATAAAACCACTGGTAGATCTCATGTCTACAATACTACTAGCCCAATCAGCATTTGTGTACCCATGCAAGTGTATCTCTATATACCAGTCTCATAGAAAAGTCCATAATGAAATGTGGGCTTTATTTACCTGAGGATCCATCTAGCCACATCCAAGTGTGGCTTCCTAGGGGCCTGCATAAACTAACTCACAAGTCCAACAGCATAGCTTAAGTCTAGCCTAGTAATGGTCATGTGGATCAAACAACCCACTATGCACCTGTATGTAGTAGAGTCCTCCAAAAGCTTACTTGTATCTACGAAAAGCTTTGTGTTCTGCTCTAATGGCACTCAAATAGGCTTACATCTTGTCATACTATACTTGAACAACATGTCCAAGCCATACTACCTCTGCAATAGCAAAATGACATGAGGTGATCTCACCACCTCTATGCCCAAGAAATACCGCAGCTCACCCAAATCCTTCATCTGAAACTTCTGCTTCAAAAGCATCCTGACATCATGTATGTCTACATCACTATCACTAGTTATAATCAAGTCATCCACATAGATGACTAATAGCATGATCCCTCTATCTGTCTTTTTCACATATAGTGAAAAATTTGCATTGGATTTCTGAAATCCAATGGTAACAAGATACTCCTCCCTAATCTTGTTTGACCATGCTCTGGGTGCTTGCTTCAAGCCATACAAGAGGCTTTGTGCAACCTACACACAAAATTTGGATGTGCATCACTCTCATAACCTGGTGTACAGTACTTCTTGTTGGAAATCACCATGCAAGAAAGCATTCTTTACATCCATTTGATGTAAAGACCAAACCTTTGCTACTCCAGCCAATCTTGCCTTGTACCTGCTCTCACTGAACCATCAACATTGTGCTTGACTTTATACACCCACTTACATCGAATTTCCTTTTTTCTCTTAGACAAAGGAACTAACTCCCATGTTGCATTTGCATCCAATGCTGCCATCTCCTCATCCATGGCATCTTCCCATTTCTTATTTCCAATTGCCTCCTCAAAGCAAGTGGACTGGCAACCTCTCCTGTATTGCTTTTACCACATGTAAGCATAATTTTGGGCTGTATATCCATCATATCTCAACCTGTCGATAGGGTATCTAACCCTCGTAAACCTGTGTCAACCTGGATCACTGCCAGGTGTCTTGAAAATAGCCCTGGTTCTCCTTACACCAGGAGTAACCAAAGACGAAATGCCAAGCTCCTCATCAAGGCTCTGTAAAGAGCCACTAGAGTCACCATCCACATATGAGTGACCTGTCTGCTGACAGATTAGGCACAAAAGGTTGATCTACCTTTTCCTCTCCTTTTCATGATACATATGTACCTGCATCATTCCTCAACTTGCCTGACCATGGGTTAACATTGGATCCACTACTCTAGGACTCTCCAGGTCCACTCAGCACATGTGATTGCTGCTCTACATGTGGTGCAACATCATCACTTCTTACATCTGCATCTTCTATTGCCTTCACTACCGGTACATACCTCCTAGTCATCTCATCGAAGGAAACATCTATGCTTACTCACATCTCACGATTGGTAGGGTTTTAGCATCTATAACCTTTTTGCTCCATGGATCCAACATTGTTCTCATATGCAATACACCCAAACACTTTCAAGTGAGACACATCCGGTCTTATTCAAAAGAGTCATACCATGAACAACTGTAGTGAGTGTCATGTTCATAATGTACATATCACTTGCTACTACTTCTTCCCAAAAGTAATGTGGCATGTTCTTTCTAGCCATCAAGGCATGTGCCACTTCTGCAATGTGCCTGTTTTTCCTTTCTGCAACACCATTCTGTTGCGGAGTGTACCTGCACATAAACTACCTCTTGATTCCCTGCTTTCTTAGGAAATCACTAAACTTATTCAGAAATACTCTCCCCCACCATCTGATCTTAGGCATTTTATTTTCATGCCTTTTTCCTTCTCAACCAAGGCTTTAAATCTTTGAAAGTGATAAAACACCTCACTTTTCTCCTTCATGAAATAAATCCACACTGTCCTAGTGTGATCATCAATAATGAATGTAACATAGTACCTGCAATCTGCAATTGTTGCAGTCTTGGTTGGTCCCCATACATCTGAATGTATGACATCCAATGGCCTTTCACTGACATGATTTTCATGTGGAAAATCATGTTTGGCCTGCTTACCAAGTTGGAATGCTTCACATACCTTATGCATACCGTCAACCTTAAACTTTGGCAAACCTGCAATAATATTTTGGGCCTACATAGACTTCAGTCCTGTATATTCACATGACCAATGCGCTTGTGCCATATGTCAATATCTGTAATGACACCTGTTCCATGTGAAAACATGGCTTCCTTTATCTCCAGGCATGTTCACATCCAAAGTAAACATCCTCCCATTTCTGTTACCCTTTGCAAAACCAAGGGACACTTTTTTTTAAGTCTTCTACAAAACATCCTTGAGGATTAAACCTCAATTGCAAACCCTGCTCAACCATGTGTCCAATAGAGAGACCAGGTTCTTTGTAATATTCAGAACATGAAGTACATCAACCAAGTACTTCATTTTGCCATCCTACATAGACAATCCTGCATAGACAATGGCACTTAAACAACATGCAAAATGGGATGCGCAGTATCATCACATGTTTCTACATAACCTGGTTTTTTCATTTTTTGCATATCTCGGAAAACCACTCAACATGACTGGGCAAGTGGTTAGAGGCACCAGAATCCACATACCATAAATCTTGAGATCCTGACACATCCTCTGTTATGGAACTAAGCATGTGTTGCATCAAAAACAACTACTCACTTCTGTCATCACCTTTACATTTGCTAGATGATGCATAGTTTCATTGCTGCAACTTCCCACTTTTAATGTCGTTCTGCTTTTTGTAGAAGTCATTTGCCATGTGTCCTGGTTTGCCACTTCAGCACAGCCTATGTGTCACCAACTGTGACTAGAGTACATGTACATACACCCAGTATAAACAATACATGTGAAAACCCTGTCTGAACTTCCAAAATGCACTGCTGCACTTTAATAACTAGATTTCGAGCAAAAATAGTTCCCTACCAGAACTTCCAAAAAGCTACGGAAAACACACTATAGTGACGTAACGAGACCCGTAATGCACCCGAAATGTGAATTTGGCTAAAAAAACTTCGTCCAATATAGAACAATATACCTTCCCTATAGCTCCACTCCTGCAAACATAGCTCCTCAATCGGAGATGTGTAGCTCCCAGAGCTACTAAGGGGGTGTTATACCTAAACCAAGAAGGGGAAAGAGATGATGGTGCTCTTACGCATGTAGTAGCACTTCCTTCCTTGCTTGTTCTTGCCTCTTGCTCGCCTCCTTAGCTCTCACACAAACCAGGCTATGATACCATAAAGAGAATGTGGGGGAGAGGGAGAGCTTCAAACCCTAGCAAGAAAACACACACACAAGAGAGAGCAAGACACAAGAGAGAGATGGATAGCTGAATTTTGTTCTATCTTCTTCTTCTTCTCTAGTCAACAACCAACAACATAAAGATAAGAGAACACACTATATGGGTTAGTACTCAACTCCTACAACATACAAAGATCGGTCCATAATGTGAGCCCGACTAAATGAGCTAGCACTTTAAGTATGCCAGTCTCTAGTAATCCAAAATGGCTATCACAGAGCTTGTCATCCCACTAACCGTATATCACCCATAATCTCACCAACCATGCCAATGGTGTAGATGCGAAAGCTATCACCCAAGCATGTCATCAATGTCTGGCCATAGCACTAGTTGAGTTTGATATCTCAATAATATAAAGGCATTCAAGGATTGGAATGAGGGTACAAGAAAAGTCATGTACTAGCTTTCAATTTGTGTCACAGAAACTATGATAGGACACATACAAGATGCAAACACTCTAGCAGTTGCATGGTAGAATCTCGTTCAGATGTTCCAGACTAATACAAAGGTAAGGAAGTTGTAGTTGAAGAAAGAGTTGCATACTGTGGAAAAGAAAAGCATGTCCATCAATGAATATTCCTTAAAGATCAAGGGCATGTTGAATCCCTTGGGTCTATCAATGTATCAATGGAGGATGATGATTTGGTGGGTGTCTGTCTGAATGGGCTTGGCAAAGAGTACAATCCATTCAAGACCTCCATTGCAGTTAGGGAGAATATTACCAACTTTCGAGACTTGATATCTATGCTGATCATAGAAGAAAAGGCTTTAGGTGAGGATTCGTCTTCATCACAAAGCAAGAACACATCGGAACAAGACTTCTACTCTAATTCACGTAGAGGCAGAGGTAGAGGCCGTGGGGTTGAGGCCAGGGTGGTGGTCGATAAGGAAATCAAAATTCTGGACAACAATAGTCCAATGATTGTCAATCATATACAAGTTAAGGAGACCAATCTAGAGGCAGGGGACGCCAAAGAGGCCGAGGTGGTTGGCAAAGAAATCAAAATGCAAATAGCATAGAGTGCTATTACTGTGGCAAACAAGGACACATGGCAAAGGAATTCTACAAAAAGAAGAATGACATTACAAGTGGGAAGTTGCAAGCAAGGTAACTATGCATCATCTAGCAAACATGGAAGTGATCACATAAGTGAGTAGCTGTTTGTGATGGAGCACATGCTTAGTTCAATAAACAGGGGACATGTCAAGATCTTAAGATATATGGTATGTGAATTTTGGCACCTCTAACCACATGACCAATCATGTTGAGTGGTTTAGAGATATGTAGAAAATGGAAAAATCAGTTTATGTAAAAACAAGTGATGATACTACGAATCCCATTACACATGTTGGTAAAGTGCCATTGTCTATGCAAGATGGCAAAATGAAGTACTTGGTTGATGTACTTTATGTTCTGAATATTACAAAAAACCTGATTTTTTGTTGGATAGATGGTTGAGCAGGGTCTGCCAAGTGAGGTTGAATCCTCAAGGATGTTTTGTGGAAGACTTAAAAAATAAGTGTTGCTTGGTTGTAAAAGGTAATGGAAATGGCACGATGTTTACTTTGGCTGTGAACATGCCTGAGATAAAGGTAGCCATGTTTGCGCATGGAACAGGTGTCATTTTGCAGATATTAACATATGGCACAAGCGCATTGGTCATGTGAATGTACAACGAGACTGAAGTCTGTGCAGGCCCCAAATATTGTTGCAGATTTGCGAAAGTTTAAGGTTGACGGTATGCATAAGATATGTGAATCATGTCAACTTGGTAAACAAGCCAAACATGCTTTCCCACATGAAAAGCATGTCAATGCAAGGCCATTGGATGTCATACATTTAGATGTATGGGGACCAACCAAGAGTGCAACAATAGCAGGTTGCAAGTACTATGTTACATTCATTGATGACCACACTAGGAAAGTGTAGGTTTATTTCATAAAGCAGAAAAGTGAGGTGTTTGCTCACTTCCAAAGATTTAAAGCCTTGGTCGAGAAGGAAAAAGGCGTGCAAATAAAATGCCTAAGATCAGATGGTTGGGGAGAATATTTCTCCAATCAGTTTAGAATTTCCTAAGAAAGCGAGGAATCAAGAGAGGAGGCAGTTTACATGCAGGTACACTCCACCAATAGAATGGTGTTGTAGAAAGGAAAAACAGGCACGTTGCAAAAGTGGCACATGCCTTGATGGTGGCTAAAAAGAATATGCAACATTACTTTTGGGCAGAAGTAGTAGCAACTGCTGTGTACATTATGAACATGACACCCACTGCAACTGTTCATGGTATGACTCTTGAATAGAAGTTTACAGGCATAAGACCAGATATGCATCTTCATTGGTTATGCTATAGAGCAAAAACGCTATAGATGCTATAACCCTATCATGAGATGCGAGTAAGCAGACATGTTATCTTCGATGAGATGAGTAGCTGGTATGCACCAGTAGTGAAGGCAACAGAAGATGCAGATGTAAGAAGTGTTGATGTTGCACCACATGTAGAGCAGCAATCACAGGTGTTGAGTGGACTTGGGAAGTCCTCGACGAGTAGTGGATCTAATGTTAGCCCATGGTCACAGGCAGGTTGAGAAATGATGCAGGTACACATGTATCACAGAAAGGGAAGGAAAAGGTAGATCAACCTTTTATGCCTGATCTGCAGTAGGTCACTCATATGTGGATGGTGAATCTAGTGGCTCTGAGAAGAGCCTTGATGATGAGCTTGGCATTTCATCTATGGTTACTCCTGGTGTAAGGAGAACTAGGGTTGTTTTGAGGACACCTGGCAGTGATCCAGGTGTACGCAGGTCTACAAGGGTTAGATACCATGTTAACAGGTTGAGATATAATAGATATACAACCCATCATTATGCAGACATGGTAAATGTAAGATTCCTCCCTCGAGCTTTTGAGGTGTGCAGGTGTAAGAACCTCCCCTCCTGATCTTATAATTATTCCCCTCTCTGAAATAAAAGAAATATCTAATTTTACCCTGTTTTGGCCTAGAGAGAGAAAACTTCTAGAGAGAGATAATTCAAAATTGAGATATTTTTAGATATAAAAATCCTCCTAGTGTTTAAAATGATTTCCCTTGGAACAGAAATTCAAAAAGAACTTTCCAATGTGTAATTGGAATTAATTGAAAATAGTTAAAAAGGACCTTAGCACAGATTTTCAAAAATTTTTGAATTATGCTCCAATTAAGGTTCCTATGGACCAATAAGATTAATCCTAATGTAGGGAGGAAATAAATTTAAGAATAAAAGAAAATCTCCCAAAAATAAGTAAATACTCACATAAGATAAAGAGTTGACTAAGGACAAGGTTATTAGTTAAAAAAGAAGAGATATTTAGAGGAAATGATGCATTTTTGACACCTCAAAGTGGGGAATTCCCCTCATGAAGGAGGTTCCTATTTCACATGTGTGGATGAGTTTTAAACTCACAAATAATGAGATATTTTGATCTCTCCTCTCTCCTGTTTCAACTATATCCAAAAAGTAAGCTAAACTGACCTAAAACTGGTCAAAAGTTGACCAAACTGATCTGGAAAATTCTAGAATCAGTTTGCTTGGTTAAAGGCTCATTTTTTCCTATAAATAGAAGCCTCCCCTTTTGTAAAAGCTTAATGGTGTTTATGCACTGTTACTCTGCTTCTGTCTTGAGCCATTAAACATTGAGTTTCTTGATAATTCAATTGTTTTTGACCTAATCCTCTCCAAGTGAATTTGGTGGCCACTCTTGCTGTAAACACGAATAGGACCCTCAATCCCTCAAGCCAAAGGAAATCTCACAAAACTCTATGTAAGTTAATAATTCTACTTTTTTTCAATTCTAATCTATGGTTTTCTTAAATTTTATGATTTGTAAATGTTTGAATTAAAATCTGATTCTATGCCTTGAGGGAAAGGCCACCCCCTTCTCTTCTTTACAATTCAGCCCTTCTTAATCCTAGAAAGTTTAATTAAAAGATTGATTAAACTCTTTTCATTGTTTACTCTCTTGATTTTTAGAAAATGGAGTAGATTAGAGATATTAGAATTCAAATTGGATTAGTTCAAGTCATATATTGAATGTTAAAATTGAGAAATGGTCAGCCATACAAAAGAATTATGGTAAAATTTTCTTAAATTTTGTGGAACTAAAGTTTATCAATAGGTTATTCGAAAAGAGTAATTCCTTCCGTTTGTGCATTCTAAAAGATTTATTTTTATTTCAAAATTGTCATTGTTATTAAAATTGAATTTATGCATAGAAAGATGCATAAAAGATTTATTTTTATTTCAAAAGTGTCATTCTCATTAAAATTGAATTTATGCATAGAAGGATGCATAAAAAGATTTATTTTTATTTCAAAAGTGTCATTCTCATTAAAATTAAATTTATCATGCATAGAAAGATGCATAAGAGATTTATTATTATTTCAAAAGCGTCATTCTCATTAAAATTGAATTTCTGCATAGAAGGATGCATAAGAGATTTTTTTTTATTTCAAAAGTGTCATTCTCATTAAAATTGAATTTATGCATAGGAAGGATGCATAAAAGATTTATTTTTATTTCAAAAGTGTCATTCTCATTAAAATTGAATTTATGCATAGAAGGATGCATAAAAGATTTATTTTTATTTCAAAAGTGTCATTCTCATTAAAATTAAATTTATGCATAAAAGATTTATTTTTATTCCAAAAGTGTTATTCTCATTAAAATTGAATTTATGCATAGAAAGATGCATAAAAGATTTATTTTTATTTCAAAAGTGTCATTCTCATTAAAATTGAATTTATGCATAGAAAGATGCATAAAGGATTTATTTTTATTTTAAAAGTGTTATTTTCCTTAAATTTGAATTATGCATAATAGATGCGTAAAGAATCTTTATGTCAAAAATTAGAATCCTCTTAAATTCTATGTTTAAATTCTGTGAGGAATAGAAGTGATGACAATATGAGGCGAATAGATGTGATGATATAAGATGTGAATCAGATAGATGATGGATGGATGTGATGTGAATAGAAGTGATGAAAATCTGAGGTGAATAGATGTGATGAGATAAGATATGAATCAGATAGATGATGATTGGATGGATGGATGTGATGTGAATTAGATAGATGCAAATGAATGGATGGATGTGATGTGAATAGAGGTGATGAGAATGAGAGGTGAATAGATGTGATGAGATGTGATGTGAATCAGATAGATGGGAATGAATGGATGGATGGATGTGATGTGAATATGAGGCGAATAGATGTGATGAGATGTGATGCGAATCAGATAGATGTGAATGGATGGATTGATGTGATGTGAATAGAAGTGATGAGAGTATGAGGTGAATATGTGTGATGAAATGTGATGCAAATTAGATAGATGTGAATGGATGGATGAATGTGATGAGAATAGAAGTGATGAGAATATGAGATGAATAGATGTGATGAGATAAGATGTGAATTAGATAGATGATGATTGGATGGATGGATGTGATGTGAATTAGATAAATGCGAATGGATGGATGGATGTGATGTGAATTAGATAGATGCGAATGGATGGATGGATGTGATGTGAATAGAGGTGATAAGAGTATGAGGTGAATAGATGTGATGAGATGTGATGGGAATTAGATAGATGAGAAGAATGGATGGATGGATGTGATGTTAATAGAGGTGATGAGAATATGAGGTGAATAGATGTGATGAGATAAGATGCGAATCACATAGATGATGATTGGATGGATGGATTTGATGTGAATTAGATAGATGTGAATGAATGAATAGATGGGTGTGATGTGAATAGAGGTGATGAGATGAGAGGTAAATAGATGTGATGAGATGTGATGTGAATTAGATAGATGTGAATGGATGGATGGATGTGATGTGAATAGAGGTGATGAGATGTGAAGTGAATAGATGTGAGATGTGATGTGAATCAGCAGATAGATGGGAATGAATGAATGGATGGATGGATGTAATGTGAATCAGATAGATGGGAATGAATGAATGAATGGATGGATGTGATGTGAATAGAGATGATGAGAATGTGAGGTGAATAGATGTGAGATGTGATGTGAATCAGATAGATGGGAATTAATGAATGGATGAGATGTGATGTCATGTGAATGAGAATGTAAATGAATGATATGAGATGTGAGTGAATGTGTATGTGAAGAATGGATGTGAATGTGTATGAGAAGAATGGATGTGAATGAGTATGTGAAAGAATGGATGTGGATGTATGTGAAAGAATGGATATAGTTGTGTAGGTGACAGAATGGATATAGTTGTGTAGGTGACAGAATGTGATGTGATGTAAAGAGATGAGATGTGACATGAATATATGTGGATGTGAAGTGATAGATATGAATGTATGGATAGATGCGAGTAGTCGTACATGTGAATAATGGATGGATGTGGATGAATGAGATGAGATGTGTATGAATGAGATATGATGTGGATAGAAGTGATGTGATATAATGGTGATGAGAATGAATGTGATGCATATGAATGAAAGTGAATGTGATGGATATGAATGAATGTGATGTGATGGGATGTGAATCGGGATAGATGTGAATGAATGAGATATGAGGTAAAATGAGATGAGATGTGAGGTAAAATGAATGAGATGTGATGTAAAATGAATGAGATGTGATGTGAATGAATGAGATGTGAGGTAAAATGAATGAGATGTGATGTGAATGAATGAGATGTGAGGTAAAATGAATGAGATGTGATGTGAGTGAATGTGATGTGGTCTGAATGGATGAGATGTGAGTGAATGTGATGTGGTCTGAATGGATGAGATGTGAATGAATGTGATGTGATGAGATGTGGATATGGGTAGATGCGAGTGGATGAGATCTGATAGGAATAAATTGAGGAAAGATGTGATGAGATAAAAATGATGTTATTGGATAAGAATAGGAATACTTATGAAATGATTTTGGAATTAAATAATGTGGTTTGATGGAGCAATGTGGAAAGACGAGAGTTCGTTATAGAAACTGTATTTTTGAACTGTTTTTAAATGACTGTTTTATGTCAAGAATGCTGGGGAAGATAGATGAAGTAAGTGCAATCTTTTCCCTGATCTGACCATGGGACTTACGGGTTTGGTCAGATCGGTTCAGTTAGTTAAAGCTTTTGACTACGTTAGAGAAAACTTATCCTAGAGGAATCTCCCGTGCTTTTCGGGCAAGGAAAGTTTTTTCGGGTCTGGTTTTGGAAGAACCGATGGATTAGTCTCTTGTTCGGATATCCGTGGGCGAGGCCCCAACGAGTGTGGGACCCTGCCCATGCAAGAAGTGCTACTTGCACTGCTAGCACCCTTGAATTCGTTGCACAGTGGAGACAGGGATCTTACAGCTAGTATCAGAGCGAATTGGCTAATGAGGATCAATCGAGAAGCCAAAAATGTCAAAAATTTATGAAGATGCAATAAAAGGTTGTAATTGTGTGATAAAATTTATACAAATTGTTATTCAGACTGAAATTTATAAATTAGTAATCGTGATAACTGCAGCTCTTTACTAGCAGTATATATGAGTAATTCTAAGACTTGAAATTATAAGCATAAATGCTATCTAGATGATGAATTCGAATGTGGTTGATATGATTTTTAAATTCTGGTTGAGAAGTGATGAGTTGATTTGGATTCTGATTGAAAAATAATGATTCCTAAATTTTGATCAAAATGTAATAAGCTAAGCAAAACCATAATGAGGATGAATGGGACGAGTCCCTATGATGATGTTCATAACTGGAATGACGTTAATGACTTCAACAAATCACTATGAGATTAGTGGATTGTGCTGAGAGATTGCTGATGTTAACACTTGACCCAGTAGATCAAGTAAAGAATTGTCAAAATAAAAATCTGTATAATTGAAAACTCCCATGGAGGACTGTTCAGATAGAAAGTTTGGTCTAATGGACCATTATTGTGATAAGTATTTGAATGTTATAATCTGAGTGGATTGTTATCTGATGGTGAGTTCTATATAAGGGATCTTTATCCCAGGATTCTGTTGGGTTCACCGCTATAAGTACAAACCCTTTCCTAGATGCCCACACCTTGGACATATTGACTAGTCTAGTATGTCCAAGAATGAATCATATTAGTCACAAGTCACATATATATAGGCAAGACCTAGAGTGAGTTAGGGCTAGCTATATATAGCTCCAACATAACATTCCCACAAATCCTATAAGTACAAACCCTTTCCTAGATGCCCACACCTTGGACATACTGACTAGTCTAGGAAGGGGGGTGACCCAAGGAAGACTCACTGAGTCTCTTCCAACAAGAGCACTCACATATGACCTCAGTAACTCATATAGGCCGCAAATTCACCTCCCAATTTCATTGGCCATGCCTATAACAAGTGTGTCATCGGGTTTTACACCCCATGTCACTTCGATTCGATCGAGCTTTGGTCCCTTGCCTAACATTCCCGCAAATCCTACAAGTACTAACTCAGGAAGGGGGGTGGCCCAAGCACTCAGTGAGTCTCTTCCAACAAGAGCACTCACATACGGTCTCAATGATTCATATAGAAATATGTCCGTACAAATTTCCAAAATTATGGGCAAATACGACGGAACAACAGACCCTGTTTAATTCATTCAAATGTTTGAACATAGATGTGAAGCCTTTGGAAATCCCAACTGCCCCACTAAGGTACATGCATTGAACTTATGCTTAGAAGGAAAAGCTAGTCGATGGTTCATTGCATTAATGTCAGCGATGAAGACCAACTTCAAAACCTTGAAATCAGCCTTTATACATGGCTTTTCCAGACAAGGTGATCGGTGGAGTGCAATAACAAACTCTATTCAATTGAGCGTCAACCAAATGAATCCGTTAGAGATTTTAGCCTTCGGATGAAACTCTTGGACCCATGTTGTGAGTCATGGGAAAAATTAAACGATGTTCAATGAGGAGATGTTTCATGATGGGCTTGAAGAATAACAGCTTACACAACTTGATCGTTGTATCCAATCCGGAAACATTCGATCAATGTTGTAAAGAAGCAATACGTTTAGTGACAACATGCTAGAAGATGATCATGCTACAAGATGTTCCTCATCTAAACCAAGTAAAGCAATGGCAAAAGAAAGATCGATCTCGAAATTGACATTCCTAGAATTTTAAACAGCCTTGTTTAAAACTGTACAGCCAACATCTGTAAGAGAGGATGAAAACCTTCAAAACTAGCCATCATTAATGCCTCTAATAGTGAGCGAAATGCCTTGTGTCGAATGCAATCAACGAGCAACCATCCCAATCCTCATTGTGCATACAAGGCATCTGTCCTTCTATACTGCATATATTGTAACCCCATGATACTAAAAAGTGTCTCGCTTCATTCACAATGGACTCAAAACCTCCATCTTTCGTGCACTAAACAGAAACAGTCCAAAGGGTAGAAACTACTTAGGAGGCAGTTAATCGAACACTTCAGTGTCTCTATTGTCGTGGACCTCACAAGGTGGCAGATTGCACATTTTGGAATACTTCCATGCCCAAAGTCACTGACACCTTACGACCAATGTGGCATTAATCAGATGTTCCAAGATTGCCCAAGGCAAGTTGCTTCAATGAACCTTGTCTCACAAAATACAACTCTTAACATCCTAAGTGTACAAAACGGACAATTGTCCACACCTTGAATGTGCTTACACACTTACAAGCCAAGGTACAACAAAACAGTCAAAAAGAACATAAAAGCCAATACCTCAACATGGGTAGAAGCACATGCTTTAAAACAAAACCCAAAAGAGAAACCAAAACCTTCTAAAACCAAGAAAAACAAAGGATAAAAATCTATCGAAACCAAGGTCAAGTTAAAAGACAAGGAAAAGGAGTCTGTGAGACAGACATAAACCCAAAAGGGGACATAAACCCAAAAGGGGACATAAACACGAAAGATCCAAAAGCTATACATGATGCAGAAGCATCGACCTCAAAGACCACAACACCCATATGTGCGACATAGGATACAAAAACCCAAAAGAAAATTCGATCTCGTCACATGGGTAAACATAATGAAAAACTGACAAACCAAAGAAAGTCAAAAAATGAAACAAGTTCTAGTACATCACTAAGTGAGGATGAAACAAGTTCTTACTCTTTGCTCAGTGCACTACATAGACCAATCAAGAAACTAGAACGCACCCAACAACCCCAAATGGATAATAATGATCACATGACATATGCGGAACGCAAAAAAGCAATCTCAAGAGAATATGCTTAGCTTGGTTGAATGTCTTACAGGGTCATCGGTTGTGATTAAACCTTATAATGCCAAACCTAAAACAGCAACCAAGATACAAAGCCTAGAGGAGTACCACTTTTCTTTTCAAGAGGAAGAAATACTCTCTACAAAAAAGAGTCATTTGAAACAGACTGTACGAACTAAAGGCTTGAGAAAGCACGTGACAAATTTGATAATTCCCTTACAAGATTAAAAGAGTCTCTCAAAACCTCATTCAGAGGAATGCTCTTCTCTCATGATAAAGCCAGCATCACATCAACACTTGCACCTTCTTTAATGACTCAACCTGAGTTATACAAGGACATAATGAACTACATAAAATAGGAATGTCAGGATTCACAAGTTTCCAAACAGCCCTCATTAAGAATTGTCAGAGGGCCAAGTGTACCATTGTACGCATTAGGTACTCTTGAAAAAGTTGAGACCCAAACAGAGGATGAAAGTGAAGGGGAATATGAAACAAACACAGGATCTGAAGCTGAAACAATAACCAAAACACCCATGGTTCCTTTGGAATATTCTATCATGGTATGGTTCGATTTTCCTACAGGAAATGATATTCTATGAAAACACGCATTGATTAGCCCTCGAGCAAGTCATAACATCATGACAATAGACACTTGGGTGTCATTGTGGGACAACCTAAACTCACCCCGACAAGTAATAGTCTTGCAAAAGGAACCAATGAACAAAACATTGAAGTTCCAAGTTACTTTAGATACACTACTCAAACAATTGATGGGGCAATATGGAATTTACATTTCATGTTACCCTAGATTCCCTTAAGTATGATGTCATCTTTGGTGGACCTTGGATAAGTGAATTGTTGTATTCACTAGATGAATCCATGCAAATAGTCACCTTGAAAACTCCTGTCGGCAATGTACAATTGTTATTACGGGAGGAAGAAACCTTGCAGGAGCTGGAACTTCCAACATATCTTATTGAAAAGATCCCTAGGATTTTGGTTGGATTGGAAATTTCAAATAAAATCACCACAGCTTTGCACAGCTTTATCCAACACAAGAACACAATCTCATGACCCTCGAGCTATGGGATTTATTAGGTCAACCAACACTCATGGCACATCTTGAAAAGGATTATCTTTACACAAGACTTGAACATGCCATATCTAGGGTACTTTGAACATACAATGTATATTGAAACTAACCCACTCACTTGTAAGTTTTTTGTGGTTGAGTATGTGTTGGAAGCATATTTAATCTTGGGGCATGAATGGACTATTGCTGCCTAAGCACCACTGTGATTTGCTAGCGATAGAGTCATCATGATGGTCAACGACAAAAAGTTGACAATACCATACTGCCGGGAAGAGGATCCAACTTTAATGGATATCTTTGATGCTGAACGCAAAAGGATACAAGCCTCTTCCACAAAAGGCCCTCTACACAATGACCTACAATCTGTGTCAACAACCAACTCCGATAAAGCCTCTACTCCTTCAACCCCATCCTCACCTCTACGAAGTTTGATGCCAAAAACTCGCAATCAGTAGCTATTCTTGAAGAAGTTCCCAGAGCCCAACAATCCAACTCTAACAGGGAACTCAAAGGAAAGGCCCTGGCTCCTTCATCAACAAACCTCACCAAAGGAGACAACCACATGCTCAAAGGCCTCGTCATCGCCGACCAGCCACTCCACAAGAGACTCTAACCTCATCATCCAACAATGCCAATGAGTCTCAAACCTACAACCTTGGCAGCAATATAAGATTCCTCCCAGCCTCTCAAGATGTTGAGCATCTTCCCCTGTAATCAAATCCCTCTTCACAAATATAAAAGATCTTATTTCTACCGGTTTTGGCCTAGAGAGAGAAAATGTTCTAGAGAGAGATTATTCAGATTTTGAATATTTTTGGATGGAAAAATATCTCTTCTTATTAAAATAAGTTCCCCTGAAACAAAAGTTCAAAAAGATTTTTAGAAGGTGCATTAGAAATCAAGTATAATCTGTTCAAGAGGCCTTATCCTAGTGGTCCAGATTTCCTGAAAATTTTAAATTAAGGTTTTGAGGGGCCAATCCGATTCATCCAAATGTGTGGAGAAGATAAATAGAAGAAATAAAGAAAACCCCTCCCAAAAATGAGTAAATACTCACATAAGATGAAGAGTGGACTAAGGACCAAAGGAAATACTAAAAAAATGGATTTTTGACACCTCACAATGGGAATTCCCCCCTCATGAAGGAGGCGGCTATTTCACATGTGTGGTGGAGTTTTAAATTATCAAAAATTGAGATATTTCATCTCTCCTCTCTTCTAATTCAAGTCTAGTTCCAAAAAGTAAGCTACACTGACCTAAAAATGGTCAAAAATTGACCAAACTGATCTGGAAAATTCTAGAATCAGTTTGCTTGGTTAGGAGCTCACTTTTTCCTATAAATAGAAGCCTCCCCCTTTGTTGAAGCTTAATAGTGTTTTATGCACTGTTACTCTACTCCTCCCAAGAGCCAAGAACTGTCAATTTCTTAATAATTCACTAGTTTTTGACCATTCCCTCTTCGAAAGATTTGATGGCTACTCTTGTTGCAAACAAGAGAAGGTCTCTCAAACCATCAAGCCAAAGGAAAGCTCCCAGAATTCATGTAAGTTAGAAATCTTATATTTTTCTTTACTCTTTTAATGGTTATTTCCATTAGATTCAAATTCTATGCATAGAAAGATGCATATTGGTTATTTTTTATTATTATAAAAGAGTGATTTTCATTAGATATAAACTCTATGCATAGAAAGATGCAAATTGGTTAATTTTTTATTACAAAAGTGTTACTTTGATCAATATTGATTTTTATGCATAAATAGATGCATAAAATGCATAAAATAATTTTTTAATTATAAAAGTGTTACTTTCATCAATATTGACTTTTATGCATAAATAGATGCATGAAAGAATTTTTTTATTATAAAAGTGTTACTTTCATCAATATTGATTTTTATGCATAAATAGATGCATAAAAGAATTTTTTTATTATAAAAGTGTTACTTTCATCAATATTGATTTTTATGCATAAAAGAATTTTTTTATTATAAAAGTGTTACTTTCATCAATGTTGATTTTTATGCATTAAAGAATTTTTTTATGTAAAAGTGTTACTTTCATCAATATTGATTTTTTATGCATAAAAGATTTTTTTAAATTATAAAAGTGTTACTTTCATCAAAATGGATTTTTATGCATAAATAGATGCATAAAAGAAATTTGTTTTTTATTATAAAAGTGTTAGTTTCATCAAAACTGATTTTTATGTATAAAAGAGTTCACTTTAATCCTATGTTTAAATCCCATGAATATTGGAAAAATGAATAAGTAAATACTTAGTGAAGAAAAATTATACCGTTTCATATTCTCTAGGATGGTAATGAGAAAATTCAAAAAAACTATCGAAGTCGAAATTTTAGATAAATGACTAATGTATTCCTCATAGGAATTCGTGTTTAGTTTTGAATTCAGTAAAGTAGTAATTGAAATATTACCTTCAAGAAAGATAGTTCAGGGAGAACCTTTTCAAACTCAAACCCTAAATCAGACTATGACCAAGACGTAACTTCTTCGTCAGTTTCAAGAAAAGACTATGTGACCAGTTCAGTAATCTACACTCAAATCACCCACCGAATCTGAAATTAAGTTGAGACCTTTGATTTTGATCTGAGGATCAAGAATTCAAAATTCAAAGAATTCTGCTTGGGAATCCAGACCTGTGATCTAGAAGTCTTGGGATACGGAATTAAGATATACTCATTGTATTCAAAAGAAAATCAAAACTGAAAACTTGCATAGAAACCTTGATTTCTTAAAAGAATGTCTTACATCTAGGATAAAGAAAGGCTGAATTTAAGAATGAAGAGAGGGGGAAAGCCTTTCCAACAAGGCATATCATCATTTTTCATTTTAAAGAAAACAAAAATGCCATTAAAAGGAATAAAGAAAAAGTAGGATTTCTAGCTTACTTGAATTTCTGTGAGCTTTCCTTTGGCTTGATGGTTTGAGGGATCTACTCTTGTTTGCAACAAGAGTGGCCACCAATTCTTTTGAAGAGGGAAAGGTCAAAAACTAGTGAATTATCAATAAATTCACTGTTTTTGGCTCTGGGATGGAGTAGAGTAACAGTGCATAAAACACTATTAAGCTTCTACAAAGGAGACTCGGATTCTATTTATTGGAAAAAGTGAGCTTCTAACCAAGCAAACGGATTCTAGAATTTTTCAGATCAATTTGGTCAATTTTGGACCTTTTTTGGGTCAGTTTAGCTTACTTTTTTGAACTAGACTTGAACTAGGAGAGAGGAGAGATGAAATATCTCAATATTTGAGAATTTCAAACTCCACCACACATGTGAAATAGGCGCCTCCTTCATGAGGGGGAATCCCCACTGTGAGGTGTCAAAAATTCATTTTTTTTAGTATTTCCTTTGGTCCTTAGTCCACTCTTCATCTTATGTGAGTATTTACTCTTTTTTGGGGGGATTTTCTTTATTTCTTCAATTTATCTCCTCCACACATTTGGATGAATCTGATTGGCCCCTCAGAACCTTAATTTAAAATTTTTAAAAAATCTAGACCCTTAGGATAAGGCCTTTTGAATAGATTATAATTTATTTCTAATGCACCTTCTGAAAATCTTTTTGAACTTCTATTTTGGGGGAATATATTTTAATAAGAAGAGATATTTTTCCATCCAAAAATATCTAAAATCTGAATAACCTCTCTGTAGAACAATTTCTCTCTCTAAGCCAAAATAGGTAGAAACAAGATCTTTTATTATTCTGAAGAGGGAATTGATTACAAGGGTAGATACTGGACATCTTGAGGGGCTCGGGAGGAATCTTACATTCTCTCCCACTTTAAAAATGCGAGATGTCCTCATCTCGCAAACTGGGGGTAATCCCGCAACAGATCGGCTTCTTTCTCATCTCGCAAGTGGCATCTTCAAAAGGATAGACTTCCATTTAACCAATAAGTCTCTCACAATTCTATTCCTGAGAACCTTTTCTCGAATATCAAGGATTTCTTCAAGTTCGAGTTCCATCTACCCTTGGGTTAAAGAAGTTAAGATTTCATCATCAAGCACATGATTCGGGCTTGGTATATGCATTTTAAGAAGGTTAACATGAAATACATTATGTACTTCAAGTTGAGGAGGCACAAGAAGTTCGTAGGCTAAGTCACCTACTTTCTTTCTAATGAGATATGGTCCACAATATCTGGGGGATAACTTCTTGTACTTCCCAAGAGATAGAGAACTTCTTTTGGGGCGTACTCAAATGAAGACCATATCTGCTTCTTCGAATTTTCTTTCTGTCCTCTTCTTATCTGCATATTGTTTTTGTCTATCCTGGGCAGCTTTTATATCTTTGCAAATTGACCGCATCTGCTGCTCCATGTCATCAAGCATCTGTATGGACATCTCGACCCTAATCAATGGGTCCGACCAACTTATTAGAGTTAAACAATCTTGTCCATACAGAGATTTGAAAGGGCTCATCCCAATACTTCGGTAATAAGAAGCATTGTAGGCTAACTCGACTAGGTGCAGATAGCTTAGCCACTTCTTGGGTTTCCTGTCCCACAGTATGACCGAAGTATATCTTCGATTACGTGGTTCATCCTTTCAGTTTGACCATCGGTCTCGGGATGGTAAGCTGTGCTGAGATCCAAGAAAGTTCCTACTGCTTCAAAAAATGTAGTCCAGAATCTTGACGTGAACTTGGGATCTCGATCACTTACTATTCTCCTGGGTAGGCCATGCAATCTGAAGATTTCCTTGAGGAACACTCTGGCCACTACCACTACAGTGTAGGTTTCTTTTACTGGAAACAGATGGGCAACTTTGGTTAGTCTATCAACTACCACAAAGATGGAGTTGTAACCTGATTGCACTGAAGGTAATCTAGTAATAAATTCCATACCGATACATTCCCACTTCACTTCCTAGGCACTTTTACTCTCTCGGCCTTGACTTTCTGACAGGTCAGGCATTGATGTACATGATTAAGTACATCCTTTTTTAGACCAGGCCAAAAGAAGGTTTTCTTCACAGACATGTAAGTTTTGATGAAACCTGGATGTCATGCAATAAGGCTGTCATGGGCTTCATTCAGAATTTCACCCTTAGCTCCCTCATCATTGGGAATGCATAGCCTGTAATTGTAATACATAATTCCTTCATCGAGGCTGTACCCTTGAACTCAGTTCAACTCCTATGGAGTTTTGCTTTCCTGTGCATAAGTAGGGTAGCAATAGGGCCAAAGAATCTATCCTACATGATCTTCTCTCTTGCTTCAATAATCAAAGGATTTGATCTTCTCTCTTACTTCAATAATCAAAGGATTTGAAACTACAGTAGTTGCAAGCAAGGAGGCTTTTCTGCTGAGGGCATGTGCTACCACATTTTCTTTGCCTGGGTGGTACTTGATTTCAAAATCAAATTCCTGCAGGGTCTGCATGCACCTTCTTTGGTGCATGTTGAGATCCTTCTGAGTGAAGATCCACTTTAAGCTCTGATGATCTGTCATCAAAGTGAATCTTTGACCCAGTAGGTAATGTCTCCACACAACTTCAGGGCATATACTACTGAAAGTAGTTCCACGTCATGGGATAGCATAATTTCTCTCATGCGTTCTGAGTTTTTGGGATTCATAGGCCACTGCATGACCTTCCTGCATGAGTGCACCTCCCAGGGCAAAACCACTGGCATCAGTTACTACCTCAAAGGGTAGAGAGAAATCTAGCAACTTTAGAATGGGATTGGTTATCCCAAAGTGGTCTTCAGCTTATCAAAAGCACTCTAGCACCTCGCAGACCATTGAAACATGATATTCTTCTTGAGAAGATTAGTCAGGAGGAAGCTATGAGAGCATACTTTGGTATAAAAATTCTATACCAACCAGTCAATCCCAAGAATCCTCTGACTTCTTTCACTGTCTTAGGTTTAGGCCAATCTATGACTGCTTGGACTTTTGCAAAATCTGGGGGAAACTCCATCTTTGGATACCAGAAAGCCCAAGTATTCAACATGGTCTCGGCAGAGAAAGTGCATTTTCTCTTTTTTGCAAAGATTTAGTGCTTCCTTAGAATCTCAAGAACTTTTTTGACATGAGCTTCATGGTCAGCTGCATTCTTTGGGTAAATCAGAATATCATCAAAGAAAACAAGAACAAAACTATCCAAGTATTCTCTGAGAATGTCCTACATTAGGCGATTGAATGTAGCTAGGGCATTTGTCAATCCAAACGGCATGAAAGTGAATTCATAATGCCCATACTGAGTATTGATGACTCTCTTCGGGATATCTTGCTCATTAATCCTGATCTGATAATACCCTGATTTGAGATCTATCTTTGTGAAGATCTAGGCTTCTGGGGATAGGATACTTATTCTTAACTGTCAGCTGATTGAGACCTCTGTAGTCCACACAGAGTCTTAGCGTTCCATCTTTCTTTTTCTAAAAGAGAACTGGCGCACCCCAAGGTGAAACACTGGGTCTTACAAACCCTTGTTCTAACAGCTGTCTAAGCTATTCCTTGAGTTTGATGGCTTTAATAACGGGAGTTTTGAGAGTATTTTTCTAAACTGGTCACACGTTCTTTCCTCGAAACCGACGGAGGAGTTTGGTCTTGGTCACAGTCTGATTCAAGGTTGAGCCGGATAAGAGTTTTCCTAAACTATCTTTCTCAAAACGGTTTGATAATTCGGTTACTATTTTACAGAATTTCTTTCTTTGAATATTCACTTAACTGATTTCTAAATTCCAGTGAGGAATAAATTAATCATTTATCTGAATATTTCGATCTCGATAGATTCCCTGATTTTCTTTTTACAATCTGTGAGAATATAAAACGATAGAAATTTCTCTCTTGGAGTATTTAATTATTCATTTATCAAATACTCATAGATTTTGAACATAGAATTTAAGAGAATTCTAATTTTGATATAAAAATTCTTTATGTATTTATTTATGCATAAAAATTGACTTGAATGGGAATAACACTTTTATAAAAAAATACTTTTATGCATCTATTTATGCATAAAATCAAATTTGATAGGAATAACACTTTAAAAATAAAAAGAATTTCTTTATGCATCTATTTATGCATAAAAAATAATTCTTATAAGAATAACGCTTTTACAATTAAAAATAAATTCCATTATGCATCTTTCTATACATAGAAATTAAATTTAATAAGAATAACACTTTTTTAATAAAAAAATTTCCATTATGCATATTTCTATGCATAAAAATCATATTTAATGAGAATAACACTTTTATAATTAAAAACAATTTCCATTATGCATCTTTCTATGCATAAAAATCAAATTTAATGTGAATAACACTTTTATAATTAAAAAAATCCATTATGCATCTTTCTATGCATAGGAATTAAATTTAATATAAGAATAACAATTTTATAATAAAAAATTTCCATTATGCATCTTTCTATGCATAAAAATCAAATTTAATGAGAATAACACTTTTGTAAGATTCCTCCCCCAGCCCCTCAAGATGTCCAGTATCTTCCCTCTTGTAATCAATCCCCTCTTCAGAATAATAAAAGATCTTGTTTCTACCTATTTTGACAGAGAGAGAAAATGTTTTGGAGAGAGGTTATTTAAATTTTAGATATTTTTGGATGAAAAAAATTATCTCTTCTTTTTAAAATAAATTCCCCCAAAATAAAAGTTTAAAAAGAATTTCAGAAGGTGCATTAGAAATAAATTATAATTTGTTCAAAAGGCCTTAGCCTAAGGGTTCAAATTTTCTGAAAATTTTGGATTAAGGTTCCTATGGACCAATAAGATTAATCCAAATGTAGGGAGGATATAAATTAAAGAATAGAAGAAAAATCTCCCAAAAATGAGTAAATACTCACATAAGATGAAGAGTTCACTAAGGTTAAGGTTATTAGTTAAAAAAGAAGATATTTAGAGGAAATGATGCATTTCTGACACCTCAGTGTGGGGAATTTCCCTCATGAAGGAGGCGCCTATTTCACATGTGTGGATGAGTTTTAAACTCACAAATAATGAGATATTTTCATCTCTCCTCTCTCCTCTCTCCTATTTCAACTAGAACCAAAAAGTAAGCTAAACTGACCTAAAAATGGTCAAAAAGTGACCAAACTGATCTGGAAAATTCTAGAATTAGTTTGCTTGGTTAGAGGCTCACTTTTTCCTATAAATAGAAGGCTCTCCCTTTGTAAAAGAATAATAGTGTTTTATGCACTGCTACTCTGTTCCACCCGAGAGCCAAAAACAGTGAATTTATTGATAATTCATTAGTTTTTGACCATTTTTCTCTTCAAAAGAATTGGTGGCCACTCTTGTTGCAAACAAGAAAAGATTCCTCAAACCATCAAGCCAAAGGAAAGCTCACAAATATTTATGTAAGCTATAAATCCTACTTTTTCTTTATTCCATTTAATGGTTTTCTAATTTTTGTTTTCTTTAAAATGAAAAATGATGTTATGCCTTGTTGGAAAGGCTTCCCCCTCTCTTCATTCTTGAATTCAGTCTTTCTTTATCCTCGATATGTAATCAAATTGTTGGAATTAAATTTTTCATATTGTTTCTCTTTAAAAAGTGGAATTTGATTAGTTTAGAATCCTTTAAACCATTTGGGATAATTTCTAAGTAACTTGAGAATGAAAAAAATTGAAAAATGGTCAGCCAAACAAAGGAGGTTACGGTAAAATTTTCTTAAATTTTGTGAAATAGGTTTTATGTCTATTTTATTCAAAAAGAGTAATCCCCTCCGTTTGTGTATTCTAAAAGTGTTATTTTCATTCTATGCATAAAAAAGATCCATATTGAAAATATTTTTATTATAAAAGTGTGATTTTTATTAGAATTAATTTCTATGCATAGAAAGATGCATATTGGAAATATTTTTATTATAAGAGTGTGATTTTCATTAGAATTAATTTCTATGCATATTGGATAATGTTTTTATTATAAAAGTGTGATTTTCATTAGAATTAATTTCTATGCATAGAAAGATGTATATTGGATAATTTTTTTATTTTAAAAATGTGATTTTTATTAGAATTATTTATTTTTATTTTAAAAGAGTTATTCTCATTAATTTTGATTTTATGCATAAAAAGATGCATATTGGATAATTTATTTTTAATTCAAAAGAGTTATTCTCATTAATTTTGATTTTATGCATAGAAAGATGCATAAAGGAATTCATTTTTATTTCAAAAGAGTTATTCTCATTAATTTTGATTTTATGCATAGAAAGATGCATAAAGAAATTTATTTTTATTTCGAAAGTGTTATTTTTCTTAAAATTGAATTTATGCATAAATAGATGTATAAAAGGATTTTTATAAAAGTGTTACTCCCACTAAAGTTGATTTTTATAAAAGAATGAAGGGATGGATAGATGTGATGTGAATCAGATAAATGTGAATGAATGAATGGATAGATGTGATGTGAATTAGATAAATGTGAATGAATGGATGGATAGATGTGATGTGAATCAGATAAATGTGAATGAATGGATGGATAGATGTGATGTGAATCAGATAAATATGTATGTGAAAGGATGGATGTGGATGTATGTGAAGAGTAGAAGTGGATGTATATGAAAGAATAGATGTGGATGTATGTGAAGAATAGAAGTGGAAGTATGTATGTGAAAGGATGGATGTGGATGTGTGTGAAGAATAGAAGTGGAAGTATGTATGTGAAAGGATGGATGTAGATGTATGTGAAGAATAGAAGTGGATGTATGTGAAAGAATGGATGTGGATGTATGTGAAAAGATAGATGTGAATGTTTATGTGATAGGTATGGATGTGGATGTATGTGAAAGATTATATGTGGATGCGTATGTGATAAGTATGGATGTGGATGTATGTGGATGTGAATGTGATGGATATGAAACGAGAATTGAGGCGATGAGATGTGATGTAAATTGGATAGATATGAATGATAAGAGATGTGAATGAATGATATGGATGTGAATGAATGAGATAGCATGTGAATCAAGATGTGAATGAATGATAAGGGATGTGAATGAATGTGATGGCATGTGAATCGGGATGAGAATGAATGGTATGGGATGTGAATGGATGTGATGTGATGTGAATCGGATTGTGAATGAATGAGATGTGATGTGAAATGGATGTGTTAAGATGCGATGTAAACTGGATAGAGGTAAATGTGAATGTGAAGTGATGAGATGTATGGGTAAATGTGAGTGGATGAGATCTGATGAGGTTAATTGAGGAAAGAAGTGTTGAGATGGAAAATGATGTGATTGGATGAGAATGTATGGGTAAATGTGAGTGGATGAGATCTGATGAGGTTAATTGAGGAAAGAAGTGTTGAGATGGAGAATGATACGATTGGATGAGAATGGGAATGCTTATAATATGAATGTGGATTAAGTAATGTAGATTGATGTGGAAAGACGAGAGTTCGTTATAGAAATTGTATTTATGACCTATTTTTAAATAACTATTTTATGTCAAGAATGCTGGGGAAGCATTTGGACCATCTTGTGAATGAGGTCGTGGAGACCTTGCTGATAAAGTCACAACAGCTGACGGAGAGTCAACGGAGGACGTCTCGCGTAGCAAGGTCACGCGTCCGAGGTCTTGACCAGCCTCGGTTCGATTTAAATGGTGAGCTTCTGGTACGGTGGATGAGGGACCAAGGAAGAGGCCTATGAGTGAAGCACTAGGTGACCTGCGAAGGATCCTAGAGGGTGCTGACCATACGGTGCTCAGGCTCTGGGTCGCCGAAGATACCCACAAGTACATCGGGGAAGATATTGGAACAAGGAGTAAGAGTTGTTTTCTGAATTCTAGCATGGATCTGGTTGATTGACCTTGCTGGTCCTCAACGGATGAGTCCATGGCTCTTTTATATGGATCCGTTGGTTGATCTTGCTGATCTTCAAGAGAGATTCCATTTTGATATGTGAATATATTGTCGGTTACTATGAGCTAGGAACTATTGAAAAGGCCCCTGAGTGGACAGGTGGTGAGCGTTCTGGTTACCAATGATGCCATAGGTACACCGATGAAGGAATGACTGGAAATAAGGATTCAATAGGAGATTTTGAGGATTATGATCAGTGACACAATGGTTTCATTAGAAGATTGTTTTTAGAAGATGCTGATTCTGTGAAAAAGGCAATTTCATATTGGGTGTGTAAGTGGTGTGACTAGTTTTAAGTTTGCATGAATATTTGGCTAGGGGGCCTCGGAACTCTTTTCCCTGGTACCAGGACAAAACCTTACCAAATTCCTAATTGGATCCCATCACTACAGTGGTTGGGCGGTTGGCTAACCCATGGGACTAGATGGGGTTAGGCTGGACTGATGGATCCCTAAATTGAGACTCAATTCTATTATGGTACGATAGATGAAGTAAATCCCGGACAAAAATTATTCTATGGAAAAGAATCAACGGTTGTGCCTCTTAATGAGGAAAAAAGTGTTGGTCTCTATGATCCAAGTGCAATTTTTTCCCTGATCTGACTATGGAACTTATGGGTTTGGTCAGATCAGTTCAATTAGTTAAGGCTTTTGACTATGTTAGAGAAAAGTTATCCTAGAGGAATTGCCCGTGCTTTCCGGGCAAGGGAAGTTTTTTCCGGGTTCGGTTTTGGAAGAACCAATGGATTAGGATATCCGTGGGCGAAGCCGCAAGTGTGGGACCCTACCCCGCGCAAGAAGTGCTACTTCCGCAGTAGTACCCCTGAATTCGTTGCGCAGTGGGGACAGGGATCTCACAGCTAGTATATCAGAGCAATTTTGGCTAAAGTGGATCAACCGAGAAGCCAAGAATGTCATAAATTTATGAAGTAACACTAAAAGGTTGGAATTGTGTGATGAAACTCATACAAATTGTTATTCAGAATGAAATTCTTAAATTGATAATTGGGTCTTCCGATGGAAGTACTGCAATTGTATGGAATCCCTGACTTGCTTGAGACCTAGACATGATGGTATTTACCTTATAGTTCCAAGGGCCATGACTACCCGTATATACCGAGGGTATAACTGCAGCTCTTTACTGGCAGTATATACGAGTAAATCTAAGACTTGAAATTATAAGCATAAATGCTATCCAGATGATGAATTTGAATGTGGTTGATATGATTTTTAAATTTCGGTTAAGAACTAATGAGTTTATTTGGATTCTGATTGAAAAATGATGATTCCTGAATTTTGGTTGAAATGTAATAAACTGAGAAAAACCACAATGAGGATGAATGGGACGAGTCTCTGTGATGATGTTCATAACTGGAATGACGTTAATGACTTCACCAAATCACTATGAGATTAGTGGATTGTGTTCACAGAAAGATGCATAAAGGAATTCGTTTTTATTTCAAAAGAGTTATTCTCATTCATTTTGGTTTTATGCATAGAAAGATGCATAAAGGAATTCATTTTGAATTCAAAAGAGTTATTCTCATTAATTTTGATTTTATGCATAGAAAGATGTATAAAGAAATTTATTTTTATTTCGAAAGTGTTATTTTCCTTAAAATTGAATTTATGCATAAATAGATGTATAAAAGGATTTTTATAAAAGTGTTATTCCCACTGAAGTTGATTTTTATAAAAGAATGAAGGGATGGATAGATGTGATGTGAATCAGATGAATGTGAATCAGATAAATGTGAATGAATGGATGGATAGATGTGATGTGAATCAGATAAATGTGAATGAATGGATGGATAGATGTGATGTGAATCAGATAAATATGTATGTGAAAGGATGGATGTGGATGTATGTGAAGAATAGAAGTGGATGTATGTCAAAGAATAGATGTGGATGTATGTATGTGAAAGGATGGATGTGGATGTATGTGAAGAATAGAAGTGGATGTATGTGAAAGAATGGATGTGGATGTATGTGAATTTAGAATTCTCTTAAATTTTATGCTTAATCTATGCATGCATTAAGCTCTATACATGCATGCTTAGTGCCGGGGTATGGTTTAGTTTAGGCTAGCGTGGCTCGCATAGTGCTTTATACATAAGCCTCATGCATAGATTTATGCATAAGGCCTCATCCATAGCTTTATGCATAGACTTTATGCATAAGGCCTCATGCATGCTTTATGCATAAGCCTTATGCGCATAAGCTTTATGCATAAGCCTTATGCATAAGATTTATGCATAAGGCCTCATGCATAAAGCATTACACTTAAAGCTTTATGCATAACACTACAAGGGATCGGGCTTATACCCGCGCTCCTAGCCGCTAAAAATGACTTGTGAAAAAAAGTAGCGGGCCCGTGTATCAGCGCATGTATCATCGCGAGCAGCCACAGACACGCGTGTAAAAGCGCGTGTACAGGACTGTTCAGACGTGCTGATACACGGGAGTATACACACGTTCTGTCAGTTCCAGCTGCATTTAGACGCGCTGATACAAGCGTCTATACACGCGTTTTGTGAATCTAGATGCACTTATGCACGCGTATTTCTCAGGTTTGACGCGTTTATACACGCGTATTTTACAGATTATCCACGTATATACACGCGATTGTTTGCAGTTCTGACGTGTTTATACACGCGAATAGAGAGCAAAAAAAAAAATCCAGAGAGTGCTATTTGGTACCTGAATGCTGTTCGTAGATGTGATGTGAATCAGATAGATATGAATGAATGGATGGATTGATGTGATGTGAATAGAGGTGATGAGATGTGAAGTGAATAGATGTGATGTGAATCAGATGAATGTGAGTGAATGGATGTGATGTGAATACAGGTGATGAGATGTGAGGTGAATAGATGTGATGAGATGTGATGTGAATAGATGTGATGAGATGTGATGTGAATCAGATGGATATGAATGAATGGATGGATGGATGTGAGTATTACTAAAGAAATGAGATATTTTGGATATAATGATTCAATTTTGACACCATGGTAAGGAGAAGGAGGGCTCTTCAAGGAGGCGCCTATTTCACATGTGTGGTGGAGTTTTAAACTCAAAAATATTGTGATATTTTTATCTCTCCTCTCTCTTGGATCAAACCAAATCAAAAGGGAGCCAAACTAGGTCCAAATCATGTCCAAATTCAGCCAAATTGAACCTGGAAAATTCTAGAAACTATTTGGACTTGGTTAGAGGCCTCTCTCACCTTTAAATAGATTCTTAGTCCTTTGTAAAAAAATATGAGGACTATACCATGCCAGTATTATACTAAAATAATGATATTTTCTATTATCCTCTAAAAATCCTCTACAAATTGAAGAGATCGGAGTTTATCTCTCTCTTCAATATTTCTTGGAGACTTCATCAACATACCAAACCAATTGATTGGTTGGGGGCCTCTACTTTGATCAAAGAATCAAGTAATCGAGGAGATAAATTGTGGTTTATGGTCTTTTTTCTTTAATCTCCAAATGTTTCTCTCTTCTCAACCCCTCTCTCAAGCTTGAGAAGCATTCAATTGAATGGATTTTTAATACAATCGAAGTTCTTTAGTGAAATGTGGTGATAAAACACATAAATTTTCATTTATGCTTAAATTAAATATTTTTTTTAAAGCATGTCTCTCTCTCCCCCAAAGAATGGTCATTCCTATGACCTATTCTATATTCAAATGAAGCTTCTCATTCATGAAGCAATTCTCTAATATAAAAGTAATTTCTATACTTGTCAAATTAGAGGCCAAATAAGTGGCTTTTTAATGCTTTTATGCTATTTAAATTATGGAGCAATTAAGAATCAAGTCCATAATTAGATATTGATCCAATTAATGGTTATTCTAATCATAGGGATATTACTAAACTTTATTCTTTTTAAATTATTCTTTTTAAACTTTACTCTTTTTAAATTATTTAAGAAATATCAGTAATAACAGCGGAGCTAAGGTAAAATTTTTGAAAAAAATAATACTTAAATCATTTTCATTCATAATATGAAAAGAGGACTTTCTACCATATTCTAGGATTAATCATACTAGATTAATTGAATGATTCTTATTATAATCATGGAAAATTTGATTTTTATGTTTATGCGTAAATAGTAATTAGCAAAAGAGGAATTTCTAGTAATTCACTTTTTTTTGTTAAAAGATGAATTCTTATGACATTTGGAATTCCATCATTGAGATGGGAAAAGAGAAATTCCTAGCATATTAGAATTAATGAGTATTTTAATTAAATTCAAAGATAGAATTTAGATAAATTTATTTTATCTATGAGAAGTATTTTTATGTTAAAAGAGAAATTCCTATGACATTTGGAATTCCATCATTGAGATGGGAAAAGAGAAATTCCTAGCATATTGGAATTAATGAGTATTTTAATTAAATTCAAAGATGAAATTTAGATAAATTTATTTTATCTATGAGAAATATTTTTATGATAAAAGAGGAATTCCTATGACATTTGGAATTCCATCATTGAGATGGGAAAAGAGAATTTCCTAGCATATTGGAATTAATGAGTATTTTAATTAAGTTCAAAGATGAAATTTAGATAAATTTATTTTATCTATGAGAGATATTTTTATGTTAAAAGAGGAATTCCTATGACATTTGGAATTCCATCATTGAGATGGGAAAAGAGAAACTCCTAGCATATTGGAATTAATGAGTATTTTAATTAAATTTAAAAGAAATTTGGGTAAATTTATTTTAATATGAGAAATATTTTTATGTTAAAAGAGGAATTTCTGTGACATTTAGAATTCCATCATTTAGATGGGAAAAGAGAAATTCCTAGCATATTGAATTAATGGGTATTTTATTTTAGATGAAATTACTTTATGAGAAATATTTGATGATAAAAGAGGAATACCCATGACATTGGAATACAATTAATTAAATGCAAAAAGAGGAATTCCCATGGTATTTGTGATCCAAAAAATTAAATGAGAAGAAGAGGAATTTTTATAATTCAATTTATGATTATTTATCAAAAGTGGAAATATGGGTAGAATTGATTTCTGTAAATCCCATGAATCCTTTTATTCAAAAGAGGAATATTGAATAAAATTCATTTGAGAAATTGAGAATGAATATGGAAATAGTCGTCGAGAGAAAGAACCTTCAATTAGGCCAAGCAGTTGTTGGCAGAAATTTAGAAAAAGTCCCATTATCGGGATCAACCTCGAAAAAGCTATTAAACAGGAATAGCATGTGAATGGATGAGATAAGGTGAAAATAGGATGGGATAAGATGTGTATGGGATGTGATAGAATGTGAATGGATGTGATAAGAGGTGTATGGGATGTGATAAAATGTGAATGGATGTGATAAGATGTGTAGGGGATGTGATAAGATGAAAATAGGGTGTGATAAGATGTGTATGTGGAAGAATGGATGTGGACGTGTATGTGGAAGAATGGATGTGGTTGTGTATGTGGAAGAATGGATGTGGATGTGTATGTGAAAGGATGTAATATTGATGTGAGTGAATAAATGAGATGTGATGTGATGTGAATCGGGATGTGAATGAATGAGATGTGATGTAAATTGAGATATATGTGAAATGAATGAGGTTTGATGGGATGTGAATATGGGTTGATGCGAGTGGATGAGATGTGATGAGAATAAATGAGAAAAGATGTGATGAGAATAAATGAGGAAAGATGTGATGAGATGGAAAATGATGTGATTGGATGAGAATGGGTATACATATGAATTGGATATGGATTAAGTAATGTGGACGGATGTGGAACAATGTGAAAGATGAGAGTTCATTATAGGAACTATATTTATGACCTGTTTTTAAATGACTGTTTTATGCTGACCAAAAAAATGCTAGGGAAGCATTTTTTACCGTATTGTGAATGAGGTCGTGGTGACCTAACTGATAAAGTTGCAACATCTAACGGAGTGTCAATGGAGGACGTCTCGCGTAGCAAGGTCTGCACCAGCCTCAGTTCGATTTAAATGGTGAGCTTCCGGTATGGTGGATGAGGGACCAAGTGGCCTATGAGTGAAGCGCTAGGTCACCTACTACGAAGGATCCTAGAGGGTGCTGACCATACGATGCTTGAGCTATACGTCACCAAAGATACCCGCACGTGCATCGGGCAAGATACTAGAACAAGGAGTAAGAGTTGTTTTCTGAAACCGGGCATGGATCTGGTTGATTGACCTTGCTGGTCCTCAACGAATGAGTCAATGGCTCTTTTTTATGGATCTGTTGGTTGATCTTGTTGATCTTTAATGGAGATTCCATCTTGATTTTTATAAGTGAATATATTATCGGGTACTATGAGCTAGGAACTATTGAAAAGGCCCCTCAGGGACAGGTGGTGAGCGTTTTGGTTGCCAATGATGCCATAGGTACATCGATGAAGGAATGATTGGAAATTAGGATTCAACTGGATATTATGAAGGATTATGATCAGTGACACTATGGTTTCATTAAATGATTGTTTTAAAGATAGCTGAATTATGAAAAAGGCAATTTCATATTGGGTGTGTAAGTGGTGTGACCGGTGTTAAATTTGCATGAATATCCGGCTAGGCGGCCTGGGAACTCTTTTCCCTGTACCCGGGACAAAACCTAACCGAATTCCTAATTGGATCCCCTCACTACAGTGGCTGGGTGGTTGGCTAACCCATGGTAGTGGATGGGGTTAGGCTGGACTGATGGATCTGTAAAATGAGACTCAATTCTATTATAGTATGATAGATGAAGTAAATCCCGGATAGTAATTGTTCTATGGAAAAAGAATCAACGGCTGTGCCTCTCGATGGGGAAAAAAGCATTGGTTTCTATGATCCAAGTGCAAGTTTCTTCTTTGATCTGACCAAGTGACTCACAGGTTCGGTCGGATGAGTTTGGTCAGTAATGACCTTGACTACGTTAGAGTACAATTATCCTGGAAGAATCGCCCGTGCTTTCCGATCGGGGGAAGTTCTTTTGGGTTTGGTTTTTTAAGAACCAAGGGATTAGTCTCTTGTCTGGATATCCATGGGTGAGTCCCTGAGTGAGGGATCCTACCCCGTGCATGCAAGAAGTGCTACTTTCGCTGCTAGCACTGAGGGGGTAGGGATCTTTCATACACCGATGAAGGGAAAATTGGAAATTAGGATATTTTGGAGGTTTATGATTAGTGATACTATAGTTTCATTAAAAGATTATTTTAAAGACATCTGAATCTATGAAAAAGGCAATTTCATATTGGGTGTGTAAGTGGTGTAAGACCATATTAGGTATTATGGGAAAAATCCCGCATTATGGGAATTTTGAAATTGAGAGGTTTCATGTATTATGGGAATTTCCCACTTAATGTGGAAAAAGTTATTGTGGAATTTCTTAATATAGAACGGAGGAAGGTAGTGTTGATAATCACCGTTTAAACCAAAAAAGTGGTATTAGTATTTGTGTATAAACATATTTGAAAGGAGTTTGATAATCATGTAGGAAGGTGGTGTTGATAAACACCATTAATATTTGATAAGCTTTAGAGCACACAAACTCACTAGATTAGAATGAAAAAATGTGTGCCAAATACAAAAGATAAATACACACCCCAAAATGAGTAGATAAGAGGGTGTACATATGCATGGGGGAAAAAACCTCCTAGTGAGGGAAAAAGTGCCCGGCGGTCCTAAGTGTGTTCACACACATCACTACCATATAATGCTACACTTCCATTTGTATTTTTCAATGAGAGTAAGAGGCAGTGATGATGAGTTGTGTGTAGGGGTTTAAGGAGTGGGGGTTGGAAATTCTCCCACATATATGCACTACAATTGACCAATCAATAGTTCACTTTGTATCTTTGATCCACCTACAACCAAGAACTATTGACCAATCAATAGTTCACTTTGTATCTTTGATCCACCTACAACCAAGAACTAGTGATTCCTTTCATGTTCTTGTAGGCATATCCAGGAAGTCTCCCACCAGGTGCTTATTATCATAGTATATGTCAGTTTGTAGTATTCCAAGTATCTTTGTATTCCTACCATTGATACCTTTCATTTTCAAAGAGGTATCTACGAGTTGAGTAAAAGAGATTAAATTGATACTAGCTTCAGTATATCAAGCAACACATTGTAGAAAAACTACCATAAGGGCTAAAAAACTCTATGGGTGTTTGAACAGATTAAATTGGTACTAGCTTCAGTATATCAAGAAACACATTGTAGAAAAATTACCATAAGGGCTAAAAAACTCTATGGGTGTTTGAAGAGATGCTATATGTGATCATATGTTCCTCCTTCAACCTCTCTGACAAAGGCTTATGCAATTTTGAGGCTAGCTTCTCATCGTTTTTACTGTCAGATTTGTTGCTCTCTTGCTTCTTGTTTAGCATGGATCCTTTTTCAACTCAGCTTTTTCCTTGAGTACTTTATCATGTGCAACTCACGATGAGGCTTCTTCGGTGTGAGAGGACCATAATACTTTTTAAATTTACTCCTATTAAGGAAACCTACTTTTTAAATTTACTCCCATTAAGGAAACCTACTGTTTTAACTCCATCTAGAGTTTCAACATGCATGGTACCTTATGGCATTTCACAAACTTTAAATCATCATTTCCTTATATATTTGAGTTTCTTTTTCTCACTTGCAGACCCTATACATAAGTATAAGATCTTGAATTTTAATTTCTTTATCCTTGAGGTTATTATGAACCCATTTTTTATGGTGATCATTTTTAGTTCATGTTTTGCACATCAATTTGTCTTTCTTCCTTAAGTTGTTCAAGAATGAACAATTGGTCTACCAACATATTACCTTCAAATCTCTCAGTTATTTCTACACTTAAGCTAGGTATCATAAATTCCCAAGGCATTACTGCCTCAACCCCATATATCATCTTAAAAGGTGTGCAACCAATTATAACTTTGTAAGAGGTGCGATAGCCCATAAAGAGCTTAAATTTCCAATCATTGCATTGAGCCTCAACAGTTTAGTTAGTATAGAAATAAGGACTTTGTTGGTGCTCTCAGCTTGACCATTTTCTTGTGGGTAGTATGGCATGGATTTATGATGTGCCATCATGAACATTATGGTAAGATGTTTAATTAAATCATTTATAAAGGTCTTCCCTTGGTCACTTTTACCATTTCAAAAAGATAGCCAAAATGGGTAATAATGTTTTTGTAAAGAAACTTAGTTGTGTGGCCCGCAACATTTGCTATCCTCAAAGCTCTTGCTTTGGCTCATTTTGTGACATAGTCTATAACTATTCAAATGTATCTTGCTTGGTTGCTACGTGTGGCCAGACTAATGGGTCCCACAAAATCAATGTCCCATTTCATAAAGGGTTCTAAAACTTAGACAGGGCAGCACAAAGGCATTATGTCCTTTTTCTGGTTTGGCACATCATTAGCAATTGTCACATTCTTTGATAGATAATGCATAATCCTTAAAAAATGTGGGCCACCAATACCTAGATTGAAGTATATTTCTTGTAGTACTGTCTGCTACTACAAAGTGCCCACCATCTACCCCTTAGTGCATTTTTTTAAAGATGTATAAGTATTCATCCTCCCTAGGCAGCATCTTAGTATTTCATCCTTGCTTCTTCTATAAAGGGTTCCAACAATTAATTGGGTAAGGCTCTGCTTCTTTTAGCAATTTCCTTGTAGATCTCACCTTAACTTCTTCAGTTTTTAAAAACCATTAGCTAGAAGTTTGATGATTTTATCACTCCACTCTCGTATAGCTTTAACCTTGAACAATTTAGCATTAGGTAGATCATTATCTACTCTAACTGGTGCTTCACCATTAGGTACGTGAGATAGATGATCAGCTATGATATTATTTTTGCCAAGTCTCACAACCACTGTAAAATAAAATTTAAGAAGGATCAACAACCACTTGGCGATCCTCTCCCAGTGGGGCATGGTTTATTAACAAGGTATAATAAGGCTTGATGGTGGTCAATGTAGAAAACAAACTTATTATATAATAGGTAATGCCAAAATTTCGTCATCGCATATACCATAGCTAATCCTTCACATTTTGTGGTGGTATAGTTTATATTAGCCTCACACAATTGTCAAGGCTAGAAAAACTTATATGGTTATCTACTAGTTTGTAATGGTCTCTTCTCACCACATTTACCTTCTTGAGATCGATACTTCTCAAATTTTCATTCTTTTTGGTACAACCACAATTGGTGAAACTCAGTCAAAGTATTCAATCTCATAGATGAATCCACATTCAATAAGCTTGTCGATCTCTTCCTTAACAATTTTAGTATACTTGGGATTCATAAGATAGTGGACAAGTCTAGTGTTTGGTACCATGGGGATTGATTTTCTTGTCCTTATCCTTGACTTCTAGATCTCGATCCACTGTTAGAACTCTCAGAGGCATTCTTTACTCCTATAACAATAAACTAACAAGCTCTTGATAGTAGGTAAGAGGGGTTACATTGCCTCATAGAGAAAGCGGGAGATAAGTATTGAAACCCAAATAAGATTCATGAAAAGTGTTAAGGGTGATTTCACCATTTCCTTGTCAAGGATAATCTTATAAATGTTGAGAAGTTGTTCTCTTAAGTCCTCCTGCAATTTGGTTGTGTTCATTCATGGACCCCTTCTGCATTATCAACAAAAGCAACTGGTGCATTTTTTTTGCTTGATACATAGTTTCTAGAGTGTTTTATACAATCATGGATGGATTACAAGAGAGAATGTGTAGAATAATAGAGCTTTTAGCTGATAAGGCAATAAATACCAAAGTTCTAGCATCATGTGAATCCCATCTTCTTTATCAGTAATAGTTTGAGGGACTTGATATTGGGTGTGTTGGCCCTTATCCCTTTGAGGAGTAGCAAGACAATTGCACAAGAGCGGGGCTCGTCTCACCACTCACAAAACTTCATAAGCCCTTTGCAACAAAGAAATTTCTAACCACCATAAAACTCCATAGGGAGTAATTCAATGAGAATTTAGTCCACATCATTTCCACTAAAGTACTACCTTTAGCTATAGGTTTTGTAGTTGTGGTGCTACTATTACTGGCAAAATAGACTTAGAAGCTGAAGTTCTGACTCCCTTTATCATCTAGCTAGATGGAATTAGCTGTGACTTAGACTCCATTGTCAGTGACCTTATTAGTAGCCACCTTGGTTGCATCAAAGAGAACTCAGAACTTTGTAGGTTCTTCTCTCTCAACTTTGTGTAGCTAATGAAGACATGATCCACAAGGCTTCTTCATGATGCAAAAACTACTTTAGGAATAACCTTCTAAGACCCATAAAGCTCAAATTCTCCTTAACTCTGAGGGTTCGATACCATCACTAGCCTTGCCACGTCTAGTGTAAGCCTAAAGGCATTGGTCTTTGCAAGCTCATTCCTCTCACCTAGGGCTTTATAAACTTGACCAAGAATGTTGAGGTGTCTTCTAGGATCACCCTCTCCATTAAGTGTCGTATGTGTGAGCTTTACAATCTGTGTAGCCTTTTTAGAGCTATTCCATCTATTATCTCTCATGATAGGTGCTATACTCTCAACTATTACTCTCCCCAATGCTTGTACAAAATCTATTGGATCATTTGGTAGTGCAATTATTGGAGTAACTAGTACAACAACAGCATGTAAGACCGTATTAGGAATTATGGGAAAAATCCCGCATTATGGGAATTTCGAAATTGAGAGGTTTCATGTATTATGGGAATTTCCCACTTAATGTGGGAAAAGTTATTGTGGAATTTCTTAATATAGAACGGAGGAAGGTAGTGTTGATAATCACCGTTCAAACCAAAAAAGTGGTATTAGTATTTGTGCATAAACATATTTGAAAGGAGTTTGATAATCATGTAGGAAGGTGGTGTTGATAAACACCATTAATAAGAAAGTGGTATTTGTTTCTTTGCAAGGACATGCGCCAATTGAGTTGTACACTGCACAAAATTTATGAAACAGTTGAACAAATAAGATAGAAACATTATTATATCAAAAAAATGTAGGAGGCACAAAGAAAAATTTCATTCAATAAGTGAAAATAAAAAATAAAGAAGATAACAAAGTACATCCCTTTTGGATATTAGAGTTATATTAACCTAAAAATCCACATTGTCAATATTGAATCCACAAATGCTACTCCTCATTGAAGGAACCATCAATATGAGCTTCATCCTCACAAGCCAAGCCTAAGCATGCTTTGCTTTACGGGCTTCCTTTTCTGGTATCTTGATTCTTTTGTATGGTGGTGGATTCCTTGGTTTCCACGACCAAAGAATTGCATCAGCATTTTCCCATACTTGTTGTTCTGCCTCATTAATTTGCCAATATCCCTTCCAACAATCAGCATAAGCTTGAGCATCTATTAAACCTTTCTTCCTTGCACAAGGTCCCCAATATTGAATCAAGAGTTTCTTGTAATTTGGTGATGTAGGCTCATCATCAATATCCTATTCAGCCATAGCAAGCCAAACTGGATAGATGTTTGTGTCATCTGGGTGCAGCATGACAAAGTGTCCTTGCTGAACATGTAGCATAGGGTTAAATGCCTCCCTTGGTTTATCCCGTGTGCAGGCCCACAATAATGATCATTATGTTCTTCAATACCTAAGAATCTTTGTGCCTGCAATTGTTCAACATTCATATCATCTAATTGATGGGACCCTCATGCTATCAATCATCTATGTGGATGACTTGATTATCACTAGTGATAGTGATGTAGGCATACATGATGTCAGGATGCATTTGAAGCAGAAGTTTGAGATGAAGGATTTGGGTGAGCTGCGGTATTTCTTGGGCATAGAGGTGGTGAGGTCACCTCATGGCATTTTGCTATTGCAGAGGCAATATGGCTTGGACATGTTGTCCAAGTATGGTATGGCACGCTATAAGCCTATTTCAATGCCATTGGGAAGAGCACAAAGCTTTCCCCCACAGGTGAGATTTTGGAGGACCCCATTGCATACAGACGCATAGTAGGTAGTTTGATCTACATGACCATTACAAGGCCAAACTTGAGCTATGCTGTTGGACTTGTGAGTCAGTTTATGCAAGCCCCTAGGAAGCCACACTTGGATGCGGCTAGACAGATTCTGAGGTACATAAAGTCCATAGTTGATTATGAAGTTTTCTATGAGGCTGGTACAGAGATATAGTTGCATGGGTACATAGATACTGATTGGGCTAGTAGTATTGTAGATAGGAGATCTACTAGTGGTTTTATGTTCTCATTTGGGAGTGCTGCTTGAGTTGGAGCAATAAGAAGCAGCCCAACAGTTGCCTTGTCGAGTACAGAGGCAAAGTACAGGGGTGCTGCTATGGTAGCGTGTGAGATAGCTTGGTTTCATAAGCTACTTGGTGACATGGGAGAGTCCGTGGATTGGGCAATTGTCATATATTGTGACAACATGAGCAGCATACAGTTGGCTACTAGTAACCCACTATATCATGCTAGAACGAAGCACATTGAGGTGCATTATCACTTTGTGTGGGAGAAGGTTCTAAACAAGAGATATAGGTCTGGTATATGCCAGCATAGAGGATCAAGTGGCTGACATCTTCACACGAAGGTATTGGGCACAGAGAAGCTCCATAGGTTTAGGAGCTTACTTGGAGTGTAGTATGTGAAGTTGAGCTTGAGGGGGAGTGTTGAGATATCGAGCTCAACTAGTTCTACGGGCGGACATTGATGACCCGCTTGGGTGATAGCTTCCGCATCTACACCAGTGGCATGGTTGGTGAGATTATGGGTGATATGTGGCCAGTGGGATGACAGGCTGTGTGACAACCATTTTGGATTACTAGAGACTGGCATAGTTATAGTGCTAGCTCATTTAGTTGGGTTCACATTATGGACCAACCCTTATATGTTGTAGTAGTTTGAGTACTAGCCCATATAGTGTGTACTATTATCTTTATGTTATGTTGGTGGTTGAGTAGAGAAGAAGAAGATAGAAGAAAATTCAGCCATCCATCTCTCTTGTGTCTTGCTCTCTCTTGTGTGTGTGTGTGTGTGTTTACTAGAGAGCCATTTCTAAGAACAAGAAGACTCAACGTAAAAGGGAAACTGGTCACTACAGATGGAAAAAAGGGAGATACAAGACTAGAACACTGTTTTGGACAAAATAGGTAATATTTCTTGAAAACAAGGAACATTTGGCATCTTTCAAAGATTCCATTACAAAAGTTCACTTTTTTACCTCTTTTTAAAAAGTGGTCTACGCATGCATATAACACTACCAAAAAACGATAATATTTTAGGCACTCTGCATTTCTTACAAAAATAGAAATGAAAAAAAGACTTCATTTTGCTTACTTTTTGAGATTATAATTGAAAATCTAACAATAAGTTTTTAAAAAACATGCCAAAATAGACACAATGTTTATTATTTCCATCTTCAATCCATTTTAAAAATGATAGAAGTATAAAAAGAAGCTATTTTCTACATATAGCTTATGGCATAGTTATGGTTCCTTATAATCATTGCTACACCATCACTAGTTGATGTGCCTTTCCTTGAGAAGGTAGATGAGGCATCCTCTTCTTCACTATCCACAAATACATTTTTTTTCTTCTATGTGTACACTTGAAGCTTAAACTCCTTGGGTTATCTACCATGTTAGCATGATTAAGGATGTGCTACAGAGTGCAACTATAAAAAATTATTTATATAATTATATTACAAAAGCGTTATCTTGATACAGTTATTATCTTAATTATAAAAACCTATTTTGGCTCTTGATGAGAGTAGTATTAAAATAAATTTTGAAGCTCTTGAGTATCACAATTTCTTAATTGATAATATATACTTTTTTTAAAAGAGTTCATTACGTACAGATAAATTTTAAAATATCATGAATAAGATATTTAAAAGTTGTCTAATTTTGAAAAATAATTACACACTCATTTTTAAAGAAGACGTGTCCTTGATGTGACAAAAAGGGGTTAAATGGTAATTTTAGTTATTAAATGAGTTTAGAAAGCATGAAAAAGCTTGCTTTAAAAAACAAAAGTTTATACTTTCCAAAATACTTTTTTGTAAAATATCAGGCAGCTTATGTTCAAATCCTAGTAGTTACTACACATGGTAAGGATGTCTTAGCTACAATATTTGCGGCCAACTTAATGCTGAGTAAGAACATCTCAACTAAGAGTTGATGTTTTTTATCAACTTGATACAAAACATCAACTTTTATGAAAATTTGATATTAAGTTGATGTCAAACATGAACTTTTCATGCAAAACATCAACGTTATATGCAAAAGATCAACTTTTTTACAATACTTGATGTTTTGTATATCAACGTTTTGCAAAACATCAACTTCCCACAAAACTTGATGTTTTGCATCAACTTTGATGCAAAACATCGATGTTTTGTGGAAAAGTTGATGTTTTGCAGATCAACTTTTTCATAAAACTTTATGTTTTGCATCAACTTTAATGCAAAATATCCAGTTTTATGAAAAAGTTGATGTTTTGCATCAACTCGATAACATCAACTTTTAGGCTAAAAGTTGATGTTTTGCATCGAGTAGATGCAAAACATCAACTTTTCCACACAACCAAATGTTTTGCATCAAATTTGATGCAAAACATCAACTCTACCACAAAACTTGATGTTTTGCATCAAGTTTCGGATGCTCCGGAGAAGAGAGTTAGAGGATCGGAGGTCAATTTTCACAAACTGCCTGTTTTAGCGATTACGTTTATACTTTCATGCTCAAACGACCTATTCCACAAATTTTGAGTACCAACACGACTATGTTTTGAATGAGATGTGCAAACGTCACAAAGTGATTAACTGCATCACTTTGTGACGTTTGCACATCGCATTCAAAACATAGTCGTGTCGGTATGCAAAATTTGTGGAATAGGTAATCTGAGCATGTTAGCATGAATGGAATCGCTAAGACAGGTCGTTTGTGAAAATTGACCTCTGATCCTGCAACTTTCTTCTCCGGAGCATCTGAAACTTGATGCAAAACATCAAGTTTTGTGGTAGAGTTGATGTTTTGCATTAACTTTGATGCAAAACATTGAGTTGTGTGGAAAAGTTGATGTTTTGCATATCAACTTTGATGTAAAACGTCAACTTTTAGGGGGCTATTTTTCTTAACTTTGAAATATTTTTACATTTTTAATGAGAATTGTTTTTATTGTTATCACCAATAAAATCTTAAAATTTAAAAAAAATCTTATAAATTATAGAATTAAAGAAAAAATATGTCGAGGATAAGGTGATATAGATAGAATATAAGTTTAGGGCTAAGGACCTGAAAAACACATATGGTAGCAAACTTTGACTACAAATTTGGGAGGAGGTCATTAAAAAAAATGTTTGTCTAACACCATGTAACCTTTGTATTATAAATAATATCGCTACATAGTAAATACCAAAATATCATGATAGTAGAAGAGCTAGATGAGATAATCCATGATGACCTCTAATCCATTGATTTTAACCCAGATGTGCAAGGCTCCATTGATTTAGAAAACCACGAGTCAATTGATTCGTCATCCTAATTTTTGTTCTACAATTCAAATTTAAAGCTGGAGAATTATAAGTAAATACACGTGGTGGGACCATCTATGTCGAGGAGGGGGTACATTGTGGAGATATCGAGCTCATGTAGTGAGACGGTGGACAACCCGCCTGGGGGATAGGCCCCACACTTACACCATTGGCATGGTTGGTGAGATCATGGGTGATATGCGGCTAGTGGGATGATAGGCTATGTGACAGCCATTCTAGATACTGGCATAGTTATAGCGCCAGCTCATTTAGTTGGGTTCACACTATAGAGAACCCTAGTATGTAATTGGTTGAGTACCTTTTCATGGTGTGTACTCTTATCTTTGTATATGATGTGTTGAGTACTGTTGTGTGAAGAAGAAGAAGATTTTCAGCCTCTCACCTTGTGTGTTCTCTTTTAGGGTTTTGTGAGTGTGTGTGTGCTTGCAAGAGCTCAAGCTCTCTTCTCCCCTGCATCTTTTCATGGTATCAGAGCCTGTTGCTAAGGGCAGAGGTGTCAGCAAGAGAAGCACAGGAAGCGGTACGAGGGCAAGAGCTTCATCTACTCTTCTCTATTTGTGTTGGCGACTACACCCTTGTCGCAGGAGCTCTACGGGAGGCACTGACAAACGATCTCTGATTGAGGAGCTTTCTTCGCGGGAGTAAAGCTATAGGGCAACTATACTGTCCTATCGGACCTATCAGATAGAAATTTTTCAAGCCAAAAACGTGTTACGTGCGCGTTAGGACCTCCGTTATTCAGAAAGCAGGCCATTTTGAGCACTGCATTAGGAAATTTTTGAGGTCATTTTTGGGCCTTGTAAGGAAGTTTGACTAGAATATTCCCTCCAAAAAGGGGGCCACCAGATAAAATTTTTGCAAACAAACTCCAAATTTCTTGGACCTTACATATTTAGATTCTACTCTTCAAAAGCTATCCATTGATATATAACACGATAGGGTTCGGAGAAGGGACAAGATAGATACCTAGAAGATTCCTTTTTTCCTCAAGAAGATTCATGTTACATATTTAGATTCTACTCTTCAAAAGCTATCCATTGATGTATAACACGATAGGGTTCGGAGAAGGGACATGATAGATACCTAGAAGATTCCTTTTTGCCTGGGGAAGATTCACGTTACATGTAACGTGAATCTTCACGTTACATGTAACGTGAAGATTCCTTTTTGCCTGGGGAAGATTCACGTTACATGTAACGTGAATCTTCCCCAGGCAAAAAGGAATCTTCTAGGTATCTATCATGTCCCTTCTCCGAACCCTATCGTGTTATACATCAATGGATAGCTTTTGAAGAGTAGAATCTAAATATGTGAGGTCCGACAAATTTAGAGTTCGTTTGCAAAAAATTTATCCAGTGCCTCTTTTTGCAAGGAATATTCCGGTCAAACTTCCTTACAAGGTCCAAAAATGACCTCAAAAAATTCCTAATGCGGGTAAGTAATCGATTCTAATATGCAGAACTCTATTTTAAGAACTACAGGAAGACAGATTGGTTGTGCAGACATTGTGTGTGCTACAACGAGGTCAACAGTTGCCATTGGGGGGGTGTATGTATGCACATTGAGGTCACTGGTTATGACATTGGAGTATAGTACAGTACCGTTGCAGAAAATACAACAGTTTGTGCAGGACAAACCAGCGTGCTGTTTCTGGTAAACTTGTGTCTGGCAGCAAGATGTCAAATGATGGCATAAACCAGATTGTTGCTGAGAAGCTTGACAAGAACAACTTCCACGCTTAGAGGTTCAGGTTGACAAATTTCCTGATGGGAAAGGGTTACTGGGACTACATAGAAGGTGAGGATGAAGAGGCACCGGAGATACCGGTGATCAATCCAATGTCATTTTGTAAGTCAAGTTTATTTTTATGTCACAGGCAGCAACAGTTTATAAATCTACAAAGGTCACACGTGTTCTCAATCTTGAAAAATATAGCAAAATTCATGTCATTTTTAAAATTATACATGGAATTCTAGATGTGTTTTCAAAAAACTATGTTTTAAAGCCATTTTTAAGATTTCACACATTTTGGGAGGGAATCTTTTTAGGTAACCCTCGTCAGTTGTTGCATATTTTGCTTGCAATAGTGTTCTAGAAAGAATGAGAGATAGACACTTCGATAGAAGGAATGTATATAGGGTGCAACCATTGTATGCTCTCAACTGATAGTTGACAGTCTGTCATAAAACTTGTTATAGTGATAATACTAAGAAAATGGTAATCTGTGTTGGGTAATTGCTCTATATTAGTATGCAATACTTTCAAGCTGTAATTAAGAGCAATCTTGCCATTTCATTATTCTGTTATATTACTCTTTGCGCTCTGTATCTTGCCATTTCATTATTCTTCTGTATTGCTCTCTGCACTATGTGTATTACGTATACAATATCTCTGTTTTACTAAACAGAGATGTGTGTGGGAGAGTGAGTGAGATGTTTAGTGGAGAGATGTGGAGTGAGAATTAAAAGAGTGAGAGTGAAGTTTTGCTCAAAAGAGTGAGATGTTTATTGGAGAGATGTGGAGTGAGAATTAAAAGAGTGAGAGTGAAGTCTTTCTCAATAGAATGGTGTTCTATGTGTCCTTGTGACCACTTGAGAGTTGGTGTTCGTACTCGAAAACTCTAGTGGGTGACTGCAAGTCTCCCATGGTATTGCCTGACTAGTCTGTCACTTGAGAGTTGGTGTTCATACTCGAAAACTCTAGTGGGTGACTGCAAGTCTCCCATGGTATTTCCTGACTGGTCTGTCACTCAAGACTATTGTCTTGCCATGCTGCTAAGAGGCAAATCACTAAGAAACACCATCCCAGTGCAGGATGCAAAACTTGTGATGTTGATACAGGAGAGCCTATGTTGAGACATCAAGCTCATCTAGTGAGGCGGTGGACACTGATGATGACCCACCTAGGGGATAGGCCCCACACTTACACCACTGGCATGGTTGGTGAGATCATGGGTGATATGCGGCCAGTGAGATGACAAGCTGTGTGACAGCCATTCTAGAGACTGGCATAGTTATAGCGCCAGCTCATTTAGTTGGGTTCACACTATAGAGAACCCTAGTATGTATTTGGTTAAGTACCTTTTCATATTGTGTGTATTCTTATCTTTGTATATGGTGTGTTGAGTGTTGTGTGAAGAAGAAGAAGATTTTCAACCTCTCACCTTGTGTGCTCTCTTTTAGGGTTTTGTGAGTGTGTGTGTGCTTGCAAGAGCTCAAGCTCTCTTCTTCCCTGCATCTTTTCATGGTATCACAGCCTAGTTCATGCTAAGGGCTGAGCTGCAAGCAAGAGAAGCGCAGGAAGTGGTAGTACGAGGGTAAGAGCTTTAACTACTCTTCCCTATTTGTGTTGGGACAACACCCTTGTCGGAAGCTCTATGGGAGGCACCGGCAAATGATCTCTGATTGAGGAGATTTCTTCACGGGAGTAAAGCTATTCAGGCCAAAAATGCGTTTCGGGCGCGTTAGGACCTCTGTTTTTCGGAAAGCATGCGATTTCAAGCACTCAGGGTAAGTCATCGATTCTTTGCAGAACTCTGTTTTAAGAACTACAAGAAGACAGATTGGTTGTGTAGACATTGTGTGTGCTGCAAGGAGGTCAACAGTTGCCATTGGGTGTATGTATGCACATTGAGGTCACTGGTTGTGATATTTGAGTGTAGTATAGTACCGCTACAGAAAATACAGTAGTTTGTGCAAGACAAACCAGAGTGTTGTTTCTGGTAAATTTGTGTGTCTGGCAAGATGTCAAATGATGGCCTAAACTAGATTGTTGCTGCCCTGAGAAGCTTGATAAGAATAGCTTCCATGCTTGGAGGTTCAGGTTGACAAATTTCCTGATGGGAAAGGGTTTCTGGGAGGGACTATATAGAAGGTGAGCATGAAGAGGCACCGGAGATACCGGAGATCAATCGGACTACTGCAGATGTGAAAGAGTTCAAGGATTGGAACCAACGAGCCAAAAAAGTTATGTATTCTCTATCAGTATACAGGAAACCATGATTGGGCACATACAAGATGCCAAGTCCACCAAGGAGGCGTGGGACACCTTGGTAAAACTCTATGAAACGAATACCAAGGCACGAAAGATACAGTTGAAGAATGAACTTCATACTATGGAGAAAAAGAGTATGTCTGTGAATGACGATGCATTGAAGATCAAGGGTATTGTGGAATCCCTTGCATCATCTATCGGCGTTTCAGTAGATGATGATGATAAGGTGGAAGTCTGTCTACGTGGTCTCTCGGGCCACATTACAAGGCATTCAAGACGTCTATTCAGACTCAGGAAAACATTCCCAATTTCACAGATTTGGTGTCTATGTTGATTATAGAAGAGAAGAGCTTGGGTGATGATCAACAGTCTTCACAAAACAAAAATAGTTCAGAGCAACAGGCCTTCTACACAAGTTTAGGAAAAGGATGAGGTAGAGGAGGCCATGGACGCGGCCAAGGAGGTGGCCGAACAGGTAATCAAAAATATGGCCATAGCAGCAGCAACAACAACAGTCCCAGAATTCACAAAAACAACAACATGCAGGTGGAAGAGGCCAATTCAAAGGCAGGGGGAGTCAAAGAGGTCATGAAAATTGGCAAAGGAAGTATAATGATACACGTGGATGCTTTTATTGTGGTAAGCCTGGACATGTGCAGGCAGATTGTTATAAGAAGCAAGATGACATGCAAAATGGGAAATTGCAGCAAAACAACTATGCATCCTCGAGCTGAAACAATGAGGATAATGAAAGGTTGTTTGTTATGCAGCATGTTGTTAATGCCACGTTTGAAAATGTTGAAGCAGCACATAAAGATGATGTATGGTACGTTGATTCAGGTGCTTCAAACCACATGACAAGTTGTGGGGAGTGGTTCAAGGAGATGAAAAACCTTGAAAGACCATGTTTTGTGGAAACAGGGGATGACACTGCTCATCCAATTGCCCATGTTAAAGATTTGCCATTGTCTATGCAGGATGGCAAAGTTAAGTACCTTGTCTTGCAGATGATTGAGCAGGGTTTTCAGGTTCGGTTTAACCCCGATGGTTGTTATATTGAAGACTTTAAAGACAAGTGAAGGTTGGTTGCAAAAGGCAACAGAGTGGACAAAATGTTTACATTGAATGTAAACATGCCTGAAGTGAGTGTGCTACGATGTTTGCAAATGGTTCAGGAATTATTGTAGACATAGACATTTGGCATAAAAGAATTGGATGTGTGAATGTGCAGAGAATGAAGTCTATGCAGACTAAAGGAATTGTGATAGGGCTGCCAAAAATTAAGGTTGAAGGTATGCAAAAAATATGTGAAGCATGCCAATTTGGAAAGCAAACAAAGCATATATTTCCACGTGACAAAAATGCACTAGATGTTGTGCATTCAGATTTATAGGGTCCTACAAAGACCATGTCTATGGGAGGCTGCACAGGTATTATGTGACATTTATTGATGACCACACAAGGAAAGTGTGGGTATACTTCATGAAGGAGAAGAGTGAGGTGTTCACTTATTTTAAAATTTTAGAGTTATGGTTGAAAAGAAAACAAGAAATATATGTAAAGTGCCTAAGGTCAAATGGAGATGGAGAGTACTTCTCAAATGGAGGTGGAGAGTACTTCTCAAATGAGTTCTCTGAATTTTTGAAGAAGAATGGTATTTGGAGACAGTTTACATGCAGATACACTCTGCAGCAAAATGGAGTTGCTGAGCAGAAAAAGAGGCACATTGTTGAGATTGCGCGAGCATTGATGGGAGAGAAGAATATGCCGTATAGCTATTGGGCTGAGGCTGTTTCTACAATAGTTTACATCATGAATAGGACTCCAACTGCAGCCATACATGATGTAACTTTAGAGAAGAGGTTTACTAGCAGAAAACCTGATTTGTCTCATCTTAAAGTCTTTGGATGCATTGCATATGTGCATGTGCCAGATGAGCTGAGAACTAAGCTGGATGCAAAAGCTGAAAAATGTGTGTTTATTGGGTATTCCCTTGAGCAAAAGGGATACAGGTGCTATAACCTTACTACACGTGAGTTGAGGGTAAGCAGGGATGTTGTTTTTGATGAGATGAGCAGCTGGTACGCTACTGAAAAAGAAGCTGTTGGGGTTGACGTGAGTGGAAATGTGGTTGCACAGAATGCAAGTCAGCAATCACAGTCTTTGAGTCAACCAGGAGAGTCCTCATCTAGTGGTTCAGTTGATAGACCATGGAGTGGCAGGCTACATCATAATACCAGTCCTGCAAATGTGATTAGTACATCACATAAAGGCAAAGAGAAAGTGGTTGAGCCCTTAGTATGCCTAACATTTCTGCAAGGCATTCTCATGCTAATGGAGAGTCTAGTGGCTTAGAGAAAGCCTTGATGAGGATCTTGGGATACCAGCTATATGAGAACACCTAGTGTAAAGAAGGCTTTGGAAGTATGAATGCAAAGCTGCGAAGATCTGGCTTAGAGAAAGCCTTGATGAGGATCTTGGGATACCAGCTATATGAGAACACCTGGTGTAAAGAAGGCTTTGGAAGTATGAATGCAAAGCTGTGAAGATCTGGGAGAGTGAAGAATCCTGTGCAGCGGTTTACCTATGATGGTTATGTGGCACATCACTATGCATACATGGCAAAAGTTGTGCACGTGTTGTAGAGCCCACATGCATTGAGGCTGTTGAAAGTGTGTGTTGGGAGAAAGCTATGGATGAGGCGATGGATGCACTATATGGAAATGAGACTTGGAATTTAGTGCAATTGCCTGAAGGCAAGAAAGCCATTGGATGCAAGTGGGTGTACAAAGTAAAACATAACAGTGATGGAAGCATAAGCAGGTACAAGGCTAGCATTAGGGGAAGGTTGAGGTCTATAGGGGCCCTTTAAGATGCCATGTGATTAAAAGGTTATTAAGGAAAAGAGCCAATCGTGTGATGCCATGTATACAAAAATGTTCGGTGATTAAAGGTGGTCAAAAGATTCTCTAGAAGATGCCTTTTTGTACTTTTCATTTCCAAAAAGTGGGGGGAAAGTTTTTGAAATTTCGGACGTCCATAACTTCTACATATAACCTCAAAATTTGTCGGAGATTATAGATCCAAAATCTACTCGTCGAGCTCTTTCCATAGATATGTCACATGATATAGTTTTGCTCGCTCGATTTCAAATTCAATTTTGGCGGAAAACTTTGAAATTCAAACTTCTAGCCGTTTGAAGAACAAGAAGGTATCTAAAGTCAAAGAAACTTAACGTTTTAACAAAAAGTCATTAAAATCATAATATGGCAGCTTAAAGGGCCCCTATAGACCTCAACCTTCCCCTAATGATTGGTAGCCAAAGGATATGCACAGACATATGGCATTGATTATGAGGAAACTTTCAGCTGAGTTGCCAAGATGGCAACAGTGAGAGTTGTGATAGCAGTGGCTGCGTCGTCAAAGCAATGGTCTTTACATCAGATGGATGTAAAGAATGCATTCTTGCATGAGGATTTGCAGGAAGAGGTGTATATGTTGCAGCCACCTGGTTATGAGGATGTGAGTCACCCCGAGCATGTTTGTAGGTTGAAGAAAGTAGCCAATGCAGATTTCTCGTTGTATGTGAGACACAGTGATAGAGGGGTTGTGATCATTTTACGAGGGACCATGATGCATAGATCTTTGATGTAAAGATCTTGCTTAGATAGAAGTTTGAGATGAAGGATCTGGGGGAGCTCAGATATTTCTTGGGCATTGAGGTGATTAGGTCACCACATGGTATTGGATTACTGCAGAGAAATTATGGCTTGGACATGTTGTCCAAGTATGGTATGACAAGCTGTAAGTCTATCTCAGTGCCATTGGATCAGAATGGCAAGTTGAGTGCAGATTCAGGAGAGATTTTGGAGGATCCTACTATGTATAGGTGCATAATAGGAAGCTTGATCTACATGACGATCATCACGCCAGATTTGAGCTATGCTGTTGGGTTGGTGAGTCAGTTTATGCAGGTTCCTCGAAAGCCACATTTGGATGCATTGAGACGCATACTGAGGTATGTGAGTTCTACTTTGCATTGTAAACTATTTTATGAAAATTGGGACAGATATATGTGTACATGGGTAGACAAATGTTGATTGGGCTGGTATCTTAGATAGAAAATCTACTAGTGGCTTCATGTTTTCTTTGGGGAGTGCTGTTGTAACTTGAAGCAATAAGAAGCAGCCTACGGTTGCTCTATTCAGTACTATACAGAGGCCGAGTACAGAGGTGCTGCTATGGCAGCATGTGAGGTAGCTTGGTTGAGAGAGCTACTTGCAGATTTGGGTCTATCAGTGGATAGACAAGTTGTCATTTTCTGTGACAACATTAGCAGTATACAGTTGGCCAAGAACCTAGTTTTTTCATGCTCGCATGAAGCATATAGAGGTCCACTACCATTTTGTCACAGATATTGGCAGGAGACATTGACCTTATTTATGTCAGCACACAGGATCAGGTCGCTGACATCTTCACCAAAGCGTTGGGTATACAAAGAAGCTCCGAAGATTTAGGGCTTCGCTTGGTGTACATGAGATGGAGTTGAGCTCGAGGAGGAGTGTTGAGATATCGAGCTCATCTAGTGAGGCGGTGGACACTGATGACCCACCTCGGGGAAAGGCCCCACACTTACACCACTGGCATGGTTGGTGAGATCATGGGTGATATGCGGCCACTGAGATGACAGGCTGTGTGATAGCCATTCTAGAGACTAGCATAGTTATAGCGCCAGCTCATTTAGTTGGGTTCACACTATAGAGAACCCTAGTATGTATTTGGTTAAGTACCTTTTCATATTGTGTGTACTCTTATCTTTGTATATGGTGTGTTGAGTGTTGTGTGAAGAAGAAGAAGATTTTTCAGCCTCTCACCTTGTGTGCTCAAGCCAACTTGTATCCATTAATGCAAGAGTAGCTACTTTGAAAGAAGCCAAGGTTTTAGTAGCCAATTCATCAGCCTTTTGATTATCCTTCCTGTTAACATGCACAAATTTACAAAACTCAAAATCTTCTTTCAACTCCATTGCCCTTTTATACAATTCTTGGAGATTAGGACTCCTTGCCTTATATTCTCCTTTCATTTGTCGGATGACCAATTGCGAATCCCCTTTAACCTCTACCTCTTTGATTTCATCTTTTATGCAATCTTCTAATCCCCAAATTAATGCATTGTACTCAGCCACATTATTTGATATAGCCTTTGGAAATTCCCTACCCTTGGCCCATACCTCTTTTCCTTTTGGATCAAATAAAACTATCCTCCCAGCCCCAGATTGCCTGGAGGGGCTAAAGGCTCCATCAAAATGCATAGTGAAAGCAGTTGGTGGTGTCTCCAAATCTTCATATACTTCTTCCTTTGTTCCTGTTCCTTCTTCCTCTTCCTTCCTTGTAAGCAAATCTGCAAGAGAGGCCCTAGTGGTGTTTTCTGTAATAAAAGTGAAAGAGAATTCTTGAAGCTCGCAAATCCACTTTGCAAACTTCCCTCCTACAGGATTGGGTTTGCGGACCAAGAATTGTAAAGAAGGTTGAGAAGTGAGGAAGAAAAAAGGGCAAGGTAACAAGTATGACCTGAACTTCTTTACTGCAAAAACAAGAGACAAACCACCTTTCTCCATTTCACCATACCTCTCCTCAGCATAGTCAGTTGTCGGCTTGCATAATACACTGGTTGCATATGCCCTTGCTCTACCTTTTGCAAGAGTATAGCACCCACTGAATGTGATGATACACTTGGGTTCACATAAAAGTCCTCCCCCCACCTAGGAGGCTGCACAATTGAACTTTGACTCATGCATTCCTTGAGCAAACAAAAAGATTGAATTTGATCGGGTCCCCATTGGAAAGAAACATTCTTCTTTGTTAACAGATTTATAGGATACATCTTCTCAGAGAACATGTCAACAAAGCGTTGGTAATACTTTTTTTTACCCAAAATCCTCCTTACCTCCCTCACATTGGTAGGCGGTGGGAGGGCCACAATTGCCTGCACCTTCTCAGGATCCATATCTATGCCTTCTTCTGAGATAACATGTCCCAAGAGAGAACCACCTTCCTTCATGCCAAGCGGCATTTTCCAGGATTAAGACACCCTTTTGCATCATCAATACTTTGCAAGGCCAACCTCAACTTTTCCAAGTGATTCATGTGGCTTGAATAAATGCAAAAATCATCCAAAAAGACCCTTATAAACTTCCCCAAGTAAGGTGCAAATACCTGACTCATGAAGCGTTGAAAAGTTGATGGTGCATTGGTCAAGCCAAATGGCATCACCCTATAGGCATACACTCCCCAAGGGGTGATAAATGAGGTTTTCCTTTGATCTTCTTCACAAATCCAGATTTGAAAGTATCCAGAATATCCATCACACACTGAATACAACTCATGACCTACAACTTGATCCAAAATCTCATCCTGAAGAAAGGGTAGAGGATAATAATCCCTCTTTATGCATGCATTCAGAGGGCGAAAGTCCACACACACACGCCATTTTCCACCCTTTTTGGGAGTGACTACAACTGGGAAAATCCACTCTGAATTCTCTACTGGAAAAATAAATCCATCTGCAAGCAAATTAGTTACCTCCTTCTTAAGCACCTCTGCTTGCACTACTCCCAAATGCCTTAGCCGCTGTACCACTGGCTTACTTTGGGGCTTGAGGTCAATCTTGTGCTCTACTAGGGTAACTTGGCGTACTTGTGAGTAGCTGTGCCAAAAGGTTAGGAAATCCATCCAACATTTTTAAGTAATTCTCCCTTTCAGTACCTGCTATGGACTCATCAAGAAGAAGTTCATTTTGTTGGTGAAGACTAGTGAGGTCCACATCTCCTTTCTTGCACATGGTTGAAGAAGCTTCCCCTTCCAAGGCTCCCTTGTCTTCTCAGCATCCCCTCGATCCCTTCCCAGGAAAAGACCAAATGCAACTCCCTCCACCTCCCCTTCTGAGATGGAATCCTCGGAGCTACCACTTGTCTCCTCTTCATCGGATGACTCTGACTCTGAACTTTTGGAAGTTGAAGGTTCACCTCTTACCACTTTGCGACGATGACTCTTGATGTTATAGTGGACCTTCTTATTCTCACCTTGTAGAATAAGATCACCTGTCTCCCACTTTTGAATTGCCTTCACTTGGCGAAGCCATGGCCTGCCCAATATCAATGGGTAAGCCCTAGCATCAGGCTTTGTAGGAATGACCTGGAAAGTTGTAGGCACAGAAATACCACATACATCCACTCCCAAATTCCTGACAATTCCTAAGGTTTTCACCCTAGTGTTATCAACAAGTTTGATGCGATAGGGAGAGTTAGAAGAAGACAACTTTAAATTGACATCTTTCATTGTTTTTTCACTCATGACATTGATTGACGCTGTGAGATCCCTGTTCCCACCGTGCAACAGATTCGGGGTACTAGCAGCGGAAGTAGCACTTCATGCGCGGGGCAGGGACCCACACTCGGGGCCTCGTCCACGGATATCTGGACAAGAGACTAATCCGTCGGTTTTTCCAAAACCGAACCCGAAAAAAACTTCCCTTACCCGGAAAGCATGGGCGATTCCACCAGGATAACTCTTTACTCTAACGCAGTCAAGATCATTACAGATCAACTGATCTGACTGCACCTTTAACGGTACTTGGTCAAATCAAGGAAGAAACTTGCACTTGGATCATTGGGATCGACGCTTTTTTCCCCATCAAGAGGCACAGCCGTTGATTCCTATCCATAGAACAATTTCTGTCCGGGATTTACTTCATCTATCGTAATAATAGAAATTAAATCTCGATTTACGGATCCATCAGTCCAGCCTAACCCCATCCGATCCCATGGGTTAGCCAACCGCCCAACCACTGTAGTGATGGGATCCAATTTGGAATTTGGTTAGGTTTTGTCCCGGGTACCAAGAAAAAGAGTTCCAAGGCCCCCTAGCCGGAAGTTCATGCAAACATAAAACTAGCCACACCACTTACACACCCAATATGAAAATTGCCTTTTTCTTAGCATCAGCTAACTTTAAAACAATCCTTTAATGAAACCATAGTACCACTGATCACAATCTTCCAATTTATCCAGTTGATTCATAATTTCCCATCATTCCTTCATCAGAGTATCTATGGCATCATTGGCAACTAGAACGCTCACCACCTGTCCACACAGAGGCCGTTTCCATAGTTCCTAGCCCATAATACTCGGCAATATAATCACTTATCAAGATGGACTCTCGTTGAAGATCAGCAAGATCAACCAACAGATCCATATAAAAGAGCCATGGACTCATCCGTTGAGGACCAGCAAGGTCAGTCAACCAGATCCATGCCCGGTTTCACAAAACAACTCTTACTCCTTGTTCCAATATCTTCCTCGACGCACGCGTGGGTATCCTAGGTGACCCAGAGCCCGAGCACCGTATGGTCAGCACCCTCTAGGATCCTTCGCAGGTGACCTAGCGCTTCACTCATAGGCCGCTTCCTTGGTCCCTCATCCACCGTACCGGAAGCTCACCATTTTAATCGAACCGAGGCTGGTCAAGACCTCGGTCGACCTTGCTATGCGAGACGTCCTCCATTGACTCTCCGTCAGCAGTTGCAACTTTATCAGTTAGGTCTCCACGACCTTAATCACAAGACGGTCAAAATGCTTTCCCAGCATTCTTGACATAAAACAGCCATTTACAAACAGCATTTACAAACAGTTTACAAATACAATTTCTATATTAACTCTAATTTTTCCACATTATCCCTCATATAATCCACATTACTTATTCCTCATTCCATTTATATGTGTACTCATCCAATCACATCATTTTCCATCTCTTCACTTCAGATTCCTTCACATCACATATCATATATTCACATCCATACATCCACATCCACATCCACATTCACATCCATACATCCACATCTACATGCTTACCTCCATTTTCACATCCTCATTTATACATCCACATCCCATATCCACATTCATACATACACATCCATATCCACATCCACATGCATACATCCACTATCACGTCCTCATTCATACATCCACATCCACATGCATACATCCACTATCACGTCCTCATTCATACATCCATATCCACATACATACATACATCCACATCCACATTCCCATTCACATCTATACATCCACATCTACATCCACATGCATACATCCACTATCACGTCCTCATTCATACATCCACATCCTCATGCATACATCCACTATCACGTCCTCATTCATACATCCATATCCACATACATACATACATCCACATCCACATTCCCATTCACATCTATACATCCACATCTACATCCACATACATACATACATCCACATCCACATTCCACATTCACATCTATACATCCACATCTACATCCATATACATACATACATCCACATCCACATTCCACATTCACATCTATACATCCACATCTACATCCACATTCACATATATCCACATCCACATTCCCATTCACATCTATACATACACATCTACATCCACATACATACATACATCCACATCCACGTTCCACATTCACATCTATACAACCACATCTACATCCACATTCACATACATCCACATCTACATTCACATTCACATCTATATCCACATCTATATTCCCATTCACATCTATACATCCACATCTACATCCACATACATACATACATCCATATCCACATTCCACATTCACTTCTATACAACCACGTCTACATCCACATTCACATCTATGCATATACATCTTCATGCATACATCCATTTTCACATGCATACATCCACACTCCCATCTCCACATCCACACATCCACATACATACATCCATTTTCACATTCCCATTCATATAACCCCATATGCCTTCATATCTAATCTTTTATATCACCTCCATTCTCACCCTATCACAACCCATATACATCTTATCTCATCTCATACACTTCTTATCTCATCCCATACACATCTTATCACATCTTAACTCATCTTATATGCATCTTATCATATCTTATCACTTCCCATATCTTTTATGCATACTTCTATGCATGAAATTCAATTATGCTAAAAGTAACACTTTTAAAATAAAATAATCATCTCTTATGCATACCTCTATGCATGAAATTCAATTATGCTAAAAGTAACACTTTTATAATAAAATTTTCATCTCTTATGCATACCTCTATGCATGAATTTTAATTATTGTAAAAGTAACACTTTTATAATAAAATATTCATCTCTTATTCATACCTCTATGCATGAAATTCAATTATGCTAAAAGTAACACTTTTGATATAAAAATTTATCCATTATGCATACTTCTATGCATGTAAATAAAAATGATAAAAGTAACACTTTTGATATAAAAATTTATCCATTATGCATACTTCTATGCATGTAAATAAAAATGATAAAAGTAACACTTTTGATATAAAAATTTATCCATTATGCATACTTCTATGCATGTAAATAAAAATGATAAAAGTAACACTTTTGATATAAAAATTTATCCATTATGCATACTTCTATGCATGTAAATAAAAATGATAAAAGTAACACTTTTGATATAAAAATTTATCCATTATGCATACTTCTATGCAAGTAAATAAAAATGATAAAAGTAACACTTTTGATATAAAAACTTATTCTTTATGCATAATAAAAAAATTCAATTTCTCTATGATTATAATGAAATTCTTTCAATTAGTCTAGGATGATAATTCCTAGAATATGGTAGGAAGTCCTCTTTTTATGCTTTGAATGAAATTATTTTATGCATAATTTTTATAAAAATTTTGCCATAGCTCCGCTGCTATGACTGATAAATCTCAATTTTTCTAAGAGATAATGCTTATTATTAAGAAAATAATTAAAATAATCTCTAATTGGATTATCAATCCATAATGGATTGAATCATTAATATATATAAACTAAAAGCATAGAAAAAGCCATTAATTTGGCCTCAAGCATAGCTTAATCTTGGGTTAAGGAAAAGCTTTATGAAAAGCTTGATTTGGATTGAGAACGGTTCATGATTATGACCATTTCTTGAGTGAGAGAGAGAATTTACATAAAAATCATTAGAATTTAAACATAAATAAAAATTAACTTCAATAGTATTATGTAACTCTTCACTACTATTCAAACTTCAATAGCATTAAAAAAAAACCATACCAATTAAACTTCTCAAGCTTGAGAGGGGTTGAGAAGAGAGAAACATTGAGAAATTATAGAAAGATCAATATTCACTAATTACCTTACAACTTGCTTGATTCTTTGTTCACGGTAGAGGCCCCCAACCAATCAATTGGTTAAGTATGTTGATGGAGCCACTAATGGGGATTGAAGAAAGAGGGAAGCTCCAAAAACTAGTGAATTATTAAATGAATTTACAGTTTCTGGCTTAGGTGGAGTAGAGTAACGATGCATAAACACTATATATTTTTCAACAAGGGGGAGGCTTCTATTTATAGGAAAAATTGAGCTCCTAACCAAACAAACTGATTCTAGAATTTTCTAAATCAGTTTGGTCAATATTTGACCATTTTTAGATCAGTTAGGCTAACTTTTTCGAACTAGACTTGAATGAGGAGAGAGGAGAGATGAAATATCTCAATTTTTATGAGTTTAAAACTCATTCAAGCATGTGAAATATGCACCTCCTTTAAAGAACTCCCCTTCCTTACATATGTGTCATAATGGAATCATTTTAATATTGCTCATAGTTTTTTTTTTACTAATAAACCTTGTACATTTTCAACTCTTCATCTTATGTGAAATATGCACCTCCTTTAAAGAATTCCCCTTCCTTACATATGTCATATTTTTAATATTGCTCATAGTTTTTTACTAATAATCCTTGTACATTTTCAACTCTTCACCTCATGTGAGCATTTACTCATTTTTGGGTATTTTCTTTTTACAAGTTGGATTTATCTCCTCCCTACACATGGATTGATGCTATTGGTCCATAGGAACCTTAATTGGACCATAGTCTAAAGATTTCTGAAAATCTAGACCCTTAGGCTAAGGTTCTTTATAGCTATTTTCAATTAATTCCAATTGCACATTGGAAAATTCTTTTTGAATTTCTGTTTCAGGGGAACTCATCTGAATTAGAAGAGATATTTTTTCTATCCAAAAATATTCAAAATCTGAATATTCTCTCTCTAGAATATTTTTCTCTCTCTAGGCTAAAACAGATAGAAACAAGGTCTTTATATTTCTGAAGAGGGATTGATTACAGGGAAAGATACTAGACATCAAAAAGGGGGTGGGGGAGGAATCTTACATTCTACCCCACTTACAAAAATACGAGATGTCCTCATCTCGCAAACTGGGATAATTTCACAAGATGCACGAATATGAGACTTAGAGAAAAATTTTAATCAAGATTAACCACCAAGATAAGTCTTAAAGAGAGCAAGATTCAAAATACGAACAAGATTTAAACTTTATTCATTCTCGGAACTTATACAGTAAAGATAGAGGAACTCTTTACACTTCCATAAGTCCGTCCATTATATGGTCACAAAAGCAGTCCTCACAAGCTGCACAAGTATAAGGTAACTCATCTATGGGAATGATTCTGTGGGTTATTGCTACGCCTATCTCAGTGGTATGAGGTGTTCTAAGAAAAGGACCTCTGAGAGGCAAGCCAAAAACGGGGTAAAGGCATATCTTCTCATGAGGAAGAAAACACGCCAGTAAGAAGACCCGCTCAGAAAACCCAGGATGCCTTGATCTCATGACGCAGTAGTATCGGGGACCCAAACCCAAAGCTTCAATAACCATGGCTAAGCGGACATTGTTACGAAAATGTTGCTGACCCCAGGGTGTTACCCTAGTTATGTCTTGATAGGTCCGCCATTTGGTCTGCGCTACAGAAGTTCCTAGGTGAGGAAAAAGTGAGCGCTCATACTGTTCTATAAAATCCTTCTTCACAGACTCACTTGCGTCTTGAAGGTGAGGAATCATTATGGATAAAACTAGTTCTTGTTGCCAAGCCATGAAGGAGATTAAGAAAGAAAGGAGATCGATGGGAGTAAGATTACTGTGAACGACAAGTAAAAGTTACGACTTATATAAAGGAAGGAGCTAGCGTAACTTAGAAGCCAACGGTAACTTGCCACTGAAGTTTTACCGTCTTTCCATGATTTGGGTTTGGCACATTTTTCTATAGAAGGCATTCAGAACTTTGAGATGAGGAGATAAAAGAAGTTCGTAAGCTAAATCACCTACTTCCTTTGGTCCACAATATCTGGGAGATAACTTCTTATACTTCCCAAGAGATAAAGAACTTCTTTTGGGCCGTACTCGAGACCAAAACCTTGATATCCAAAACATCGATTCTCACTTCTGAACTCATTGTTCTGAATCCTTAAAACAGGTGGGACTCTTGAGAAGTATTCTAGGAAAAGGGTCTTCCTTTGTTAAACAGAACTTTCTTTTATTTTAGAGAGGGAATAATTATAAGATCAGAAAGGGAGATTCTTACTCTTGTATACCTCGAAGGCTGGGGAGGAATCTTACATTCTACCCCACTTAAAAAGTGCGAGATGTCATCATCTCGCAAGGTAGAGGACAACTCTTTTTCTTAACATCCAATTTTATTTTAGGGTTCCTTATATTCTGGTCAACCCAACAGAACGCTGGGATAAATATCCCTTATATAGAACTCATCATTAATATTCAGATCATATCATTCATATCTTTAACATGATAATGGTCCATTAGACCGAAAAATTTCCTTCTGAACATTCCTCCACGGGAATTTCAGTCAAGCAAGTTCTCAATTTGTCATCCCTTAACTTGATCTACTGATCAAGTGTTAACAGTAACAATTTGACAGCACAACCCACTAATCTCATAGTGATTTGCTGAATTCATTATCATCATTCCAGTTATGAATATCATCACTGGGACTCGTCCCATTCATCCTCATTGGGGTTTTGTTCAGATTTTTATATTTCAACTAATTTCAGAAATCATCAATTTTCAATCAGAATTTTCAATCAGAATCCAATTCAATTCATCAATTCTCAAACAGAATTAAAAATCAGATCAACCACATTCGAATTCATCATCTGGATAGCATTAGCGCTTATAATTTCAAGTCTTAGATTTACTCGTATATACTGTCAGTAAAGAGCTGCAGTTATACTCTCGGTATATACGGATAGTCACGGCCCTTGGAATTATAAGGTAAATACCATCATGTCTAGGCCTCAAGCAAGTCAGGGATTCTATATAATTGCGGTACTTCCATCTGAAGACCCAATTACCAAATTACGAATTTCAGTTTGAATATCAAATTGTATGAATTATATCACACAATTACAACCTTTTTGTGTTTCTTGATAAATTTCTGACCTATTTGTCTTCTCAGTTGATCTTTATTAACCAAATGCTCTGATACCAACTGTGAGATCCCTGTTCCCACCGTGCAACAGATTCGGGGTACTAGCAGCGGAAGTAGCACTTCATGCGCGGGGCAGGGACCCACACTCGGGGCCTCGTCCACGGATATCCGGACAAGAGACTAATCCGTCGGTTTTTCCAAAACCGAACCCGAAAAAAACTTCCCTTACCCGGAAAGCATGGGCGATTCCACCAGGATAATTCTTTACTCTAACGCAGTCAAGATCATTACAGATCAACTGATCTGACTGCACCTTTAACGGTACTTGGTCAAATCAAGGAAGAAACTTGCACTTGGATCATTGGGATCGACGCTTTTTTCCCCATCAAGAGGCACAGCCGTTGATTCCTATCCATAGAACAATTTCTGTCCGGGATTTACTTCATCTATCGTAATAATAGAAATTAAATCTCGATTTACGGATCCATCAGTCTAGCCTAACCCCATCCGATCCCATGGGTTAGCCAACCGCCCAACCACTGTAGTGATGGGATCCAATTTGGAATTTGGTTAGGTTTTGTCCCGGGTACCAAGGAAAAGAGTTCCAAGGCCCCCTAGCCGGAAGTTCATGCAAACATAAAACTAGCCACACCACTTACACACCCAATATGAAAATTGCCTTTTTCTTAGCATCAGCTAACTTTAAAACAATCCTTTAATGAAACCATAGTACCACTGATCACAATCTTCCAATTTATCCAGTTGATTCATAATTTCCCATCATTCCTTCATCAGAGTATCTATGGCATCATTGGCAACTAGAACGCTCACCACCTGTCCACACAGAGGCCGTTTCCATAGTTCCTAGCCCATAATACTCGGCAATATAATCACTTATCAAGATGGACTCTCGTTGAAGATCAGCAAGATCAACCAACAGATCCATATAAAAGAGCCATGGACTCATCCGTTGAGGACCAGCAAGGTCAGTCAACCAGATCCATGCCCGGTTTCACAAAACAACTCTTACTCCTTGTTCCAATATCTTCCTCGACGCACGCGTGGGTATCCTAGGCGACCCAGAGCCCGAGCACCGTATGGTCAGCACCCTCTAGGATCCTTCGCAGGTGACCTAGCGCTTCACTCATAGGCCGCTTCCTTGGTCCCTCATCCACCGTACCGGAAGCTCACCATTTTAATCGAACCGAGGCTGGTCAAGACCTCGGTCGACCTTGCTACGCGAGACGTCCTCCATTGACTCTCCGTCAGCAGTTGCAACTTTATCAGTTAGGTCTCCACGACCTTAATCACAAGACGGTCAAAATGCTTTCCCAGCATTCTTGACATAAAACAGCCATTTACAAACAGCATTTACAAACAGTTTACAAATACAATTTCTATATTAACTCTAATTTTTCCACATTATCCCTCATATAATCCACATTACTTATTCCTCATTCCATTTATATGTGTACTCATCCAATCACATCATTTTCCATCTCTTCACTTCAGATTCCTTCACATCACATATCATATATTCACATCCATACATCCACATCCACATCCACATTCACATCCATACATCCACATCTACATGCTTACCTCCATTTTCACATCCTCATTTATACATCCACATCCCATATCCACATTCATACATACACATCCATATCCACATCCATACATCCACATCCACATGCATACATCCACTATCACGTCCTCATTCATACATCCACATCCACATGCATACATCCACTATCACGTCCTCATTCATACATCCATATCCACATACATACATACATCCACATCCACATTCCCATTCACATCTATACATCCACATCTACATCCACATGCATACATCCACTATCACGTCCTCATTCATACATCCACATCCTCATGCATACATCCACTATCACGTCCTCATTCATACATCCATATCCACATACATACATACATCCACATCCACATTCCCATTCACATCTATACATCCACATCTACATCCACATACATACATACATCCACATCCACATTCCACATTCACATCTATACATCCACATCTACATCCATATACATACATACATCCACATCCACATTCCACATTCACATCTATACATCCACATCTACATCCACATTCACATATATCCACATCCACATTCCCATTCACATCTATACATACACATCTACATCCACATACATACATACATCCACATCCACGTTCCACATTCACATCTATACAACCACATCTACATCCACATTCACATACATCCACATCTACATTCACATTCACATCTATATCCACATCTATATTCCCATTCACATCTATACATCCACATCTACATCCACATACATACATACATCCATATCCACATTCCACATTCACTTCTATACAACCACGTCTACATCCACATTCACATCTATGCATATACATCTTCATGCATACATCCATTTTCACATGCATACATCCACACTCCCATCTCCACATCCACACATCCACATACATACATCCATTTTCACATTCCCATTCATATAACCCCATATGCCTTCATATCTAATCTTTTATATCACCTCCATTCTCACCCTATCACAACCCATATACATCTTATCTCATCTCATACACTTCTTATCTCATCCCATACACATCTTATCACATCTTAACTCATCTTATATGCATCTTATCATATCTTATCACTTCCCATATCTTTTATGCATACTTCTATGCATGAAATTCAATTATGCTAAAAGTAACACTTTTATAATAAAATAATCATCTCTTATGCATACCTCTATGCATGAAATTCAATTATGCTAAAAGTAACACTTTTATAATAAAATTTTCATCTCTTATGCATACCTCTATGCATGAATTTTAATTATTGTAAAAGTAACACTTTTATAATAAAATATTCATCTCTTATTCATACCTCTATGCATGAAATTCAATTATGCTAAAAGTAACACTTTTGATATAAAAATTTATCCATTATGCATACTTCTATGCATGTAAATAAAAATGATAAAAGTAACACTTTTGATATAAAAATTTATCCATTATGCATACTTCTATGCATGTAAATAAAAATGATAAAAGTAACACTTTTGATATAAAAATTTATCCATTATGCATACTTCTATGCATGTAAATAAAAATGATAAAAGTAACACTTTTGATATAAAAATTTATCCATTATGCATACTTCTATGCATGTAAATAAAAATGATAAAAGTAACACTTTTGATATAAAAATTTATCCATTATGCATACTTCTATGCATGTAAATAAAAATGATAAAAGTAACACTTTTGATATAAAAATTTATTCATTATGCATACTTCTATGCAAGTAAATAAAAATGATAAAAGTAACACTTTTGATATAAAAATTTATCCATTATGCATAATATAAAAATTCAATTTCTCTATGATTATAATGAAATTCTTTCAATTAGTCTAGGATGATAATTCCTAGAATATGGTAGGAAGTCCTCTTTTTATGCTTTGAATGAAATTATTTTATGCATAATTTTTATAAAAATTTTGCCATAGCTCCGCTGCTATGACTGATAAATCTCAATTTTTCTAAGAGATAATGCTTATCATTAAGAAAATAATTAAAATAATCTCTAATTGGATTATCAATCCATAATGGATTGAATCATTAATATATATAAACTAAAAGCATAGAAAAAGCCATTAATTTGGCCTCAAGCATAGCTTAATCTTGGGTTAAGGAAAAGCTTTATGAAAAGCTTGATTTGGATTGAGAACGGTTCATGATTATGACCATTTCTTGAGTGAGAGAGAGAATTTACATAAAAATCATTAGAATTTAAACATAAATGAAAATTAACTTCAATAGCATTATGTAACTCTTCACTACTATTCAAACTTCAATAGCATTAAAAAAAAACCATACCAATTAAACTTCTCAAGCTTGAGAGGGGTTGAGAAGAGAGAAACATTGAGAAATTATAGAAAGATCAATATTCACTAATTACCTTACAACTTGCTTGATTCTTTGTTCACGGTAGAGGCCCCCAACCAATCAATTGGTTAAGTATGTTGATGGAGCCACTAATGGGGATTGAAGAAAGAGGGAAGCTCCAAAAACTAGTGAATTATTAAATGAATTCACAGTTTCTGGCTTGGGTGGAGTAGAGTAATGATGCATAAACACTATATATTTTTCAACAAGGGGGAGGCTTCTATTTATAGGAAAAATTGAGCTCCTAACCAAACAAACTGATTCTAGAATTTTCTAAATCAGTTTGGTCAATATTTGACCATTTTTAGATCAGTTAGGCTAACTTTTTGGGACTAGACTTGAATGAGGAGAGAGGAGAGATGAAATATCTCAATTTTTATGAGTTTAAAACTCATTCAAGCATGTGAAATATGCACCTCCTTTAAAGAACTCCCCTTCCTTACATATGTGTCATAATGGAATCATTTTAATATTGCTCATAGTTTTTTTTTTAACTAATAAACCTTGTACATTTTCAACTCTTCATCTTATGTGAAATATGCACCTCCTTTAAAGAATTCCCCTTCCTTACATATGTCATATTTTTAATATTGCTCATAGTTTTTTACTAATAATCCTTGTACATTTTCAACTCTTCACCTCATGTGAGCATTTACTCATTTTTGGGTATTTTCTTTTTACAAGTTGGATTTATCTCCTCCCTACACATGGATTGATGCTATTGGTCCATAGGAACCTTAATTGGACCATAGTCTAAAGATTTCTGAAAATCTAGACCCTTAGGCTAAGGTTCTTTATAGCTATTTTCAATTAATTCCAATTGCACATTGGAAAATTCTTTTTGAATTTCTGTTTCAGGGGAACTCATCTGAATTAGAAGAGATATTTTTCTATCCAAAAATATTCAAAATCTGAATATTCTCTCTCTAGAATATTTTTCTCTCTCTAGGCTAAAACAGATAGAAACAAGGTCTTTATATTTCTGAAGAGGGATTGATTACAGGGAAAGATACTAGACATCAAAAAGGGGGTGGGGGAGGAATCTTACAGACGCACCTCCATCAATGTATGCATTAGAAATTGTTTGCCCCTCAATGATGACATCAATCATCACAGGCACATCATCTCCTACATCAATATCCACCTTTTGAACCATAGGAGTCCCATTATCCCTCTTCTTCTTTTTCTTAGATTCCCTTGTGCTAGCCAGCTTACCCCATTTCTTTCTAAGCTTTGGAGAGAGTGCCAAAAGCTGCCCAAATGTGATTTGTGCCGTTTTCTCCCTAAGATCTGTTAAGAGGTCATAACTAAGAGATCCGTGTCCAAGAGGAAAGTCAGATTGTCCAATTTTTCTCCTAGACGACTTCTTCTTCTTCTTATTTTTCTCCTCTTCTTCAGATTTATCTTCTTGTTCTTCTTCTTCCTGACTCCTAGTTTTACGATCCCTTTTTGCCATTAACGGCATCAATGTTTCCTCTTCTTCTTCTAAGCATGTTTCCTCTAAAAGTGCTAAACTTTTATCCTCTCATTTCCTCAATTTTGGACACTCAGTGCAATAGTGCCCCTTCTCTTGACATTCATAGCATGTGACACTACTTCTATCCCTAGGTTTATCCTCAGCTCGTGGAACCCTAGGTGGCCTTGCATTGACTAAGTGTAAGTTAAACTTCAAATCAAAAAATTTTACCATAAGTTGTGCAATGATCCAAGGATGGAGCTTGTACCTGAGATGTTGAGGCTATCTCTACTTGTGGTGGGGTTGGCACACTCGGAGAAGATTGGAATGTGGACTCAATATGAAGAGTGGCCTCCTTCTTCAAAGCAATACGAAGAGCCTCTTTAAAATTAGTGGGATCTTTGCTAAGAACTTTTCCATGCAAGAAGCGGGGATCCAAATCCCTGATAAACTTGCTCATCTTAAGGTGCTCCATTGCTAAAGAACTCTTTGAATCTTCCATAGAAGGTGAAGAAGAAGAAGCAATAACATGTAAAGCAGCTTGTTGATATTTGATGAATAAGGCTTCATACCTCACTGAAAAGGCAAAAACTGACTCTCCTTCCTTTTGGAAAATTTGATCCAATTGCAATAGTAAAGCATTTGGTGACTCCACTGTCCCAAATCTCTCCTTCATTGCTTTGGTCAACCTTTCCCAATCATTCTTGGACTCCTCTGGCAAAGCCTCATGCTGCCAAGTTAAGGCCACACCCTCCAAGAGATCTTTCCACATACTCATTACCGCTAAAACCATTGGTACCTCCAAAGGAGGGCGGCAATAAGGCAAGGGCTACCTTGAGAAGTCACAGGTCTACCAAGATAATAACTCCTTATCCCACTTATCATGAATCATCAAAGAGGTCCAAAATTGGGCTGAGCATGAGGAGCTAATGCTAAATGAGACATTCACATGTAAAGAGAGTGTTTGAAATAAGGGGTTGAAGATAAGAGAATGGCAATGACACAAAATGCTCAATTGAGGAGGCTCATTCATTGATTTGAAAGGGAGAGGAGGGCTCCTTTTATAGGTGGAGAATCACCCTCTCTTCCATTGTTACAAATTACAACATAAAAATCTTCAACCCTTCAGTGACATAAGGGTAGATGTCACCGTCAATTGTCCTCTTAGGCTAAGTCTTCTATTGATTATAAAATTGAAGACTTTTTGACTTTGAAAGTGTGATGAGATAATAGCCAAGTCCAAGTGGCATGTAGGTGGAGATCCCACTTACACATGGCGAAATTCTCCTCTTCCATGTAGGCATTCTAGAAGAATCTTTCCCAATTATGCACCTACACACACTCCTCCACATGCCTTCCACACTCCCCAACTTGTAGCCTTATGGTAAATACCATATTAATAATACAATTAATCCATGTGAGCATGAAGGCCTACTTTTATTTTCCACATTACTAGCCTATCTACCATACCAAAGTATTTATCAAGCATACTTGTGGCATTTACAATGTGTGCACCCTAAATCAAGTAAAACCATTATATTTGAAGATAGAATGCTGCAAGCTTCCACCTTATTAAATTACCATTGAGAAACCATCAAAATATGCACAAAATTGAAAATGAAAGATATCAATTTTTTATGTCACACTACCCCAGGCCTTACCAACCAACCCAAGGCAACCACTGACTTTGCCAACAACTACTCTACATAATGCACCTCAACCAGGCAAATAAGTGGCCCAAAGACGAATCCTTACGGTACCTGAAATGCCCTTAACACCACCAGTTCTCCCACCTCAACCCCCATCGCCAAGAATTACACTAGCACGTCAGCTAACCCTAACAAAAATCTTCGAAGAAGGTGACGAGGGGGAAATTCCAAAAGTTCCTAACTATGAAACCCTTGAGGCAACAAGCCCACCCTCTCAAATGTACCTAGTGTACTTGGCCGCCCCAATGCCAAGGGCCAAAGACATGAATACGATGGCAAAATGACCACCTATGTAGTAATATCATTGCACAGGGCCTCATTGAGTGGTTGAGTGTCCTATCAAGAAAGGGATGGTGAGTACCTCTGTAGGTGCTCCTGCATTAACTCTCTTATGTGTTGGGTGTGGAATTCACCATATGTAAAAAGATTGTCCGCTAAGATCTAGAACAATGGGGAAGGCTCGTGAAGCTAATCCGAGCACCAGCATCAACCTACTGAGTGTGAGAGATGGCATCATCCACACGGTCCCTCTCAACGCAGTAACCCGATTACAAAACTGACAAAGAGCCGTAGTTCATACTGCAAAGCAGAGGCATCCACCTCAAGAGACTAGGGACAAGCCAAGGTCTTATCCTCAAAGAATGTACCTGAGCAAGCATGAGCGACTACACACTTAAAGAAGAAAATCGCAAAGATCGGCAAGGGAGACTATCGTGTAGTTATCCAAAGCGGTTCGGCGGAAGATGGCACGACAATGCATGCATCAACGTGAGACCTGCGGACAAAGCTCATGTATATTCTAGAGAGCTCCTAGACAAGTCACCCCCACAGAGGCCAACAAAAGCAGCACAACCCACCACTACAGCATCTTCCCCCCACAAGGGAGACCAGGTAACCGAATATCTCAAAGAACTAAGGGATGACCACCTTAAGAGAACGGTGAAAATTGATGGTTATTCCCGTGATGCTTTGCGGCATAGATTGGTCCTTTTTCTTCCTCCACTTCCTCATCTATAGTGACGGCTCTAGGTGCTGCAGTCCGAGGTGGAACTCTTTCTCTTTGGTTTTCCCAATTCTGGGAGGGAGTTCAGAGACTGCTTTGCATGGAGGCTGTAGGCTGAGTTGGCACTCTTCTGGGGTTACCTTGATTTTAGCACGGGGGACCCTGATTGAACTCATACGAAGGAGTCTATCTCTGAATTATATGACCCTAGCTTCCTTGGCCCACAAAAGGAGATGGGCAATCCTTGAGCTAGTGCCCAAACCCCTCACATCCAAAGGTCTTCCTTCATTTCTGAAACTTCCTGACTCCAGATTCTGGTTGGGACCTTGGTGTCTCATTGGAGGCAAAAGGTTGGAAGAACTTCCTGGTGTCTGGAATCTCTTAAAGGATGAGGGAGCTGGCTTTGTTGGTAGGACTTTAACGACGATGAAGGCTGTGGTTTAGCTCTAATAATTCATTCATCTTGGTTTCTAAAAATCCGGGGGGACAAAATCTCTTCCTTAGATAAGCTTTAAGATCATTCCAGGACTCGGTATTCCTATCCAGATGATTGGTGTCGCAATGGTTTCTCCATGCCACCCTGGCTGTTTCCACAATTTTTAGCCTAGCAAGAGCCATTTTGCTCCTCTCGTTGTATCCAATAACATCAAAATATTCCTCCATGGCTTCAACCCACTTCTCCACAACCTCAACCAAGTTCTCCCCTTTACCTTTGAAGGGTCCTCGTTGAGTTCTGTGAAGAGCCTTGCGAACGTCGGGGTCAAGCTCTTCCTTATCAGTGAGGGGGTCTGGCTGGCGGCCACGGTTACCTCACCTCATGATTCTGCCAAAATGATACATTATTAAATTTTTATTTTGATTTCATCCATGAGATCCTAGGACTTAAGAGGTTCGAAAAATAATTTCTTAAACAAGATAAACAATCTTATTGGAGATCTATGACATATGTCCGAGTAACAGATTTTTCTTCATCAATTCATCATATAATAAACAATCACTTATACAACAGGGATTTTTTTTTCCCACAAAACATTTCTTTATTTATATAAAGGTTGCAATACGTACATAGAGCATCTCAGCTCCAGAAAGTCAAAATCTCCTTGGGAGACACATAAGACGGGGATACTAGGCTATAGATATGCACTGATACAAATGTTCTCTTACTGTGCCAAGGGTGCTACTATCTTCTCCTTATTAGGAATAAAGTGACTAAGAAGTCTGTAGATATGGGAGGAAAGTCTGAAATCTCGAGGCGTAGGGTGATATAAAATAACACCATGTATCACTTTAAGGCTCATCAGAATCATGGCTAATGAGATATCCTGCCTTAGCATCACACGCTGGTCGCAGGAGGCGTGGACATACTGCCCTGCAAACCACTTGTGTTGCCGTCTCTCCATTGGGTCAAGGAAATATAAATCCTTGAAATGGCCTATGATTATGGCTTTGGCTCATTCGAGTTGTAGCAAAAGAGATGAGATGCTCGAAGGCGAAAGCAGTCATATCTTGTGACTAGGTGAGGTGAGGAATACCGGATAAGTGTGGAACTTCCATCTATAAAACCAAATTCTTTGATTAAAAATCTTCATTATAATGAAGCTTAAGGAATGAAAATACAATGCGTAAATGCTCTGTTTGAGTTTTTATTAGCTCCTTCGACAACATCACTGAAGAGACAATGGTGATCAAGTGCTTCTAACGAGTTCATCTGCCACTATGATCAAGCCCAAACCTTATCGTGATCACGAGACGATCAAATTCTTCAACTTGATCATCACACTGTTGGAGGCCTTCGCAGGCTGGGACCACTACCTTGAAGGCTGGGACCACTACCTTGAAGGCATGCGAGGCTTGGGCTTTGACATCAACAAAGGGCCAACACTAAAGCATATTTTTGGATACTATCAGCGCATCATGTGGATGCCCACCTGGCACCTGCAGACTTTTGAAGATATGATGGAGACAACATTTTGGACCAGCTAGAGAGTCTTCCATCGAGCACCCCCTACTCCTATCTCGCACCATAGCTTTATCCGCCCATATTTGATCCGCTATCAATAGATTTCGCCCAGCGAGGATAGACCTGAATTAGGGAGAGGGTATGTTAACCACTCTGGTTATAACATTACTTTTCAAGTGTGGGGTGGTTGCACGATCAAGGTGCCTAGTTTTGTCCAGGTAAGCACCCTGTAAACAGTTAAAAAACTAGCATTTGTTTACCTTTAGTGGCCAATCTTTCCTAGCTAACGAAGGAATCTCATTTCAAGTTGTTTTGTTTGAACATCACATGTAAAGTTGGGAATATAGTTGCATAATCTAATTAAGCATTAGATAATCACAAGTACTCATTTCCTTAGGTACAAAGTCAATGTATACACCCTATCCTAAATTTGGACAGATTCCATAAAATGCTAATATCTTTTACATATTAACTCATACGAGATTCCCACTTTTTGGACCTTAGATCTTCACATAATATAGAGCTTAACTTGATTTTTTGAGACTTTTAAGCTATTTATCTATTTTCTTTAAATATTTCAAGGTCTTTAAAGTTTTATAATATATGCCAGTTTTTGCACGCACAATAAAGTTCTACACTTAAACTTCTCAATCTTGTAGATCAAAAGAGTGGTAGATAGTGAGACATTAGTAGAATGTGGTGGTTAGGAAAAATTACAAGTCCAATGGTTGGAGTTTTAATGTTCTCTTTTTCAAAATTCTTCCAGGCTATCAGAAGACTTGCAAATATTAATAATCTAATTAGTAAAATTACATTTTTGATGTAAATCATCTAAAACCATTTTGATGTAAATCATATAAAACATATAGAGACTAGTGTACTTGTATTGGTGCATCTATGGAAAAAATTTTGGATGAGTCTAAGTTTTCAAAGATCACTTTTAATCATTTGATCATATTTTTTATTAATTAGACTAATTCTTATTAATTTACGTTATATTGGGTTAATTTGAGTGCATGTGTATTTTCTATTAGTTTCTTGATCTCAGCTAAAAACACTATTGCGGGCAAAATAGGTAACTGACGAGGGTTACCTAAAAAGATTCCCTCCAAAAATGCATGAAAGCTTTAAAATAGCTTAAAAACACACTTTTTTTAAAAGCACATCTAGAATTCCATGTGTAGATTAAAAAACTACATGTATTTTGACACTTTTTTCAAGAGAGAACATGTGGTGACCTCCATAGATTTATAAAGTAATAATGCTTGACATAAAAACAACTTAACTTTTAAATGGGATAGTAGAAGTCTCCACAACTTAAAGAAATACCAAAAAAATTTAAATTAAAAAATATTTTATAAATTTCATGAATGAAATAGACCTTTTTTAATGAACTTTCTTGGAACAAAGTTTACCACTATACATAAATATACACATTATTTAACAAGTGATAAAAAAAGATTAGAATAGATAACATCATAAGCTCTATAGTTTATAAAAACCCTACAATCAAGCTTGAATGTATTTCTAAACCTAAATAGCAAAGCCAATACAAATAATATAAAATAAACGTTCTTCATAGAAAGATGAGATGAAACTTCTTGAAGGTTTCTAGAGCAATAAACTGAAGCATGTAAAGTAGGAAAGTCATGATAAACTAAATTATGTAAAGTAGTAGACTCAAAAATCTAAACATCTAGGACTTGATCTGGATATTCCTCTCCTTCTTTATTGGATTGGTGATCATTTTCTTCTCCTTGGGGACCGGGGAGCATCAAAGTAAGATTTTCATTTTCTTTAGAGATGCTAATTCCCCAGGCTCATCAGAGAGGGGAGGCATAGATTCTTTTGATGCTGGGTGGCTAGAACTTCTCATTAGCATCAATGGAGACTGCTCCAACCTCTTGATCTTCATTTGGCAGTTCCATAGCACCCTTTACACGCATAGGAATAAAGGCTACTTGGTTCTCATCTTTTTCAACTGCAATGCAGTTTCTCTTTCTCTTAACTGCACATGTCACAGTTGTACCTACAATTTTAAAAAAATGAATATAAAAATGAATATAAAAACTAACATACAATCAATAATAAGGAATTATATATTTTAATATGATTTTTTAAAGAAAAAATAAGTGTACACTAGTTCCAGAAAACAAGTCAAGTATCCAATCATCTGGCGTAGAAAATAGGTCAATCAAATGATTAATCAGGCGTTGAGGCTTCTGGTAGGGATTCACCAAGGCTTTGGACTCAGTTGCATGCCTTAGTTATCTAGTTGTTGGGGGAAAAGAAAGCACATCGGAGCATCCACCAGACTCATTGACATGTGCTTTAACACGTCTTTGCTCAATGTCATCCCAATAGCCAACCGCCGTGATCATTTCAAAGGAACTTTTGAAACAAAAACCAGGAACATGATCTATATTTGTTTTGACCCTACAATCAAATTTAGTGAAACATAAATTTAAAGTGTTTGAATAATAATGAAAAGAAACTAAAAACATAAGTTCTTGAAACCATACCAAACAAGAGACTCCAGACCATGTGCTTCTTTTCTCAGAGCTGCAGTACTGATGTGCAGCTTGGCTAGTGCTATGAAAGATCACAAATCTCCACATATTCGATGTAGTTACTACTTTAAAATTTTGTAATATCTTTTAAATTTCTTGATAGGTATATTCTCTCTCATCATTCGTAGAACCACTAATATTAAAACCATATGGGATATCAGCAATAACAAGACTATAATCTTTCTTTGGAATGATATTCTGAAGATTATTTACATCCCCACAAATCACTTTATAGGATGCTGCTTTACTTTCCTGTCCAGGGAAAGAAAAAACTCTTCTAGTTCATCTCCTTCAGTTGGAGCAACATTTCATAGAAGGCGTCTTGTTTTCTCTTGTGAGTGACGAGATCTTTCAAGGTGCACAAGAAAGTTTTGTGGACACTCTGATTCTTCTTGAAAGAGTCCCTCTAGCCTTTTTTAGTTGGAGGCTTCTATTGTTAGTAGAAAGTTAATATAGAAGAATATAATATTTAGTGCTGGTTTATTAAGACGTAACAACAATACTTGCATACCATCACATTTGAATCTTTAATATAGAAACAAAAGAATATTACCCAATCTTTGAAGGATAAGAAAAAATCTTTCAAAACTTCCTAAGAGCTAGACTGGGGATACTCTGCACGTACGTCATCCCAAGTGGTGCAATTTAATTTTTTTATCATGACCTCTTGCATCTTCATATGAACTTTATGGCTGTAAGACACATGTAAAGACAATATAAATAACTCATTTACATCAAGAAGATAAAAAATGAATAACTAAAAACTTTTACTTACTTTTGTAGCTCCAAAGACATTTCATCAAGTCATAGCTCCTTCGAAATGACACGCGATAAGACAGAAACTAGGAGTGTTTGATCCTTCACTCCTTGAAGTGCTTGCCGTGGATTTACTCTTAACCTGGTTGATTGTGGAACAAAAATTCTAATAACTAGATCAAGGAAAGTTGATAGCCAAATCTGAGCAAAAAGAGACCATCTTGTTTGTGGAAATCTGAATAAGATGTGGAATGATGTGAAATAATGTGTTCAAAATGACATGGAATGAGGAGGAAATGGAACATTGAGTTGGAGTTGTTTTTTGAACACGGTCATGGATCTGGTTGGTTGACCTTGCAGGTCTTACGGATGAGTCCATGGCTCCTTTTTGGTAAACTCAATCTCATTGATTGATCTAGCTGATCTTCAATGGAGAGTCCATATGGATTTTATGGATAGAAATTGGAAAAAATGGAGCTTGGACCCTGGAACTGGAATACTAAGGATTATGATGGAAACACTGTGGTTTTATTGCAATTCTGTCTTGAAAATAGTTGAATGAGAAAAGGCAATTACATATTGGATGCGTAAGTGGTATGTCTATTTAATATTTTCACATGAGTGCCAGTTAGGGCTTGGGAACTTTTTTTCCTAGTGGTTGGGCAGTTGGCTAACCCATGGACCAGTTGGGGTAAGGCTGGATCAGTGGATTCCTACAATAAAGTTCAATTATGTTCAAGTTATGATAGTTGAAGTAAATCACAGGATAATTCTTGTTCTATGGGAAAGAATCAACGACTGTGCCTCACTTGAGGGGAAAAAAGCATTGATCTCTATGAACCAAGTGTAAGTTCCTCCTTTGATTTGGCCATGTGACCTGTGGGTTCAGTCAGAATACAAAGGAAAGTTAAGGCTCTTGACCCCGTTAGATAAATTTTTGTTAGAAGATTTTCCTAGAGGACTCGACTATGCTTTCTTGGCGAGGAAAGTTTTTCCAGGTTTGGTTTTAGAAGAGCCGCCGGACTAGTCCCTTGCTTGGACATTCGTGGGGCGAGGCCTCGAGTAAGTTGCTCTACCCTACATAGTCGGTATTCCGTTGCATGTATTTTAGAGTTAAACAACAGGGTAGGGGTCTTACATATATGATCTTTTTGTAGGGAGGATGAGTATGTTTTTTATGTATTCGCATTGGGAAGTGCATGCATAATGAATCTTGCAAACAAATGAAAGACAGTGGAAATGGTTCTAAGTTCACAAGAATTACTTCAGATTAAATCAATGTGTTCAAGCTTTGTTGAGGGGAATCTTGAAATTAATTCATAATAGGCTAGAATCACAAAGCAAGGAGATAATTTTGTTTACAAATGAGAAGCTTTTGATAGAAGGCCTCACACCAGAGCATGTAGCTACACTTACAAAGGAGAATGAAGGAGCAATGTTAGACTTTGTTGATCAACTTCTTCCTGATGAGCCAAACACAACATGTGTTTAAGAAACATATTTAGTTCTCATTTTATTGGTAGGATAGTGTTTTCCATTGTGATATGTAAGTAAATTTTCTAGGAATATCATGAGTTAGATTTTTATTTATGTATGGTACTTATGATCTTAACTTAGTAGAAAAACTTCTAGTTGATTTTGTAAAATTCAAAGACACTATTATTGAGCTAATTTGACTACATCATAATTTGTTCATTGTTGTAATAAAGTAAAATAATTCCATGTTCACATTAGATCAATTAGACCATGTGTTTATGATTTTTTATTGACCCCAAAACAAAGATTTGGACACATTCAAATTTAATCCTTACATATAGTTGATCGTTTGGGTATGTCAATAAGGCTACATAAAGTTTATAGTCATACATAAGATTTGGACAATTGGCCAAATCTATAGCATTTACACCCATGAATTAGATTTTAACAAGTGACTAAATCTAGAAAGTCATATCCATCTATAATATTTGACCTCTAGTATTACCCACCCTTAACATAGATTTAGACAAGTAAAATTTTGAATCAAGCCAATAACACCCATGCACAAGTAATTGAATCAAGCCAATAACACCCATGCACAAGTAATTGAATCTAGCCAATAACACCCATACATAAGATGTCTATTGTCATCTAGTGAGATTTGGACAACTGATGCCTCATGATATTCTTCGATGGCTTTGCTCCCCTGGTTTAGCTCTAAGAATTCATTCATTTTGGTTTCTAAAAACCCGGGGGGACAAAACCTCTTCCTCCTTAAATAGGCTTTAAGATCGTTCCAGGAACTCGGTATTCTTGTCCAAATGGTTGGTGTCACAATGGTTCCTCCATGCCACCCTGGCTGTTTCCATAATTTTCAGCCTGGCAAGAGCCATTTTGCTCCACTCATTGTAGCGTGTGACATCAAAATACTCTTCCATAGCTTCCACCCACCATTTCTCCACAGCCTTGCCCAGGTTCTCCCCTTCTCCTTTGAAGGGTCCTGGGGATGAGTTCTATGAAGAGCCTTGCGAACATCAAGTCAAGCTCTTCTTCTTCAGAGAGAGGGTCTGGCTGATGGCCACAGTTTCCTTGCCTCATGATTCTGCCAAAAATGATATATTATTAAATTTTTATTTTGATATCGTCCACGAGATCAAAGACTTAATAGGTTCAAAAAATAATCTCTTAAACAAGATAAATGATCTTATTGGAGATCTATGACATATGTCCCGTAACAGATTTTACTTCATCAATACGTCAATAAACAATCACTTATACAACAGGGAATTTTTTCACAAAACATTTCTTTATTTATAGAAAGGTTGCAATATGTACATAGAGTAGCTGAACTCTAGAAGTCAAAATCTCCTCTCGGGAGATGCATAAGACGATGGTATTGGGCTATGGACATGCCTTGATAACAATTGTTCCTTTACTGCCCCACAAGGGAGCTACTATCTTCTCCTTAGAAACAAAGCAACTAAGGAGTCTGTATATTTGGCAGGAAAGTTTGAAATTTTAAGGCGTTGAGTGGTATAAAATAGCACCATGTATCACTTTTAGCTTCATCAGAATCATGGTCAATGAGAGATTCTACTTGAGCATGGCATGCTGGTCGCAAGAGGCATGGACATATTGCCCTGCAAACCACTTCTGCTGTGCTGCTGTCTCTCCGCTGCTGGGTCAGGAAAATATAGATCCTCGAAATGGCCTACGAGTCTGGCTCGGCTCGTTCGAGTTGTAGCGAAAGAGATGAGATGCTCGAAGGCGAACACAGTCATGTCTTGTGACAGGGTGAGGTCAGGAACACCATATAAGTGTGGAACTTCCATCTATAAAATCAAATTCTTTGATTAAAAATCTTTGTTATTAATGAAGCTTAAGGAATGAAAATACAATATGTAAATGCTCTCTCTGAGTTTTTATTACAAATTTCTGATAAGAATTCATTTGTCCTTATTAGCTTTCAACAAAGCTCTGATACCAGCCGTGAGACCCCTGCCCCCTCCGCGGTGCCCCCTCCGAGAGGGTGCTAGCAACGGAAGCAGCATCAGCCTCTCGCACACGGCGGGGATCCACACTCGGGGCCTTGCGCACAAATGTCCAGACAAGGGACTAGCCCGACGGCTCCTCTGAAACCGAGCCCAAAAAAACTTCCCTCGCTCGGAAGGCACGGGCAATTCCGCCATGAGAAAATCTTCTATAACGGGGGAATTATTCTAACGAGTCATACTTAAAAAAAGATTCTAATTAAGCATAAATGTAAACTTTTTATGATTAATCATTAAAATTCTTTTGAGAGCTTCATTTGCATTGAAAAAAAATCATTCATTTGAATACTTCTCAAGCTTGAGACGGGTTGAGAAGTGAAAAACATTTAAAAGATTAAAGAAAAACCATAAAGTCACATCTTACCTCTTGTTTTGCTTGCTTCTCTATTCTCAAAAGAGGCCCCCAACCAATCAATTGGTTAGTATGTTGAGAGGAAAGCTCCAAGGAAGGTTGAAGAGAGAGAGAAGCTCCAATCTCTCCAAATTTAGGGGATAATAGAAAATATTTCTAATGTAATACTAGCATGATCTAGTTTACAGATGAGGATACAAAAGAATGAGGGTCTATTTATAGCTGAGGGAGGCCACTAACTGAGTTCAACTAAGTTCAAGAATTTTCCAGCTTCAGTTTGGCTGAATTTGGACAAGATTTGGACCAATTTAGCTCCCTTTTGATCCAATTTGATTTGGACCAGTTTAGCTCCCTTTTTGATCCAGTTTGATCCAAGAGAGAGGAGAGATAAAAATATCTTAATATTTTTTAATTTAAAACTCATTCACATGTGTGAAATAGGCACCTCCTTGAAGTCCCCCCTTTCCTTACCAAGGTGTCAAAATTATATGTTTACTCCAAAATATCTCATTTTTTTTAGTAATATCTCATAGTTTCTAACTAATAAATCTTGTACTCAGTCAACTCTTCATCTTATGTGGGTATTTACTCATTTTTAGGTATTTTCTTTTATTCATTGGATTTATCTCATCCCAACACTTGGATTAATCTTATTGGCCCATAGGAACCTAAATTGGACCATAATCCAAAATTTTTAGAAAATCTTAACCCTTAGGCTAAGGTCTTTTAAATCATTTTTAATTGATTCCTAATGCACCTTGGAAAATTTATTTTGATTTTTTGTTTCAGGGAAACATATTTTTTATATTTGTAAAATTTATATATCCAAAAATATCTCAATATTGAATTACCACTCTCTAGAATTTTTCTTCTCTCTAGACAAAAACAAGGAAAATAATATTTTCTTGTATTCAGAAATAGGAAATGGGATTGAAGTAAAGGCTTATTCATTATTTAGGCCGAGGAGAAATCTTAAGCAGGCCTTGAGAATGGCACCACTGCCATTCTTTGAATGTAAAGGAGTTTGGTAGTGGTGCCATTCTCCCCATGAACTGATGGGAGGCCTTGAGAATGGCACCACTACCATTATTCCTAGAATGTAAGAGAGAATGGCACCATTGCCATTATTCCTTGAATGTATGGGAGAATGGTAATCATGCGCCAATTTTCCCTTCTCAAGAGAGGTGATGGGAGGACTTGAGAATGGCAACCACTGCCATTCTTCCTTGAAAGTAAGTGAAATGGCAATGGTGCCATTCTACCCCTCAAGATGATGGGATGTGAGGCCTTGAGAATGGTAGTGGTGTCATTCTCCCCTTTCAGGTGATGGAAGGCCTAGAGAATGGCACTGGTGCCATTCTCCCCTTCAATCAAGTTTATGGGAGGCTTTTAGAATGACATCACTCCCATTATTTACTTGAATGTAAGGGGGAATGGGCCATCAAGCCTTGAATGTAAGGGGAACAACATTGGTGCAATTCTCCCCTTCAAGGTGATGTGAGACCTTGAGAATGGCATAATTGCCATTCTTCCTTTAATGTAAGGTTTAATGGCAGTGGTGCCATTCCCCCCTTCAAGGCCATGGGATGGGTGGCCTTTAGAATGGTACCACTGCCATTCCTTGAATGTAAGGGAGAATGATAGTGGTGCCATTCTCCCGATGCAGCGTTGGGAGGCCTTGAGAACGGCACCACTACCATTATTCCTAGAATGTAATGGAGAATAGAATCACTTCCATTATTCCTATAATTTAAGGGAGAATGGTAATGCTGTCATTTTTCTCTTTAATGGAGGTGATGGGAGTCCTCGAGAGAATGGTATCACTGTTTATTATTCCTTGAATGCAAGGGACAATGGCAGTGGGGCCATTCCCCCTATTCAAGGTGATGGAATGCCTTTATAATGGTACAACTACCATTCATCCCTTCAAGGTGATCAGATGGGAGGCTTTGAGAAAGACACCATTACCATTATTTCTTTAATGTAAGGGAGAATGGCATTGGTGTCATTCACCCTTTCAAGGGATTGGATGGGAGACCTTGAGAATTGCAACCACTGCAATTCTTCTTTGAATAGAATCACTAGAATGTAAGTGGTGCCATTCTATCCCTCAAGATTATGGGATGGGAGGTCTTGAGAAAGATAATGGCGGCATTCACCCCTTTCATGTGATGGAAGGCCCTGAGAATAGCAGTGGTGGCATTCTCTCCTTCAATCAAGTTGACGGGAGGGACTACTACTGATAACCAACCTTGAATGGAGGCTGTGAGAATGGGAGTGGTGACATTCTCAATCAAGTTGATGGGTGTAACTACTATTGATTAGCCTTGAATGTAAGAGAGAATGACAGTGGTGCCGTTCCTCCCCTTTCAAGGTGATGGGATGCCTTAAGAATGGCACTAGTGCCATTCTTCTTTGAATAAAAGGGGGGAATGGTAGTGGTGCCATTCTGCCCTTCAAAGTGATGGGGAGCCTTGAAAATGGCACCTTTACCATTTTTTCATGAATGTAAGGGAGAATGGAAGTGGTGCCATTCTACCATTTAAGATGACATCAAGGTGATGGAAGGCTCTGATAATTTCAATGGTAACATTTTCCCCTTTAATCAAGGTGATTTGAGCTTCAAAATAACATCACTGTGTTATTCTTTTTTAAGTCCAAGGGAGAATGATAGTGGTGCCATTCTCCCCTTCAAGGTGATGGAAGGCCTTGACAAGAGCACAACTACCATTCCTTGAATGTAAGGGAGAATGGCAGTGGTGCCATTCTCCTCATGAAGTGATAGGAGGCCTTGAGAATAGCACCACTTCCATTCTTTCTAGAATGTTCTAGAATGTAAGGGAGAATGGCAGTCGTGCCATTCTCCCCTTCAACGCGATGGTGGGAGGACTTGAGAATGGAATCCACTTCCATTCCCTGAAAGTAAGGGGGAATGGCAGTGGTGCCATTCTACCCCTCAAGATGATGGGATGTGAGGCCTTGAGAATGGAAGTGGTGCCATTCTCCCATTTCAAGTGATGGAAGGCCTAGAGAATGGCACTAGTGCCATTCTCCCCTTCAATCAAGTTGATGGGAGGCTTTGGAAACTGACATTACTCCCATTCGTCTTTGAACGTAAAGGGGAATGGGCCATCCAGCCTGTAATGTAGTAAGGGGAATGGCAGTGGTGCCATTCTCCCCTTCAAGTTGATGGGAGACTTTGAGAATGGAACCATTGCCATTCTTCCTTTAATCTAACACTAAATGGCAGTGGTTCCATTCTCCCCTTTAAGGTGAGTGATGGGAGGCGTTGAGAATGGCAGCAGTGCCATTCCTTGAGTCTAAGGGAGAATGGAAGTGCTTCCATTCTCCCCACAAAGTGATGGAAGGCTTGAGAATGGCACCACTTCCATTATTCGTAGAATGTAAGGGGGGATGGAAATGGTGCCATTCTCCCCATGACGTGATGGGAGGCCTTGAGAATGGCACCACTTCCATTCTTCCTAAAATGTAAGGGAGGATGGAACCACTGCCATTCTTCCTTGAATGTAAGGGAGAATGACAATGGTGCCATTCTTCACTTCAAGATGATGTGACGGGAGTCCTTGACAATGACACCACTGCCATTCCTTGAATGTAAGGTAGAATGGCAGTGGTGCCATTCTCCCCACCATGAAGTGATGGGAGGCCTTGAGAATTGCACCACTACCATTTTCCTAGAATGTAAGTGTGAGTGGCACCACTACCATTTTCCTATAATGTAAGTGTGAGTGGTGTTGAGATATCGAGCTCTAGTGAGGCGATGGACACTGATGACCCGCCTGGGGGATAGGCCCCACACTTACACCACTGGCATGGTTGGTGAGATCTTGGGAGATATGCGGCCAGTGGGATGACAGGCTGTGTGACAGCCATTCTAGAGACTGGCATAGTTATAGCGCCAGCTCATTTAGTCGGGTTCACACTATAGAGAACCCGTGTATGTATTGGTTGAGTACCTTTCATATTGTGTGTACTCTTATCTTGTATATGGTGTGTTGAGTGTTGAGTAGAGAGAAGAAGATTTTCAGCCTCTCACCTTGTGTGTTCTCTATTAGGGTTTTGTGAGTGTGTGTGTGTGCTTGCAAGAGCTCAAGCTCTCTTCCCCCCTGCATCTTTACATGGTATCAGAGCCTGGTTCGTGCTAAGGGCTGAGCTGCAAGCAAGAGAACCACAGGAAGCGGTACGAGGGTAAGAGCTGCAACTACTCTTCCCTATTGTGTTGGTGACTACACCCTTGTCGGGAGCTCTACGGGAGGCACCGGCAAACGATCTCCGATTGAGGAGCTTTCTTCGCGGGAGTGAAGCTACAGGGCAACTATACAGTCCTTCGGACTACAATTTTCGGGCCGAAAACGCGTTTCGGGCGCGTCTGGACCTCCGTTTTTCAGAAAGCAGGCGATTTCGAGCACTGCGGGTAAGTCATCGATTCTCTGCAGAACTCTGTTTTAAGAACTGCAGGAAGACAGATTGACTGTGCAGACACTGTGGGTGCTGCAAAGAGGTCTACAGTTGCCATTGGGTGTATGTATATGCATTGAAGTCACTGGTTGTGACATTTGAGAGTACTACAGTACCGCTGTGCAGAAAATACAGCATTTGTGCAGGAAAAACCAGAGTGCAGGTTCTGGTAAAATTGTGTGTTTGGCAAGATGTCTAATGATGGCATAACACAGATTGTGGCTGAGAAGCTGGATAAGAATAACTTCCATGCTTGGAGGTTCAGATTAACGAATTTCCTGATGGGAAAAGGTTATTGGGACTACATAGAAGGTGAGCATGAAGAGGCACCGGAGATACCGGATATAAATCCGACTGCTGCAGATGTGAAAGAGTTTAAAGATTGGAACCAAGGAGCCAGGAAAGTAATGTATTGGCTTTCCATTAGTATACAGGACACCATGATTGGGCACATTCAGGATGCCAAGTCCCCCAAGGAGGCGTGGGACACCTTGGTAAAGCTGTATGAAACAAATACCAAGGCACGTAAGATACAGTTGAAGAATGAACTTCATACTGTGGAGAAAAAGAGCATGTCTGTGAATGACTATGCGTTGAAGATAAAGGGTATTGTGGAATCCCTTGCATCTATTGGTGTGTCAGTAGATGATGATGACAAGGTGGAAGTCTGTCTACGTGGTCTCGGGCCACAATACAAGGCGTTCAAGACGTCTATTCAGACTCGGGAAAACATTCCCAACTTTACAGATTTGGTGTCTATGCTGATCATCGAAGAGAAGAGCTTGGGTGAAGACCAACAGTCTTCACAAAGTAAAAACAGTTCAGAGCAGCAGGCTTTCTACACGAGTTCAGGAAGAGGACGTGGTAGAGGAGGCCGTGGACGCGGTCAAGGAGGTGGCCGAACAGGTAATCAGAATTATGGCCAGCAGCAGCAGCAGCAACAACAGTCCCAGAATCAACAACAACAACAACAACACGCAGGTGGAAGAGGCAAATTCAGAGGCAGGGGGAGCCAAAGAGGCCGTGGAAATTGGCAAAGGCAATATAATGATGCACGTGAATGCTATTATTGTGGTAAGCCTGGACATGTGCAGTCAGAATGTTATAAGAAGCAGGCTGACATACAAAATGGGAAAGTGCAGCAAAACAACTATGCATCCTCAAGCAGAAATAATGAGGATAATGAGAGGTTGTTTGTTATGCAGCATGTTGTGAATGCCATGTCTGAAAATGCTGATGCAGCACAAAAGGATAATGTATGGTATGTGGATTCAGGCGCTTCGAACCACATGACGAGTCATGGGGAGTGGTTCAAGGAAATGAAAAACCCGGAAAGACCAGGTTTTGTGGAAACAGGGGATGACACTGCTCATCCAATTGCCCACGTTGGAGATGTGCCATTGTCTATGCAGGATGGCAAAGTGAAGTACCTTGCAGATGTACTTCATGTACCGAACATAACAAAGAATCTGGTTTCAGTTGGCCAGATGATTGAGCAGGGTTTGCAGGTTCGGTTTAACCCTGATGGGTGTTATGTTGAAGATTTCAAAGACAAGTGCAGGTTGGTTGCAAAAGGCAACAGAGTGGGCAGAATGTTTACGTTGGATGTAGACATGCCTGAAATGAGTGCTGCAATGTTTGCAAATGGTTCAGGAGTTGTTGCAGACACAGACATATGGCATAAAAGGATTGGTCATGTGAATGTGCAGAGATTGAAGTCTATGCAGACAAAAGGAATTGTGACAGGGCTGCCAAAATTTAAAGTGGAAGGTATGCAGAAAATATGTGAAGCATGCCAATTTGGGAAGCAAACAAAGCATGTGTTCCCACGAAACAGATATGTGAGCAGAAATGCACTAGATGTTGTGCATTCAGATGTATGGGGTCCTACGAAGACCGTGTCTATGGGAGGCTGCAGGTACTATGTCACTTTCATTGATGACCACACAAGGAAAGTGTGGGTATATTTCATGAAGGAGAAGAGTGAGGTGTTCACTCACTTTCAGAATTTCAGATTTTTGGTTGAAAAGCAAACAGGAAAATATGTCAAGTGCCTAAGGTCAGATGGAGGGGGAGAGTACTTCTCCAATGAGTTCTCTGAATTCTTGAAGAAGAATGGTATTCGGAGACAGTTCACATGCAGATACACTCCGCAGCAAAATGGAGTTGCTGAGCGGAAAAACAGGCACATTGCTGAGATTGCTCGAGCATTGATGGAAGAGAAGAATATGCCGCATTGCTATTGGGCTGAGGCTGTTTCTACAGCAGTATACATCATGAACAGGACTCCAACTGCAGCCATACATGATGTAACTCCAGAGGAGAGGTTTACTGGCAGAAAACCAGATTTGTCTCATCTGAAAGTTTTTGGATGCATTGCATATGTGCATGTGCCAGATGAGCTGAGAACTAAGCTGGATCCGAAAGCTGAAAAATGTGTGTTTATTGGATATTCCCTTGAGCAAAAGGGATACAGGTGTTATAACCCTGCTACACGTGAGTTGAGGGTAAGCAGGGATGTCGTCTTTGATGAGATGAGCAGCTGGTATGCTGCTGAGAAAGAAGCTGTCGGGGCTGATGTGAGTGGAAGTGTGGTTGCACAGAATGCAGGTCAGCAATCACAGTCTTTGAGTGGACCAGGAGAGTCCTCATCTAGTGGGTCTGTTGATAGACCATGGAGTGGCAGGCTGCGTCATAATACCAGTCCTGCAAATGTGATTAGTACATCACGTAAAGGAAAAGAGAAAGTGGTTGAGCCCCTTGGTATGCCTGACATTTCTGCAGGGCATTCTCATGTTGATGGAGAATCTAGTGGCTCGGATATGAGCCTTGATGAGGAGCTTGGGATCCCAGCTATGAGAACACCTGGTGTAAAGAAGGCTATGGAAGCCATGAATGAAAAGCTGCGAAGATCAGGGAGAGTGAAGAACCCTGTGCAGAGATTTACATATGATGGTTATGTGGCACATCACTATGCATATATGGCAAAGGTTGTGCAGGTTGTTGAACCCACATGCATTGATGAGGCTGTTGGAAATGTGAATTGGGAGAAAGCTATGGATGAGGAGATGGATGCACTATATGGAAATGAAACTTGGGATTTAGTGCAATTGCCAGAAGGCAAGAAAGCCATTGGATGCAAGTGGGTGTACAAAGTTAAACATAACAGTGATGGAAGCATAAACAGGTACAAGGCTAGATTGGTAGCCAAAGGATATGCGCAGACATATGGGATTGATTATGAGGAAACTTTCAGCCCAGTTGCCAAGATGGCAACGGTGAGAGTTGTGATAGCAGTGGCTGCGTCGAAGAAATGGTCTTTACATCAGATGGATGTAAAGAATGCATTCTTGCATGGTGATTTGCAAGAAGAGGTGTATATGTTGCAGCCACCTGGTTATGAGGATGTGGGTCACCCCGAGCATGTTTGCAGGTTGAAGAAAGCCTTGTATGGCTTAAAGCAAGCACCAAGAGCATGGTCTGACAAGATTTCTGAATATCTTGTCACTATTGGCTTTCATGTAGCCAATGCAGATTTCTCATTGTATGTGAGACATGGTGATAGAGGGGTCGTGCTTGTTGTCATCTATGTAGATGACTTGATCATTACGGGGGACCATGATGCAGAGATCTTTGATGTAAAGATCTTGCTTAGACAGAAGTTTGAGATGAAGGATCTGGGGGAGCTCAGATATTTCTTGGGCATTGAGGTGATTAGGTCACCACATGGTATTGGATTACTGCAGAGACAGTATGGCTTGGACATGTTGTCCAAGTATGGTATGACAGGCTGTAAGCCTATTTCTGTGCCATTGGATCAGAATGGCAAGTTGAGTGCAGATTCGGGAGAGATCTTGGAGGATCCTACTATGTACAGGAGCATAGTAGGAAGTTTGATCTACATGACGATCACCAGACCAGATTTGAGCTATGCTGTTGGGTTGGTGAGTCAGTTTATGCAGGTTCCACGGAAACCGCATTTAGATGCAGTGAGACGCATACTGAGGTATGTGAGGTCTACTTTGCATTGTGGACTATTCTATGAGACTGGGACAGAGATATGTGTACATGGGTACACAGATGCTGATTGGGCTGGTAGTATCTCAGATAGAAGATCTACCAGCGGATTCATGTTTTCTTTGGGGAGTGCTGCTGTGACTTGGAGCAGCAAGAAGCAGCCTACGGTTGCTCTATCGAGTACGGAGGCCGAGTACAGAGGAGCTGCTATGGCAGCATGTGAGGTAGCTTGGTTGAGAAAGCTACTTGCAGATTTGGGTCTATCTGTGGATAGACAAGTTGTCATTTTCTGTGACAACATTAGCAGTATACAGTTGGCCAGGAACCCAGTCTTTCATGCTCGTACGAAGCACATAGAGGTCCACTACCACTTCGTCAGAGAGAAGGTCTTGGCTGGAGACCTTGACCTTGTTTATGTCAGCACAGAGGATCAGGTAGCTGACATCTTCACCAAAGCATTAGGTACAGAGAAGCTCCGCAGATTCAGGGCTTCGCTTGGTGTACATGAGATGGAGTTGAGCTCGAGGGGGAGTGTTGAGATATCGAGCTCTAGTGAGGCGATGGACACTGATGACCCGCCTGGGGGATAGGCCCCACACTTACACCACTGGCATGGTTGGTGAGATCTTGGGAGATATGCGGCCAGTGGGATGACAGGCTGTGTGACAGCCATTCTAGAGACTGGCATAGTTATAGCGCCAGCTCATTTAGTCGGGTTCACACTATAGAGAACCCGTGTATGTATTGGTTGAGTACCTTTCATATTGTGTGTACTCTTATCTTGTATATGGTGTGTTGAGTGTTGAGTAGAGAGAAGAAGATTTTCAGCCTCTCACCTTGTGTGTTCTCTATTAGGGTTTTGTGAGTGTGTGTGTGTGCTTGCAAGAGCTCAAGCTCTCTTCCCCCCTGCATCTTTTCAAGTGGCACCACTGCCATTTGTCCTTGAATGTAAGAGAGATAGGCAGTGGTGCCGATTTCCCCTTGAAGGTGATGGGAGGACTTGAGAATGGAGCCACTGCCATTGTTCCCTGAATTCAAGGAAAATGGCAATATTGCCATTCTATCCCTTAAGATGATGGGATGTGAGGCCTTGAGAATGGTAGTAGTGTCATTTTCCCCTTTCAGGTGATGGAAGGCCCAGAGAATGGCATTCGTGCCATTCTCCCCTTGAATTCAGTTGATGGGAGGCTTTGAGAATGCCATCACTCCCATTCTTCCTTAAATGTAAGGGGGAATGGGCCATCTAGCCTTGAATGTAAGGGGAATGGCAGTGGTGCCATTCTTCCCTTCAAGGTAATGGGAGACCTTGCGAATGGCATTACTGACATTCTTCCTTTAATGTAAGGCTAAATGGAAGTGTTGTCGTTCCCCCCTTCAAGGTGATGGGATGGGTGGCCTTTAGAATGGCACCACTCCATTCCTTGAATGTAAGGTAAAATGGCAGTGGTGCCTGTATCCCCATGAAGTGATGGGGGGCTTCAGAATGACACCACTACCATTCTTCCTAGAATGTAATGGAGAATGGCACCACTTCCATTCTTCCTATAATGTAAGGGAGAATGGCAGTGATGCCATGCTCCCCTTAAATTAAGGTGATGGTGGGAGGCCTCAAGAATGGCACCACTTCCATTCTTCCTATAATGTAAGGGAGAATGGCAATGGTGCCATGCTCCCCTTAAATCAAGGTGATGGGAGGCTTCAAGAATGGCATCACTACTATTATTCCTTGAATGCAAGGGAGATTTATAGTGGGCCATTCCCCCCAATCAAGGTAATGTAAGGTCTTTAGAATGGTACCACTACAATTCACCCCTTCAAGGTGATCGGATGGGAGGCCTTGAGAATGACAACACTACCATTATTCCTTTAATGTAAGTGAGAATAGAAGTGGGTCCATTAACCCCTTCAAGGCAATTGGATGGGAGACCACCTTAAGAAGTGTAGCCACTCCCATTCTTCTTTGAATGGAACCACTGGAATGGTGGTGGTGCCATTCTACCCCTTAACATGATGGGATGGGAGGCCTTGAGAATGATAATGGTGACACTCTCCCCTTTCATGTGATGGAAGGCCCTGAGAATGGCAGTGGTGCCATTGTCTCCTCCAATCAAGTTGATGGGAGGCTTTGAGGATGGCATCACTCCCATTATTCCTTAAATGTAAGGGGGAATGGCACCACTACTAACCAGCCTTGAATGTAAGAGGGAATGATAGTGGTGCCATTCCTCCCCCTTTAAGGTGATGGGATTCCATGAGAATGGCATGATAATGGTGCCATTCCTCCTAGAATGTAAGGGGGAATGGAATTGTTGCTATTCTCCCCATGAAGTGATGGGAGGCCTTGAGAATGGCACCACTTCCATTGTTCTTAGGATGTAAGGGAGGATGGCACAAGTGACATTCTTCCTTGAACGTAAGGGAGAATGGCAGTGGTGCCATTCTCTGTTTCAAGGTGATGGGATGGGAGGCCTTGAGAATGACACCACTGCTATTGCTTGAATATAAGGAAAAATGGCAGTTGTGCCATTCTCCCAACCATGAAGTGATGGGAGACCTTGATAATGGCACCACTGCTACCATTCTTCCTACAGTTTAAGTGAGAATAGCACCACTACCATTCTTCCTTGAATGTAAGGGAGAATGGCAGTGGTGCCAGATTCCCCTTCAAGGTAATGGGAGGACTTGAGAATGGGAGCCACGGCCATTCTTCCCCTGAAATTAAGGAAAATGGCAGTGGTGCCATTCTACCTCTTAAGAAGATGGGATGTGAGGCCTTCAGAATGGTAGTGGTGTCATTTCCCCCTTTCAGGTGATGGAAGGCCTAGAAAATGGCATTGGTGCCATTCTCCCCTTCAATTAAGTTGATGGGAGGCTTTGAGAATGACATCACTCCCATTCTTCCTTGAATGTAAGGGGGAATGGGCCATCAAACCTTGAATGTAGGGGGAATGGGCCATCCAACCTTGAATGTAGGGGGAATGGGAGTGGTGTCATTCTTCCATTCAAGGTAATGGGAGACCTTGAGAATGGAATTAGTACCATTCTTCCTTTACTGTAAGGTTGAATGGTAGTGGGTGGTGTCATTCCCCCCTTCAAGGTGATGGGATAGGTGGCCTTTAGAATGGCATCATTGCCATTCCTTCAATGTAAGGGAAAATGGAAGTGGTGCCATTCTCTCCATGAAGCGATGGTGGCCTTGATAAGGACACCACTGCCATTCTTTGTAATGGAGAATGACACCACTTCCATTCTTCCTGTAATGTAAGGGAGAATGGCAGTGGTGTCATTCTCCCCTTAAATCAAGATGATGGGAAGCCTCAAGAATGCCATCACTACTATTATTCCTTGAATGCAAGGGAGAATGATAGTGGGGCCATTCCCCCCATTTAAGGTGATGGAAGGCCTTTATAATGGTACCACTACCATCACCCCTTCAAGTTGATCGAATGGGAGGGTTTGATAATGACACCACTACCATTGAACTTTCTTTAATGTAAAGGAGAATGGTAGCGGTGCCATTCACCCTTTCAAGGCGATTGGATGGGAGACCTTAAGAATTGTAGCCACTACCATACTTCTTTGAATGGAACCACTGGAATGGCAGTGGTGCCATTCTATCCCTCAAGATGATGGGATGGGAGCTCTTGAGAATGATAATGGTGACATTCACCCCTTTCATGCGATAGAAGGCCTAGAGAATTGCAGTGGTGGAATTATCTCCTTCAATCAAGTTAATGGGAGGCACTACTATACCAAACTGGCTTTGAATGAAAGGCCCTGAGAATGGGAGTGGTGCCATTCTCAATCAAGTTGATAGGAGGAACTACTACTACCGACCAGCCTTGAATGTAAGAGGGAATGGCAGTGGTGTCGTTCCCCCCCCCTTCAAGGTGATGGGATGCCTTAAGAATAGCACTAGTGCCATTCTTCTTTGAATAAAAGGGGGTAATGGCAGTGGTGCCATTCTCCCCTTCAAGGTGATGGGGAGCCTTGAGAATGGCACCTATGCCATTCTTCCATGAAATGTAAGGGAGAATGGCAATGGTGCCATTCTACCATTTAAGATGACATCAAGGTGATGAAAGGCCTTGAGAATTGCAATGGTGCCATTGTCCTCTTTAATCAAGGTGATGGGACCTTAAGAATAACATCGCTCTTATTCTTTCTTGAGTGTAAGGGAGAATGTCAGTGGTGCTATTCCCCCCCTTTAAGGTGATGGAAGGCCTTGACAATGGCACCACTACCATTCCTTGAATGTAAGGGAGAATGGCACTAGTCCCATTCTCCCCATGAAGTGATAGGAGGCCTTGAGAATAGCACCACTTCCATTCTTCCTAGAATGAAAGGGAGAATGGCAATCGTGCCATTCTCCCCTTCAACGCGTGATGGGAGGACTTGAGAATGGCATCCACTACCATTCTTCCTTGAAAGTATGGGGGAATGGCAGTGGTGCCATTGTACCCCCCTTAAGATGATGGGATGTGGGGCCGAGGATGGCAGTGGTGCCATTCTCCCATTTCAAGTGGTGGAAGGTCTAGAGAATGGCACTAGTGCTATTCTCCCCTTCAATCAAGTTGATGGGAGGCTTTGGAAATGACATCACTCCCAATCATCCATGAACGTAAGGGGGAATGGGCCATCTAGCCTTTAATGTAAGGAGAACGACAGTGGGTGCCATTCTCCCCTTTAAGTTGATGGGAGACCTTGATAATAGCACCATTGCCATTCTTCCTTTAATGTAATGCTGAATGGTTGTGATGCCATTCTCCCCTTCAAGGTGAGTGATGGGAGGCGTTGAGAATGGTACCACTGCCATTTCTTGAGTGTAAGGGAGAATGGAAGTGGTGTGTCAGGTTCCTCCTCAGCCCCTAAAGATGTATAAGTTCTCCTCTCAGTCCCTTGTGATCATCCCCCTTTTCAGAATACAAGAAAACATTGTTTTTCCTTGTTTTTGGTCTCCAGAGAGAAAATATTCTAGAGAGAGGTAATACAGTTTTGAGATATTTTTGGATACAAAGGATACAAAGTTATCCTTTAAATTTAAGATGAATTCCCGTGAAACAAAAGTTTAAAAAGAGTTTTCCCCAATATGCATTAGAAATTAATTGAATAAGTGCATTGGACACCTAAGCCTAAGGGTACTCATTTTCAGAAAATTATGGATTAAGGTCCAAAGAGTGTTCTAATGGGCCAATGGAGTTAATCCAAGTGTTTGAATAAGATAAATGCAAGAATAAAAGAAAATCCACCAAAAATGAGTAAATTCTTACATAAGATGAAGAGTTGACTACTAGTACTGGTACTTAATAGTATAAAAATGAAAATTTTGACACCTCGAGAGAGTTAGTGGAGCGCATGAAGGAGACACCTAGAATCCTCATCATTTCCTCAATTTTGAATTCAAAAAAATGATATATTTCATCTCTCCTCTCTCCTCTTCCTCCAAACTAGATTAAAAAGGTGGGCCTAACTAGTCAAAAACTTGTCCAAATCGAATCAAACCGAAGCTGGAAGCCCCTAGATCCTACTTGGGCTTGGTTAGTGGCCTCCCTCACCTATAAATAGAACCCCATTCCTTTGTATTTTCATCTTAGTGTATTTACATGCTATTGTAATTTTTATTTTAGTGTAACTCCATTATCCCTCTACCTTGCCTCTCCATTGTGAAGCTTTGGTGCTTCTCTAAGCCTCTTCTTCTCTTGGAGATTACCCTCTTCTACTTGGTGGCCAAGCCTCTTCCTTGAGAGGGCTACACATATCACTAGAGAATCAAGCCAAAAACCAAGGGTAAGCCTAAAACAATGATGTTTTACTCTCTTCTTAGATGGTAATCTTCTTCCCAACCTCTCTACGTGCTTGGGAAGCATTCTAATTCATCGTTTCTTCTTAAAACCATGCCCTTATTGATTTATGTTGTTTAAATGAATTAATGTTAATTTCTTATGCTTAAATGTATTGTTTTTTATTTGTAATCTCTATTTTTGAAAGAATACTCACTTTTATTGTTAAATAGTTCTTGGAAGGATAGTCCTTAATTCTAATCTCATTTTCTTACCCAAAACTCTAAGCCTAACAAGCTAAAGATGGATATTAAACAATTTTATGATTTTTAACCTATTTAGAATGAGGTTAATTCATTTAAGCTTGTTTTTTATGATAAGAAATTTCATATTTTTTCCATTTTATAATGAAAGAGAGATTAGGATAACATTCATATATTTATTTTCATATGGAAAGTGATATTTAGATATTTTTAAAAATAAACAAGATGCTTAGATGCAATTATGATTATATTTATGCTTAGGTTTATGCATAAAGCATTTTTATAGTAAAAGGGGAAGTACCACCATATTTTTATGCAATTATGTTTATGCATAAATTTAATAATGCAAAAAGAGAAATTTTCACGATATTCTATGCATAAACATTTTAAATATTAAAGGAGGGGTTTTGTTACATTTTTGAATATACATTTATGGATGCATAAATATCTAGATGTCAAAAGAGGAATTTTCATGATATTATATGCATAAATATTTTAAATATTAAAAGAGAAATTTTGTTATATTTTAAATATATATATTCATGGTATGTATATACATGGATATTTTTATTTATCAAAAGAGAAATTTCCATCGTATCTTTAAATAGAAATATGCATAATTAATTTTGGTATCAAAAAAAGAATGTTTCATCATATTTCTATGTAGATATTTCTGGCATGTTGATGCCTAGGTTTAAATGGAGAAGAGAATGTTTAAGAATATTTCTATGCGAATATTTTAATAAAATGATGTATGCATATTTATTAAAGGATAATTTAGAAAAAGAAATATACTTGTTAAATTCCATTATTCATGAGAGTAGAATTATTTATAATTCTATTATATCCAAGGAAGAATGAATTTTTATATTATTGGATGTTTACCTTTATAGAAATCACAGTTATTTTATGAGATAAATGGAGAAATATTTTTAGGAAATAAATCTAGGAATAAATTCAAGTAATTCTATGCTAGACCATGACCACTTGAGAAAGGTGGGTCAGTAAGATGCCTGCCCATCTCTTGAATCATAAATTAGGCCAAGAATAGTGACCATTCCCATTTCTTCAGTACGAAGAAGCAATAACTGTCTGATTTAAAGAATTTCTCCTAAAAACCTGAAATCGTCTAGAAATAAGTTAGAAATTCATTTTAAATTGTAATTGATGGATGGATCACCCGAGATACAAGATTCGTGATTTCCATTAAGGAAGTATAGGTAGTAAATGAGGGGTCTTGTGGAACCAGTACTAGAGATGTTTTCTCGTGAAATGGTTTTCGTGAGATGAACATAAACTCAATGGAAAAATCCTGCTTGCATAGAAACTCTGTTTTTGTAAAGGACTGTTTTAATGATAAAAGAGGAATTCCCATGGCATTTGGAATTCAAACATTTAAATGCAAAAGGAGGAGTCTTAACACTAGTTTGGTACCAAAACAGGACACTTGAGTGTCCTTTTTTGGGGGTTGCAAAAAAAATCAAACTCCTAATGTAGGCTTTAAAAATCAAAATGCTTCATTGGGCATGTAGAACATAACCCTATGCTTATGTAAAAAATGCTAAACATGTAAAATACCTTTTTATTTGGAAGTACATAAGCAACAAAGTAGCATATGTCTTGAAAATGAACATTTTTCAGGATTTTTCCAAATATGCAAGCATCATTCTCTCAAAAAAAAATCCAATGATATCAATAGCATTTTTCCCAAGATATTTTGATAGCATACATCAGTCCAAGGAGGTAGAAGTTCACCAAAAAAAATCATTTTCCTTTCCTAGAATTTTTTCCAAAAAAATTGCATAAAATCAGCAAAAGTAACGCATATTATCAAAACTCAATCACGCCACTAAAAAATAATGTATCCCTATTAATGAGAATGTTGATTATTGGTTTTCATGCTTGAGATGAGATAAATAAGCCATAATTTGATATGTATGACACTAACTTAGCCTCCACTTAAGTAGGTTCTTATCACCTAGTTCTAAAAAAACTATAAAAAATAAAAATGCAAAATTTGATCATCTTTTATAAAAAACTAATCATAACTATGCTTGCACAAGTAGTCTACACCTATAGTTACAACAAATAATGCACTTATATAGCTTTCCCCTTTGATGAAAATCAAAATTAGGCTCATAATTAGACATTTTATGTATTAAAAACAGGTTGCGCAAAAGGCCATGTATGAGAAGAGGCCCAAAAAGTGGCTCTAAAGTTTTGGAAAATTCAAAACAAAGTAGTATTTACCCTATATAACATGGGTGCACCTCAAGTTTTACATTATTAGCTTGCATATGGAAGGAGAAAAATTCATGCTCCACCTGTATAAAAAACGTCATTTCAATATTAGCGAGTCAAAAATTTATCCAATAATTGTCGTTTGATGATTCCAGGATTTAGTTTACATCATGGGCTTTCCATCAAGCCAAGTTTCATGATCAAACTATGTCCCTTCTAAAAGCTATGTCCAAATTACTACTATTTTGAAAACAGCAAAAATCATGCGTTTTATCAGCATGTGTCTAAGAAAATTAAAATATTGCCTTGCAAAAGCTAAGAAAAGTGCAATTTAAAAAATCTCAAGGATTTTTTGGGTCTTGAGGAACATCTGTGGATGTTAAGCATTTCAAAACTCTTAATAGATTGCCCACAAAAATTCAAGAAAAATGCTAACTTTTCAGGACACTTTAGTGTCCTCAGGACACTTTAGTGTCCTCAGGACACTTAAGTGTCCAATTACAGAACTAGTGTCAAGCATATTTAAAAAAATGGACAATTGTATTTAATTAAAAGATAAATTTTTATGGTATTTTAATTAGAGAAAGATTTAAATTAAATGTTGGTGACAAAAGAGGAATTTTCACCATAATTCCACCTAGAAAATTAGGGTTGATAATTAAATTGGTAGAAAAAATATTCTTAGATATTTTAGGTGGATAAATCACCAAATTGATATTTACCCAAAATTAGATTAATGGAAGGAGAGTATTTTTATAAAAAAACCCGATATTCTCATATAGAACCATTTCTTAGTCTATTATGGTTAGGAAGGAATGAAATCCATAAAGTTGGAATTCTCCTTACGGTTAGAAGTTCAGTAGATTTTTATCTGAAGAAAATCCTTAGGAATCAAAGTTGCGAATAATTTTGGTTAGACCACGACTGTGAGAGGGGCGGCGAGTAAACTACTTACCCATCTCTTGAATTTGAATCAAACAAAAACCTCGTGTGACCAATTGCAATTCTTGACAGAAAGAATAGACTACCATTGAATTAGCATAGTTTTCCCTTGACCGAAATCACCAAGAATCTAGCTGGAAATTCAGTCAAATGATGGGTAGATTACCGTGATGAGAGATCAACGATTCTCATTAAGAAAATCTGGATTATGGGAAAAGGGTTTTGTGGAACCAATATCGAACTGGGAATTCTACTTGCATAGAACCTCTATTTTCTTTTAAAGGACTAATTTATGCCAGAATGTTGGAGGAAGCATTTGGTATGTGATTAATTACCTTCTACAGCATCAAGACTTGTTGATTTACTAATTTCTCTCTCTCATTGACATCCATCGTGTAAAAAACTATTAAGTAAATGTTCTTACAAATTAGAGACTGCTGAAGTTCACATGTGAATACTTAGGATTTTTGAACTTGATTAGTGTCAAAGGATTCGATGATGAAAGTAGCTTCACTCGAATGGAGCCAAAGGATGTTGGGAAAATACCGGGAGAAACCCACCAAACATCGGAAATATCGGGAGAAACCCACCAAACAACCTCCAGATAGATAAGAATAGCATCATTTTCCAAACATACACACACCAACACGAAATTATATTCTAGCTAAAAACAATAACATTTAATCCAACAAATGACCATCACCCTTGAAACAAGGAAACTTGAAAGATGTTATATTCCAGTGGTCAAAGTGCACCTAATTTGCAGCTAATAACAAAAAAGGACCATTGTACAAGCCATCAAAAAAGGGACATCAACAACATCTGCACATTATGTTAGCACATTGAATCTTCTGTCATCACTCACTAATAAACACAAGTGCTTGAAACAACCCCGCCTTAGTTAGTGATGCCTAGTGCATGCAATTATGAGCTATTGAATCCAATCAAGAACCTACAAGTAATCACATTGAATCTTCTGTCATCACTCACTAATAAACACAAGTGCTTGAAACAACCCCGCCTTAGTTAGTGATGCCTAGTGCATGCAATTATGAGCTATTGAATCCAATCAAGAACCTACAAGTAATCAAAGTACAAGTTATAGCATGGTATGTATGCCAAGGGCTTGCCCTCTCATTTTTAAAAGCATTCACGCATGCACCACATAAAGTCTACTATTGACACATAGTAGCTCACACCCATTGCTCTTGACCCCTCAGTACTAACGTAAAAGATGTGGATTTCATTGCTTGATATAATGGCCCCACGAATAACCTATGCATCCAAGATTCTTCCAATTTCACCCAAGTCATCAATCATGAACAAAGGCAAGTGGTTGCAAACAAAAACTAAGGCACACCTTGTTTCTCTCCATGCTGATGCAATGTCGTTGCAGTGTCTTCCATGCTCTAGCCATGGTCCCAGTTAGCGGCAAAGCAATCTAGGAATGCATCCCCATGATCAGTGAGAACGTCCCGAGTAACCACCTGCCATAGTACAAGCTCACAATTGGCATATATATAAATGGACGACAATGTTTAAGACAATGAATATATAACGATTTCACTACTCAAATCGAGCTATAATTTTCTCGTGAAAGGCTTGCTATGCTCAACAGTATATAGGATGGGATCCTTATCTGCATCCAATTGTATGGCAAGGTTTCCTCCTATGGTTTTGGATCCAAGAAGATATCATTTGCCCACCTCAAAACCTAAACAATTTGTAGATACATCGCCTCCCCGCCTATCATACTTTGGATGACTAGACATACTCTCACTGGGGTGTGTGAAGATAGCACCAAAATAGAGACCTATGTGCACACACTAGTAAGTACGTTAGGGAGGAAATCATTGAGATTCACTTTAATAAAAACTAGAGAATCCTACACTTGCTCTTCTTAGCCATCTTCTAACATGACATACACATATTGCGGGAACTGCAAGAACAAAGTCCTTTGCAATGTGAAGTTCCAAATTCTTGCCTCCCGCTCCCCAGGTGCTCTGCATGTAGAGTGCACACCATAGTGCCTTCAACCTGTAAGAACTCTGTAGCAAGCATAAAAGACCACAAGTACCTCCCTAAAAACATTCCATAAATCTTGGCTTGGTACGTGGCATCGAACTCTGATTGCAATGCGTTTATGTTTAAGAAACATATTTCAAAATCAAAACATGGTTTGATAAAGAGACGCACACAGCTTCAGCCACTTGGATCTATTAGGTCTTCGATGAGTACGTGCTTTCTAGGCCCATGCATGATCAATGTCATTGAGCTTTGACAACAATGATTGTGGATCGGCAAGACCCACACATTGCATCATAAAATATATCATGTGTCATTGTGTTTAGCACCTAGCACATAAATGGTAGTGACCCTAAAAATTTTGCATGCATTTACATCCAAGATAATGCTCTAGGGTGCTGGAAACTAGACCATATCTGGAGTCGGACTATAATGGGAAACAATTTTATCCATGTCCACTTCAAACAATGATGCTCAATCTGGATTTTGGTTAAATATTTCTTCCTCTTCATCCACATCAACTCCTTCTAGCCAATTCAATCCTTCAGCACAAAACTGGGTGCACAGATTGTTGTAACATGTCATGGGATGCCACTTGTACTTGAACTTTCCTTTTCCAATTTCAATTGTAATCTCTCAGTTGTGTAATTATGTCTAATCTTTTCTTGCCTCACCCAATAGTATGGGGTACGATCCGGCAACTCCTTCCATCTTCAACACAATGAAAGCTACTGGGAAATCACATCTTGCTATCTAGATTTCAGAGTTTCAGATTAACCCAAGGAGCTTCACTCTTCGTTAATCTACCATTCAGATGAGGAATGGAGCCAGTTCCAATTCTTGGTTCAGGAAGCCCAGTTCTTGACGAGTTTTATCTAGTGATAATATTCACTCTAGATACACCATCAAGGACCACACCTTTGATGGTCTTTCCCTATATCTGAATGGTTACTTCTGGAACTGCCTCATCCTAATCCGCACTTGGCTGGACTTTAAAAGCAGAATGATCCTCTGACTTCAAAAGTATGGACCACTAGGGTTGGAACCTCAACAAGACAATCTTCTCCCACAAGCTTCTAGATTAACTGTGTTTGGTAATTGGGTACCAGAGATAATAATTGATCCAATGTCATATCCAACTTCATACTCTTGAGATATTCCTAGAGATCGTACTTAAAAGTGACTTTCTTTCCACATTCAAATTTTTTCTTCTTTCCAGACTACCGAATAGTATCATTTTGCTTTGGCTAATTTATCGTCACACTGAGGTCTTCTCTCCTCTGTGGTTGAAGCTTTCCACTTCCTTGCACTTGTAATCACGCCTATTTGGCGGAGTATTGTTGTTCACATCTTTCCTGCATCCTGTGAGAACTGGCACTTTTTGGCCTCCTTTCTCCAAATGGACTTCTTTTACACATTCTCGGTGCGTACTGGCACTTTCTAGCCTTCTTCATCCTTTGTCAATTCCTCTCCGAGGTTAGCTTCTTCCCGTGCCATTTCACGACTACTTCTTACATTGGCCTTCATCGGGCTTTCTAGAAGAAGGAATGACAAGCGTACTTGCCTTATTGTGCTTCACTAATGGCAAAGTTAGGCTTGCCACCACTGGAATTTGGGACAGAACCTGCTAATCATTCCGCATCACCCCTTGTGCTTCTTGCACTAACATGGCAACCTGTTCCCAAGGTCCACACAATCCATGGGTTTTTCCTTTGCCCTTGGCAGCAAAGTATTATTTTCTTTCATCACTAACTCTTATGAACGTGTCACTGCTAGTATAGCCATTTTTGGATTGTCTTCCATTAGAATACACTCAATTTGGACCATATTAATTGCCAGAGCCTAAGAAGTAGACCCCTCTGCTTGATTTTGTTGTAACCCCTCTTGATGGTGCTTCCAAACTAGACATTCAGACTTACGGGCGGTGACCTAGGGCTTTACAATGTAACACTGAAAATTTCCCTTGGGTACTCCTCCGAATCTATTGTGCCCATAGGGATGATGCATTAGTGCATTAGCATTTTCTAGATTGACGGGCACCACTTTTACTGGACAGAAACGCTGGGTTGCCGTGGACTGGCTCGTGGTGGACGATAAACATGACTGTTGTATTGGCAAACTTCTATGCTATGTGTGTTGGTCACGTAGATTGCACAATATGGGGTCATCTTGCACTCCTCCTTAGTATGACCTTTATTGGAGAACTTGGTACACCAAACTCCAAGATGAAATCTAGATCTAATCCCTCCCGCACTTTCGCTAGTGAACTTTACTAATACCGCCACCAATCATTCCATCGACTTCCTTACCAGCTTCTAGCTCCATTGCTTTTGGCTCTACTACTTGGAATCTGCATATCTAAATCCAAATCCGAGTCTGCATCCAAAGTTTCCTCCACTTACAGGCCATCATCCAAGAAATCCAAGTTGTGCTTATGCTTTCCCTTCTCAGAAGTGTGACTTGTTAAATTGCGCTCAGCACATCGGCGGGGGCGGCTTCCCTTCTTAGAAGTGTGACTTGTCAAAATGCACTCAACATGTTGGGGGCAACTTCCACTAATGCATCAAAACACCCAATTGTAACATCTTAGTTGTGCTTATGCTTTCCCTTCTTAGAAGTGCGACTTGTTAAACTACGCTCAACACATTGGGATGGCTTACACCAATGCATCAAAGCCCCCAACTATAACATCTATTGAAGTGATAGCAAGCTTCAACTTCTTGTACAAACCATTCCCCCATAAAGTTTAGTAGGCCAATCCGTAGGATCCACCCAACTCCAAAGAGTATGAAAATAAGTCGCACAATCCTCCATATAGGCAACTGCTTCTATTCCAACTAACAAAGCTTAGAACCTGAGAAGAGGTCTTCTCTTTGTGGAAATAATGAAGAAAAGCATCGTGAAGGGCCTCAAAGGTAGGAAAATGTGTAGGACCATATTGAGCATGCCAATTGGTTTTCTCTACCATCTAAAGTGCCACTAAAAGCATTCCGCTTGGTAATTGTGGTGGGAACAGTGGGTGGCATGCCATTAGCACACTAGATATTATCAAATTGGTGACATGGATGTCCCGATCTTCCTTTTTCTTGCCATTGAACTTTGGATACTTTACGAAGACCCAAAATGAGCAATTTTGATAGGTGGCAAAGTGGTAGTACTAAGGCCCAATGGAACACCAAAGCAAGAGTAGCGGTGCCAAGACCCGTTCGCATGAGGAGGAGACCGTGCACAAACAAGGCTATCTAGTCATTTGAGATAACTTCCAGATTCTTCGTTCAATGGAGTTCTCCTCCCATGCATCTTTGGGATCCTAATTATACTGGGTGACTGGCATCATCCAAAGGATCAACTAGTGAGATGAGGCAAAGTCTCTCCTGGCATGAGTGGCATAATGTTGCTCACGGTCGGTGGTCATGTAGTCCACGACGATCAAAAATCATACCCTTGCTTACCCCAAAGAGTTTCCATATCATCCAGCTCTTTTTTAGTATTTGGATCAAAGACCACATGCATGCCACTCAATAAAGGAAAAAACTAACAAAAATCATCAAACCACATGGCACAGGGAATACAATGTAAAAATTCATGGGCATTAATAACCCAACCCATTGGAAAAATGAATGGTTTTGAATTGAATGCGATCAATACCCCAATGACTAGCTAATTGGATGCTCGAGTGAATTCAGTGGGACAACGATCAGCGTATGATAATGCAAAGGCATCGACAAAACCATAATCCATACATAAACGGGGATAGAACCTAATGATGCCACATTGGGATGGATGATTTCAACATTTATGGTCTCTAAAAGGCCAGAAACTATTGTGCGCTTTTTGGCATAGGTAATCCCTCAATCAATGCTAGATCCATGCATGGAAAATAGCATGCTAACAAACAATCAGAACCAAGAGAATCAAACGGAAATCGAACAAAGTAGGATCGCCACAAAGTGTTGGGGAAAGCCAATGTACACAATTACTCATGTTAATGTATAATAGATACAGAACATCAAAAGATAACATTACAAACAAGTAAATACAAGGCAGGTAATCGGCAAACCATCAGTGACTGCGTATATTATTGCTTCTCTAAATGAATGAATGAGTGAATACATAAGCAGTGTGCTTTATGCCATAAGATGCTAACATGTGTGCTACAAAGTGTCACATACATTCACTATGTTGGTTAGATCCTCATATTCAATGAATAAGTATTGAATGACTAAGGATAAAACTACGGGTTAACAAAGGAAAAGACAAGTTACCTTTTAGTGACAACCAAGGAAGAGGAAGAAGGTGAGGAATATGACAAGGATCAAGAGAAAGATAATGAAGTTGTCAACAAGAAGATGAGGAAGAAGTTGTTGCTATAGTGAGTATGAAGTAGATGAATATGGTAGTGAGTGATGACAACCCACCATATCCCTTTAGTGTGTAGCACATGAATCACAGATCCCTAATCAGGGCAAAAAAAAAATCACATTTATTTCTCATAGTCCCAATAACATTATTATAAGCAAGAATAATATTTAATAATAATGTTTTGTATACAGAGAAGCAATGTAGTAGGTGCGCAAAGGAATAAACCTCCTAGGGTGGTTCACCATCCTCTAAGAGACTTCTTCCGAGCAAATGAGAAATTGAGCGGTGGTGGCAGGGCGTGGCGGGATCCCAAAAATAAGACCAATTTAGAAACGGGTCTTTGTTGTCCCCTTGAAGCGTCAAAATCAATTTCAATTTTAATTTTTTACACTCAAAATCAATTTAATCGCAATCACCCATTTATGGACACATACTATATGAAGAGGGCATTAACAAACAAAGTGCAATTCTAAGTGAATTCATAAGAATATTAAGCTACATCAAAAATGACCTCGGAAGATACGTCAACAAACACATAAAACCGTTGAAGTAGCTAGTAAAAACTATGGAAGACAATGTCCATAAGCTTAACCATAGATAATCATGTAGAGTCACACTCATCATCATAAACAAATGGTGGATGTGGCGTCACTCCTTATGTTCCATCTCAAATATTGGGTCATCACCTCCACATACTTGGGCAGCCAGCTTTGCATTGAATTCAAAACAAAAGTAAGTTTTAGGCATCACAAACAAGTTTGCACATGCTAATCCCTATCTCACACAACCACGCCATCAAGTTGTATCAACCATACCTCATTATAGAGATACGACCAATTTACTATCACCACATACACACAATTTACTCACAACATATCATCATTAATAAGGCTATAGTAACACAACTATGTTGACCATTCAGTGAGTCAACAATCACTCAAATCCATAATCAAAATCATAACTTCATAATCATAGGAATCCATAATGCAGACCATCATGAAATCCACTACAAGAGAAAGCCAAACAACTAAAAAAACACAAACAAATAGTCACCCCACTAAAACTATGAAGAAGGTGTAGATACTCACTAGTTGTATGGATTACCTCCCGCACATGCATCAACCTCATCTCGTGTAGCCTACAACCTGCTAGCCTCCCCATGTCTTTCCCACTTACTTAGTAAGAAGAAAAGTCTATAAGTATAATGAAACAAGTCTCTCATCCTTGTCCATAGAGGCACACCCACAGCATGTCTTCAAAGATACCTTGAGAATAGGGGTTGTACCACATCCTAACTCAAGGAAAATACCATCATGATGGCAAAATACCTCAAGGAAGCAAGCCATAAATTTAATTCTCCTCTCCCTCTCCATGAATCTCCTCCTTGATAGGCTACTGATGAGTGACACCCCTGGAAAATTGTGGTATGCCACTGAATCTAAAGGCTATATATGTAGAGCCTCAAATAGTGGCAAACTCTCCAAGCAAAACAAAGGAGGCACCATCCCTCATCTATAAACCACAAAGGGCATAGAGGAAGCATACTGCAAATTAAGAAGCACAAATTCTCAAACCAATGATAATTCCTCATTCGTGCATTAATCATAGAGTTGCAGGCAAAAGAGGCAATACTACCTTTGTCTGGAATCCTTCACTCTCATACTGCCCATACGAGGAGTGATGTATGACAACAATCCGCGGCGCCATATCTCTAGATTTGATATACGACACGACCAATCTACCCAATCAATAGTATCCCCTATAACCCAATGTGAAAAAGATGATTGCATTACAACGTCTTTCAAGTTAAAAAATTCAAAGGAAGCAGGAAGGTGGAATGCTCATGGACTACCTCCCATGGATGCGTGAGGGAGTGTTAATACATCTAAAGAAACTCTATATATCACACATGTTCCTCTGTGATAGTGTCCCAAAAAAGGAGGCCTAAATACGGAATTGTGTAGAATACCTCCAAAGGGGAGGTCCAAAAACACAAAATCCGCTGCCCAAGACACAGACCTCCCCTTTCTAGCATACTCTCGACCGTGTGCTAGCCTTGTTTTTTACATTATATCTTCACCTATCCATATAATTTTTCTCTCATCCCTATTATTATTTGGTGAAAGAATATTAGATCTCATAACATATGGAACAATTTGCATGTTATCTTCTTTTGGTGCCAGCTCATCATCCACCTCATAACTTCTACCTACCAGTAGAACCATCAAAAATTTGGCTTTGAACTTCTTCACCCACATACTCTTCTTCTTGGAAATCTATCTCTACCACTCTACTAATCTTCTCTAAACTATCTGATGGTAGAGGATCATGGTCTTTATTCGTTTCCCCTCTTTCCTTTCTCCCATGCTTGTCTCCACCTCCCCTAAATGATAGACATAATTCAAATGTTATGAACAGAATTGGAATTGGAATTGGAATGTAACATGGCATACATATCACATACATATACATTAGAGCATTCCAAGAGCTTACAACATTAAACATAAAAAGATAGGTGACATGGTTGGCAATCATGGCTACCCTTGTTCTAGCATGTAACAAGCAAGTTACAAGGCAAATCTTACTTGGTCAATATACTACAATAGTTGAAGAATCCACCATATGTGACATTTGACAATCCTTGGCCAAACTTAAATATGGATTCACTCTCTTGAACAACATATGACAAGGTAGCGGTGCAGGCTCCCTTGGCCATTTTGTTGTGGAGCATGTGCCATAGACAAGCTTTAGGTATACGCCATGGCTCTCTAGAGTCTAGAAATCAAACTTACCACCTGTTCACATGTTCACATGACTATTCCAAAACCACCATAGATAAAGAGTCACCTAGCTTAAAGAATCCCATGTCCAAACTCCAAGCTCAACACATAAGTCCTAGCCACTACCACAAGAGACAATCTAGAGCCCAAGCGCTCAAATTCAAATCTAAAAGGCTAGAAGCATAGAGAAGAAGGCTCATAGTCGCACAGTAATGATTTTGATGTAGACGAATGTCTAAATCTCAACAAGGTGGGATTGACCAATCTTGATCAATGTTGATGATTCCTTCATTATTTCTATTACATGGAGTTGCTTCAGCTTCATATGTTTTTGCACTTAATACACAAAAAAGGCCATGAAGGGGTCCGCGCAGCAAGGTGAGACTAACCAATGTTGATCAATGTTGATGATTCCTTCATTATTTCTATTATATGGAGTTACTTCAAGTTCGTATGTTTTTGCACTTAATACACAAAAATGGCCCTAAAGGAGGCCACAATGGCGTGGCCTCCTTCAGGGCCTATTTTTAATGTATTCATCGATTCTAACCCTAAAGTTAATGGAGATTTATTCCTTGTATTGGCTTGAGATAGGATCATTTTGTAGCACATGAGATTTATTCCTTGTATTGGCTTGAGATAGGATCATTTTGTAGCACATGAGATTTCTCCCTTAACAAGGCTATTGCACATGAGATTTCTCCCTTAACAAGGCTATTGCACATGTGTTGAAATATACAAGTAAATGGGTGTGTGCAGGAACAAGCCCTTAGCAAGTTAGCAAGAGGCTGTATAAAAGAGAGTCTGTAAATGAGTGGGTAGTAGTGAAAAGGTGAGTGGAATCTACTCGGAGAGAATAAAGGGTAGCGTGAGAAGATCTAGGATGTGTGGAGATATTCTCGAAAAAGTGAAGAGGTGGAGAGAATCAAGCAAAAGGTGTCCCCCCAGATGTAGGGAGGTGGCACAAATCAAGGAGACATCAATGGGATTAGATGCTTGGCATCGTGTGGATGTAAACACTATAAATTGGGGCATTGGCCTAATGAGTATTTGCTGGTTTTTGAGTATCCATGCCTACATTAAGCTATCAGTTAATTGCTTAATAATCTTATCTTAATCATCATCTAATCACTTGCTAATGATGTTGATTCTTGCATTTGATCCACCATAGCTCATCACATTGCTGAAAATTAAATGTGGTATCAGAGCCTAGCTTAGGATCCATCCAATTTTTGTGAGCCTATTTATCTTGCTAATCACCCTATTAATCTTAATCAAGAGATAATCTCATTTTTAGTAAATTTTCAATTAGTTTCTGTACCCCCAGCTGGTAGAGGATCTCCCTCTCCCTCTAGCCTTAACATTAGGCAAATCCCTCTTAGCCACCATAGATAGGTGAACTCTCTATGTTGAAGCCTAGCTCATCAGTCCGTCAAACCGCCGCGCAGAGGAGGGCATAAAATCGCAAAATCGCTGGTGCCAAAATTCTGAGGAAAATTGAAGATCCACTCTTACACAGAAGCAATTGGCCTGATTCCTCTTGGCTCCAGGGGTTTTCAAGGGTGCTCTACATGCGGGTGATCTCAGATTTGTGAAATTACTCAAGGAGAAGTGGCATCAAGCTCTGCATCACATCTAGAAGTGACTTTGGTAAAACAGAGATTAAGTATTCAATGTTTGGTCAAATATTTTATTTTTTAGCTTGATCCTCTATTAGACTGACTTCTATTATTGCCTTTGAAAGGAGTTGAGCTCATTTGAACTCTAAGGCCCTAGATCAAGCCTCCTTGCATACTCTATTTTTTACACACAAAACAGGGATTATTTTACTAATCAGTGATTAATAAGCCTCCTCGCACACTCTATTTTTTACACACAAAATAGGGATTATTTTACTAATTAGTGATTAATAAGCATGGGTTCAAATTTGCCATTGGGTATCTGATACACATCCCTGTCACTTCAGATTATGGTGATAAATATGTTGTAATCATCATTTAACACCATATTTGAGTTGTAAAAGGGTAGACATTGTCCTTGAATCTTGACGTGGATCAAGAGGAAAGACCCCCTTCACATTATCACGAGCACAACATAAGAAATAGCTAAATTTAATGGGGAGCAGTTTCATACATGGCAAACAAAGACTGTTTTTTCTCATGAGAAAAATTCTATGGGGGCTAGTTGAGGGAAGAGATGAATGCCCAAAGGAGATTTGGGAGAATGAGTGGAAGATCAAGAATGAGAAAGCATGAGGACTCATTGCACTGAGTTTAAATGATGAAATCATTCACCACATCACAAGGATACAACAGGGAAAAGTTGCATGAGATAAACTCAATAATTTTTTTGGCACTCAAGCAAAAAATTCAAAGATAAATCTGCTAATGCAATTCTACAGACTTGATATGAAGGAAAGTGAACCTCTAACCACACACTTGAACAAATACAAAAGCATTAAGCAACAACTGCAGCCATTGGTAAGAAGGTGGAGGATGATGAGGCACTAGCAGTGCTTCTGAAGAGTGTGGACAAAGGAGAATATGAAAACATTGTGGTAACCTTAAAGAATGTACCAGAATTGAAGGTACATGAGATAGAAGGAGCTCTACTAGAGCAAGAGACCAAGGTCCAAGAGAAGAAAGGGGTGGACCCTACAACTGGAGAGGAAAGAGCTTTCTACACCCGAGGAGGATTCTCACGAGGACAATGACGAGGACGAGGGGACGAGGAAGAGGCAGGGGAGGAGGAAGGACCTTCAGTTTTGCCACAACTATGGGAAGCCAAGACATATATCTAGAGACTGCTATAGTAAACCCAATGAAGAAGGATCGACATCAACAAACTTCATAGACACTCCTAAGGAAGTTGAGTCAGATCATCTTTCTTGAGAGAGAAAGAGAGAGAAACCCCACAACCCAATGTAACCTACCCCAACTGAGTAAAACCACCTCTGAGCCATCAATGATCTAGGCCATGTGGTAGTTGTTAGTGTGAGCACTTTAGTCAAGGTCACAAAGCACTTGTAAACCTTGGACACATAGAGAGAGAGTGTCAAGGACTATGAGTTAGGGACTTGATGCACTGGTCGCACGGGCTACCAAGTAAGAGGGAAACTTGGTATAGGGTCCAGGTGTGATAGGATTATTCACTTGAGGAAAGGTTGGAGAGACGGAAGACTCTCTACACTTGTAGTAAGAGTAGCATGATCCGTGTGTAGCTCAATCCAATGGGATTTTCATCCCTTTCGGAGCTAGGGATTCAACCCGTACCGGTGCACGGAAGCTTATCCACGAATGGAGAGAATGCTATGAACACCACTACCTTGACATAGACTTTACACACACAAGCTCAATCTTGCCATAGCTCATTCACTCATCATCCCACTCATTCATGCATCCAATACAAGAAGAAAGCTAAGCTAATGCATACACAAGCTCAAAGCATCCTTCATTCTCTAGCACTTACTTCCCTAGCATGCACACAAACCTTGAAGCTTAATGGAACTTGAATTAAACATGCATTCTCATTCACTACTCAAGCAATGCCTTGCCCATGGATAAGCTACAAGCTATGGAGAAGCTTAAGCTTGAATCCACTACCACACAAAGCCTAATAGAGAATCCACAAGCATCAACAAAGAAGCATGCACACTAGAGAATAGAAATGAGAAGAGAGAAAAACATCATCTCATTGCATTGAATTAGAAGAGCATTGCTCATACAATAGTGTAGATGGGGAGAGAGAAGAGCTTGCACCTCTATGAACAAGAGGGAGAGCTAGTCTCAAGAGAGCTCAAACATGAGTTTAGCCCAATGTGTCCATAAGCTCTCAAATGAGCCACTTTTTATACTAAAACTCCTAAAACTCCCAAAACTTCCCATGTGGGATTATTCTCAAGCCCACTCCCACACTCACCTACAACATGGAACTTTTTACAAGAGCCATAAATAAGAATGTCAAGTCTCTTGTTTTCCTGCTTGCATCTTTGTGTTGCATCCTTGCATTGATCACCACTCGTCACGCAACATTCCCCCCTTTCTATTTTGCGCACGTCCTTGAGCGCGTAGATGCCAAGGAAGAGTAGCATCTCCAGTGTGTACCTGCAAGCAAAACGATAGGTGGTTTGTGTGTTCTTTTTTTTTTTGAAAGCAAAAGTACTGACAGACAATAACGAAACAAGCAATTTTACTGAATAAGACATGGCAATAAACGTCCAATTAGCTAGAGGAAGGAAACATTGAAGCAGTGTAGAGATTGAATAGGTTTGTTCAAGCCTTAATAATTACTACTTGCAACTAACTAAAGTAAAGAATGTTTTATGCCAAATGTATTGTTCTTTTCCTAGAAGGCAAAGACAACAGTTAATCGAGGGACTATCAATTAGTATACCTAGCCTATGCTAAGTCAAAGATGTCGGTTCAACACTAATAAATCTAACATAGTTATGTATTGGCAGACTCTTGATATTGCTTAGTGTTAAGGTTTATTATTTTAAGCACAACGGCGACCATCCTGGATTAGACAAGCATTTCTCTTGGTGCCTTTCTGTCCTTTTTCTTTCTTTCTTTCTTTCTTTCTTTCTTTCTTTTTGGAGAGGGCTTTCTTCAAGAGTATGTTTGTGCACCCGCGGTATGGCTATTCCTTGCTACACAAGGCATTGGTCTGGGAAAGGTATAGACCTCCCTCGTCTACCATGAATAACAAGGCAATAGGCCACAAACATATACACTTTTCTTTTATTTTTGTCATGCAAATTTTTGTTATGGAAGGTTTATTAGATTGTCCCTAAGCAATGTCCTAGTAAGGGCAAGATATCCACTGACGGTCCTATGATTAATTTAGTCTCTTTGTCCTATGTCTGGAACTCTACCTTTAGCACAAAACACTAATTACTTTGTATTGCTAAACGGGTAAAAACAATTATGGTCAAACTTATACTATCAAGTCTAAAGCTACTAAAATGCTATCCCTACTCTAGACCAAAGGAGATGCATATTGCCATGCTTAGTAAAGTGAAATTTGTAAACAATCAAGCAACAAGAAAAATATAGAAAACACTAGAGATTGGCATGAGTTCACCTGTTTCTGTTAAAGCGTTGGTTGGTGAAGAATTATTTGCACTTGATTGTATGACTGTCAGTTAGCGATACTGAAGCGGAAGATGTAGTTTGGTGCTTGTATCTGTTTTATTCCGACAAAACAAACTAAACAGAAATTAAAAGGACAAAAAATAAAAAACATTGGTGCTAAACACCGGATTTGGCCGAGGGGAAAAACCCAATGGGAAAAAGTGCCCTGGCTTCTAGTTCTTATTAAGAGAGTACAAGTGCTAGTCTTGCACTGGGGGTGGAGTTTGATTAGGGAAAGAGTAGAATGCCGATGACATTCCAAATAGTTGGAGTTGTAGTAAGAACGCTCTTTCCTTGATAGTCAGGGAGTCTACTTGTGTAGGAGCCTGATTGAAAGTTGTCGGTTTTGTAAGACAAACTTTGACATTGCTTGTGTTTTGAGGAGGAATAGACTCTGAACTTGATTCGGTTGCAATGTCCTCCTTCTGATGTGTTGCCTCTGAGATAGAAGTGGGTAAAGGTACCCACTTGCCTTTTTCTTCCCATGTCAGTTTGGAGTATCCCTTCTTGTTCGAGACCTTCTGATGATGTCCGATTGATGCGTCAGCTTGTGTTTCCACCTGGACTCTCTCAGGCTTGGTAAGGCATGGTTTCCAGTATTGATTTGGTTTCTGTAAGTGAGGTGGTATTGACTGCTTTTGTTCTTGAGTAGATTCAAGAACATTATTATGTTTTGCTACAGTTGTCCCTGCATTCTTTTTTGGTAGCCACAAGGTAGTAGCACCTTCGTAGTAGCCTTGTGCTTGCAGAACCTTCTTTGGGATCCACCGTTGTTGAGTGGTCTTGTTGGAGGTGGAACTGTTGGTTTTGGTGAACCTCCTCTTTAGCTTTGTATTCCTTGGATGTTCCTTGGCAGCATTGGGTCTTGGCTTGCGAGCTGCTTTAGGTAACCAGATTTGAATTCTAAGTGCTTCCCCCCTTCCGTAGCCTTGTGCATATAAGAGAGATGTTGGCACATGTCGTCCTTGAGTATTGTCATTGTCATTATTCACCCAAATCATTGGATCTTTTGAGGTTGTCTCTATCACAGTGGTGATGGTCTCCACCTTTTGAAAAGATGGGAGTGCCGAAGCACTTGATTCAGATACCATATCTCCTAGCAATAATGATTTGTGTGCTTCATACCTAGGGGCTTCTTGAGGTTCCTCTGCATAGATCGGTCTTAGCATTCTTACGGGAATAATGTCATACCCATCTGGATCACAGAACTGTGTTTGCCTTGGCAATGCACAAGTGTCTATGGTAGCTAAAACATGGTTCCATTCTAAGGGATCTATCAAGTTCTCAGGAAAAGGTATAGGGATATACGCCTCATCCGTCACACTTCTGTCTATGGTAACATTTCCAGGTTGCAAGTCTCGACAAGATGCTCCACAGATCCATAGATCAGCTCTTCCTTCAGACATAGTTGCTCCCGATGCTTCTGAAGAAGCGGAATCAAACTCATCCACTGGAGAGTGCGTCACATCTCGATAAGCGTGGTTTTTCAGATTCACCCTCGTGGTTACATTCTCATGTCTGAGGTACAAGTAATTGTAACCCCAGTCTTGAATCATTTTGAATTGGCGCATGAATGGCCTTCCTAGGATCACTTCGGAATTTGTGTTCTTGCCGAAGTCTACGATAGCAAAGGTATGTCCGTACTCAATGCCACATGACTTGACTATAACGTTCTCAAGCAATCCTATGGGACTCTCTAGATTTCCGTCTGCCAATTGCAAATTCATCCTTGTACTTCTAATCGCAGGTTTTCCCCACATTTCCCATACAGTTTTTGTTGCTATACTCACCCCTGCTCCGCTATCTAGAATAGCTATAGATTCAATCTTGTTGATCTCCACAGGAAACGTAGTATTTCCTTCATCGTCCTCACAATGCTTGCCAACTTTGTTCACAGGAACCGGAATTGTTTGCTTAAGCATAAGCTCAGAAGCCTGCTCAGAAGCCTTTGTCTTCAACAACTCCTTAACCTGTATGTTCTGGTTCCACAATCCTTGCTCAGTTAATTGTGTAGCCACTTCTCCCCACAATCTTGGCCTAAGCTTTAAGAACTCTGCGAGTGGAATGGTACATGTAACTAGTGCCGACATTAAAGCTTGTAAACTTCCTATGTCTTGTTCCTGATGAGGTTGTCGTGTCATTGATGGTACTCGCATGATTTGGCTATGTGCCTCATACAGTCCTAAATATGAGGGCATTGTCTTGCATGTGAGCTTGTTGCTCCGAGCTGAGACAACAGTCTGAGCATCATCTGGTAGAGATAAAGCATCTAATTCTTGAACCCTTTGATTCGAGAATTCTACTATAGATAAGGGTGGTGACTTGTCAGAAGATGCTAGATCCTCAACTTGTTTTTGCACCACTTCCCACATCTCCCTTGCTACTGCTTCCTCTATTTCAGGAATTTCATCTCCAAAATCCACGGTAGTCAATGGTTTTGACTCGTCTGCATTGGTATGAGGTAAATCATCTCCTTCAGGCATTTCTGGGAAATGTAGAGATACAACTTCACTTCCCTTTTCCATGCTTGGCGTGGCTTTTGGTATCGTCTCTAAGTTAGGCTTCAGAGAAGCAGGTCCTCTTGCGTACATAGGTGGTGGGCCGTCTTGCGTACATAGATGGTGGGCCGTCTATTAGAGTCTGAGTATCCCTAATCAACTGCTTATGGATAGCCAGGTTGATTGTCTCTTCACACGAGGGTTGGGATATTCTTGCAGCTTCTTAGGGAGCTCGGTCAGAGCTGTGATCCTACTATTATACGCTTGAAGCGCTGCATCTAAAGGCTCATACACCTTGTCCACAAGGACTGATCCTCCTGAGCTTTCCTCAGACTCGGATGCTTTTCCCTTTTGCTCATTTTGAGTTTTCTCTCCGATTTGTTTCCTTTTCAACATTCCTTCTAGCTCTTTTGGGATAGAGTTTCCTCCATCAGAGCTCTTCTGCTCCTTCGACTTCTTACTCCCCTTGCTGCGTGGTTTACGTCGAGTTGATTTCTTTCTCTCTTTTCCATCTTTGGATAGAACCTTAATCTCAGAGGGTTTCTCAACAACCTCTTTGACATTCTTTTGCGCTTGGGCTCTAGTCACTACTCTTAGCGACACTAGTTTGTTCTCCTCCTCAGATGTCGTGGGTGATGGAATCACTTCAACATAGTTGAGGGGGGCGCTTTAGCTTTTTGTGCTGCCAGATCCGCAAGCTTCAACAAGCAATCCTTTGGTAGATGGTCAATGCTACACCCTTGGCAAAACCTCTCTATAGGTGGAAACGTAGATGTTGTGCCTATATTAGCTAAGAGGGGTCGTTTCTTGTTTGGACATTCTCTCGCCCAATGTGGTCCACCACATTCGTAGCATGGTCCTGTTTGTTGCGTGGGGTATAGTCTCTTTGTAGGATATGGTCCTGGATAACCTTGAGTCTTGGTTGGCTGAGATCCTATAAGCATCACAAAGAGCTTGGGTCTCCATTAAAGTCATGAACTAGGCTTGGTCCGGTTGGGTTCTCAAAGTAGGGTTCGACAAGAGGATGCTCTACTTCGATGTAGCATGGTTGAGAGCTAACCATCTCCATACCTAATTCAGGATTCTCATATTCCACATATCTAAAGGAAGCTATGCCAGGTGGAGGAGGTTGAGCTCCTAGCACCGGCCATGCTTGCTCTTGAGCAACTAAGGTTCTCTCATGGTTCACAACTTGCTGTCTAGGTGCAGAGTTGGCTACTTGTTCCCTTTGTATCCTTGCAATATGATTGCAGTCCGAAGTCACATGCATGTAGTTCCATTTACAAAGCTGGCACCACTTCTTTGTTGGTTGATTGCCAACCAATGGTGAAAAGGTTGGGCACTGCTCGATTTTATGGCTACCTCCACATCCTCCACAGACATAAGGACCTGTAGGTATAGTATGCATGTACGATGGTTGGGGTCGGTAGGAAGGTCTGTAGTATTGCCCCATCTTTTTCAATACTATCTCGGCAATCTAATCTGGATTAACCAATGGCACACTAGAGTCAGAGCCCTTCCCAGAGCTACGTTTATCATCCGGATGACTATCTTGGTTTCCCATGCCAGTCATGTCAAAGTTATCATCATAATCCATGGCATCCATGCAACACTCATTGAAGATGACATGCTTCTTTGCGTACAAGTGAGCGTGAAGCGTCTTGTTTCGTAAGCCTTCCAGGAAGATAGAAATTAATCTTCCTTGGCTTGGCTTCTCATCGTCAGGGAATGGATTGATGTACTGCTTTAGCCTATTTACACAATCTCGCACAGATTCTTGATCTTTTTGCTTAAAAGCGTAAATTTGAGCTACCACATTGTGCTTAATTCCCATTTTTGAAAACGCAGCTATAAAGCTCTTTTCCAGCCCATTGAAAGATCGCTTTGCCTCAGTCTCTAAAGTCTGAAACCATGATAAAGACTTACTCTCTAGCGTCAAACCAAATCCTTCGATCTGTGTATGCGTATCCGTGACTTGCTCCGCATGTATAGCTTACTTAAAAGCTGCTATATGGTCATATGGGTCACCAGATCCGTCATACTTCTTGACAAGCTTTTGCAGTGCAGATGGTCTCACTTTTCTAGAATATTCATCGTCATGTCTCCTATATGAGTCTCGGCCTCTAAATCTAGGCTCTTCAAATATCAGTTCACTTGGTCTATGGGGTTCTCTTGGCGGTACATATCCACTTGCTCGTGGTCTTTCTTCTCCCCTAGATTCTCTAATAGCCTCGGGTCTCCTCGTAGGATCAATCGTTGGAAAGACTGGTCCTTTAGCAGTTGTTCGCATGGAAGGTGCTGGTCGAGCCACACTTGGGGTTCTAGCCCATGGTAGTGCTAGTGTTTCTCCTCGAAAGGCAGATTCATCTGGTCTAAGGTAGACACCTCAGTGAAAAGGGGCCTTCCTTTCCATGTCATTTCCCTAACCTCTGGCCATTCAAGGGTTCTAAAGTCGTTCCCCCATCTATCATGAACATGCTTAGTGAAACCTTCTAGATGCTCTACAGTTATTGTGTGCGTGACTGGAAGCTCTAAGCTCAGGTGCTTAGTGGTTGCATAGTAGGTTTCTTCCACATCCCTATACACCTCTTTAATTGGGTCGTCTTGATAGATTTTGACTACTGGAATTTCTTTTACTATGTCCCATGGGTTTTTCTTGGTCTCTTTTTCTTTTCCAGTTCTCTCTCTATCCTCCCAATTCCTGTCGGAAAACAATTCTTCAAGTAAAGAAATGGGCGTACTAGGTCTACGCGATGTTCCTGGCACATTTGGGTCCGATGGAAGCTCCTTTTTCTGCTTTGCTTGTGCGCTAGGTTGAAGTACACCCAAAGCATCCACTTGTTTAGGATTTTTGGTGACCTCGTAGCGTACTCCATTTCTACCCATGTACATATCGTCTTGGTAGTTTACCCATGGTGTTGGTTCAAACGCAGAATGAATGTCTGCAATTTTAACAACAAACCGGCTCATTGGATCTTTGTAGATCTCACCGCCATGCGCGTTTGTATACAAGAAATGGAGTCTCATGTTGTCAATCAATTCCCCATCTAGAATTTCAAATGAATTAGAAGAATCTGCCATACCAATGGGTGTGGACGGTCTATTCATGCCAAATGACTCATTTATGTCCATTGAAATATCACTCTTGGTTCTTGAGAGACTCTCTGTTTGAGACTCCGAAGATGTCTCGAGAATGCTCTCCAAGTTGCCAACAACCGATTGAGTGCCGCTCCCTTTATTTTTTTATTTTTTTTTAAAAATATATATATAAATATATATATATATATATATATATATTTTTAAACCCTACCTAACCACTAAATGCAACTAACATGAATATGTGTGTAACTATCTATTTTTTTAATTATATTTTTTTTAAATAATTACACAAAAAATAAGAATTATGCTAAAAATACTTATTATGCAGATCACACTAATTATGCAAAAAATTTACAAAAATTTTAAAAAAATGCAGAATATGCAGAAAATATGGACTCAAAATAAAACACATAATTTACATATTTTTTTCTTTTTTTTTCTTTTCTTTTCTTTTTTTTAATTATTTTTATTATTTTATTATTTTTTTCTTTTTTAATTTTAATTTTTATTTTTTTTAAATGCAAAGAACATGAAAATTAACCAAAAAAAATACTAACCTTATCTTTGGCGCCTTATCACTTCCGGGATTTCTGCAGTCGCCTTCGCTTCCTCCCTCGTCTGCGCTTTCTTCTGCTACAGCCAACCACCACCGCCAACAACGCCTGGGCCTCCTCAGCTTCTGCAGCCGCCTCAGCTGCAACCGCCTCCTCTCCCACTACACCGGCCTCTTCACCTTCACGTCTCCTTCACGATGCATGGTTTCTTTGTGTGTTTTTTTAAAAAAATATAACAAAAATAAAAAATAAAATTTGCGACCTCTCTCCTCCTCTTTTTTTCCTCTCTCCCTTCTCTTTCCCTCCTTCCTCTCTTCCTTAAGCGGCCTTCACACTTGAGAGCCTATGGAGCTTGCATAAGCTATGGAAGAGCTTAGCAATGCACCCAATAACATTCCGCAATGCTCCATGAGAGCTACAACCCATCACAATGCATGGTTTCTTTGTGTGTTTTAAAAAAATAACAACAAAAATAAAATTTGCGACCTTATCCGGCCCCTCCTTTGTCTTTGTAATCTACCTTTTTTCTCTTCTAATCACTAGCTCCGAGATTCCACACTCGTGCTAACCCTAAACCTAAAAACAAAAAGAATTAGTGGTAGTAATGCAAGCTTCTCAACCGGTTTTGAGTCTTCTCCCCGGCAACGGTGCCAATGGAGAGACGGATGACTCTCTATACTTGTAGCAAGAGTAGCATGATCCGTGTGTAGCTCAATCCAATGGGATTTGCATCCCTTTCGAAGCTAGGGATTCAACCCGTACCGGTGCACGGAAGCTTATCCACGAATGGAGAGAATGCTATGAATACCACTACCTTGACATAGACTTTACACACACAAGCTCAATCTTGCCATAGCTCATTCACTCATCATCCCACTCATTCATGCATCCAATACAAGAAGAAAGCTAAGCTAATGCATACACAAGCTCAAAGCATCCTTCATTCTCAAGCACTTACTTCCCTAGCATGCACACAAACCTTGAAGCTTAATGGAACTTGAATTAAACATGCATTCTCATTCACTACTCAAGCAATGCCTTGCCCATGGATAAGCTACAAGCTATGGAGAAGCTTAAGCTTGAATCCACTACCACACAAAGCCTAATAGAGAATCCACAAGCATCAACAAAGAAGCATGCACACTAGAGAATAGAAATGAGAAGAGAGAAAAACATCATCTCATTGCATTGAATTAGAAGAGCATTGCTCATACAATAGTGTAGATGGGGAGAGAGAAGAGCTTGCACCTCTATGAACAAGAGGGAGCTAGTCTCAAGAGAGCTCAAACATGAGTTTAGCCCAATGTGTCCATAAGCTCTCAAATGAGCCACTTTTTATACTAAAACTCCTAAAACTCTCAAAACTTCCCATGTGGGATTATTCTTAAGCCCACTCCCACACTCACCTACAACTTGGAACTTTTTACAAGAGCCATAAATAAGAATGTCAAGTCTCTTGTTTTCCTGCTTGCATCTTTGCGTTGCATCCTTGCATACTCGTCACGCAACAGAGGTGTTGAAATATACAAGTGAATGGGTGTGTGCGGGAACAAACCCTTAGCAAGAGGCTATAAAAGAGGGTCTATAAATGAGTGGGTAGCAATGAAAAGGTGAATGGAATCTATTGGGAGAGAATAATGGGTAGCATGAGAAAAAAAGAATGTGTGGAGATATTCTGGGAAAAGTGAAGAGGTGGAGAGAATCAAGCAAAAGGTGTCCCCCCAAATGTAGAGCAGTTGGCACAAATCAAGGAGAGATCAGTGGGATTAGATGCTTAGCATCATGTGGATGTAAACACTATAAATTGAGGCATTAGCCTAGTAAGTATTTGCTGGTTTTTGAGTATCCATGCCTACATTAAGCTATCAATTAATTACTCACTAATCTCATCTTAATCATTGTTCTAATCACTTGCTAATGATGTTGATTCTTGCATGTGATCCACCATAGCTCATCGCATCGCTACAAATTCAACAACATGCTCCACAAAAATATGGCCAAGGGAGGCAACACCGGTGCAGCCTCCCCTAACTGTGTTTTTTTGTGGGGAGCACATGGCATACCCTTGTCGTATGATTCCATGTGATAGTTGAAGGCAACATAAAAAGTAGCAAAATTTGCACAATACAAAAATCTCATTATATTTTTTCATTTGTGTTAGCATATGATATTTCTCACTTAATAAGACTATGGAACATGCTCCACAAAAAATCATGTCCAAGGGAGGCCACGCCGATGATGCGGCCTCCTCTAATCGAGGCCCTGACTATGTTTTTGGTGGAGCATATGGCATAAGTGTTGTGGATCAAACACATGAAAAAACATAATGCGATTTCTGTATTATGCAACCTTTTCTACTTATTATGTTGGCTTCAACTATCACATGGAATCATGAAGCAAGGCATGATAAGGCAAGGCTAAAGGTCTTCAAAGCTGGTAAAGAAATATCGTGGGCAAAAGTTGTGCACGAATGAGTTGACGTCTAACAGAGGCTTTGAATACCATGTTGGAGATTAGTTGGTTGTGTCAGCTGCTCGAGGTTAGTTGGCCATGCAATGTGCTCCACAAAAAACATGGCTAGGGGAGGCCACACCCCGGTGCGCGGCCTTCCCTAGCCATGTTTTTTGTGGAGCACATTCTCGGGGGCTTAGCGTGGCCTCCCCTAGCCGTGTTTTTTGTGGAGCACATTCTTGGGGGGTGCACTATAAAAAAAAACATGGCTAGGGGAGACTGCACCCCGGTGCAACCTCCACTAGCTATGTTTTTTGTGGAGAAAATTCTCGGGGCTTGGTGCGGCCTCCCCTAGCCATGTTTTTTGTGGAGCACATTCTTGGGGGATGCACTATCAAAATATCCTATATATCAAGTGCGTTAAAGGAGTATTTAAAAAACCCCTTACACTTACATACTTTTATGAATAACATGACCCCTTTTTCTAAACGAACTCTCGTCTATAAATTTATGAAGAAAAAGGGAACAATGTGGAAAGATGGGAGTTCGTTTAGAAACTGTAATTATGAAACCTGTTTTTAAAAGACTGTTTTATGTCAAGAATGTTGGGAAGCATTTTGACTATCTTGTTGATTATGGTCATTTGAGAACAACCTAAGTGAAAGTTGCAACAGCTAATGGAGAGTCAATGGAGGACATCTCGCGTGGCAAGGTCGGCCGAGTTCTTGACCAGCCTCAATTCGATTAAAATGGTGAGCTTCTGGTATGATGGGACGATGGACCAAGGAAGCGGCCTATGAGTGAAGCGCTATGTGACCTGCGTGTGAAGGAGCCTAGAGGGTGTTGACCATACATTGCTCGGGCTCTGGGTCATCGAAGATACCCACGTCGAAGATACCCACGTGTGCATCGAGGAAGAAAATGGAACAATGAGTTGGAGTTGTTTTCTAAACACGCGCATGGATCTGGGTGATTGGCCTTGCTAGTCTTCAACGGATGAGTCCATGGCTCTTTTATATGGATCTGTTGGTTGATCTTACTGATCTTCAACGGAGAGTCCATCTGTATTTTTCTTATGTGATTATAATTCCGGGTACTATAAGCTAGGAACTATTGAAAAGGCCCCTGAGTGAGTAGGTGGTGAGCGTTCTGGTGTCGCCAATGATGCCATAGGTACATCGATGAAGAAATGATTAGAAATTAGAATTCAAACTAGATATTTTGGAGGATTATGATCAGTGATACTATGGTTTCATCAAAAAATTGTTTGAAAGACAGTTGAATCTTAATGATTTTAATTAGCTGTCACATCCCATATCATTCATTTACATTCTGATTCACATGACATCACATCTCATCCATTCATTCACATTTATCTTATTCACATCACATCTCATCACATGTATCCACCTCACATTCTCATCACCTCTATTCACATCACATCCATCCATCTAATCATTCCCATCTATCTGATTCACATCACATCTTGTCACATCTATCCACATCACATCTCATCACATCTATCCACATCACATTCTTATCACTTTTAGTCATATCACATCCATCCATCCATTCATTCACATCTATCTGATTCTCATCACATCTATTCTCATCACATTCATTTCCATAGAATTTAAGAGAATCCTAATTTTTGATATAAAGATTCTTTACGTATGTATTTATGCATAAAATCAACTTCAGTGAGAATAACACTTTTAACAAAATCCTTTTATGCATCTATTTATGCATAAATTCAATTTTAAGGAAAATAACACTTTTAAAATAAAAATAAATCCTTTATGCATCTTTCTATGCATAAAATCAATTTTAATGAAATTAACACTTTTGGAATTAAAAAAAATCTTTTATGCATCTTTCTATGCATAAAATCAAATTTGATGAGAATAACACTTTTGGAATAAAAATAAATTCCTTTATGCATCTTTCTATGCATAAAATCAAAATTAATGAGAATAATTCTTTTGAAATAAAAATAAATCTTTTAGAATGCACAAACGGAAGGAATTACTCTTTTAGAATAACCTACTGATAAACTTTAGTTCCACAAAATTTAAGAAAATTTTGCCATAACCTCCTTTGTATGGCTGACCATTTCTCAATTTTAACATTCAATTTATGACTTGAATAAACTAATTTGAATTCTAATATCTCTAATCTACTCCATTTTCTAAAACTTTCTAGGATTAAGAAGGGCTGAATTGTAAAGAAGAGAAGGGGGTGGCCTTTCCATGAAGGCATAGCATCAGATTTAATTCAAACATTTTCAAAGCATAAAATTTAAGAAAACCATAGATTTAAAATTCACAATAAGTAAGAATTAAGCTTACATGGAGTTTGTAAGCTTTCCTTTGGCTTGAGGGATTGAGGGTTCTACTCTTGTTTGCCGCAAGAGTGGCCACCAGTTCTTTTGGAGAGGATTTAGTCAAAAACAATTGAATTATCGAGTGAATTCAATGTAGTTGACTCTGGGGAGGAGTAGAGTAACAGTGCATAAACAATATTAACCTTTTTCAAGGGGGAGGCTTCTATTTATAGGAAAAGGTGAGCCTCTAACCAAGCAAACTGATTCTAGAATTTTCCAGATCAGTTTGGTCACTTTTTGACCATTTTTAGGTCAGTTTAGCTTACTTTTTGGATCTAGTTGATGAAAATATATCATTATTTATGAGTTCAAAACTCATCCACACATGTGAAATAGACGCCTCCTTAATGAGGGAAATTCCCCACACTGAGGTGTCAAAAATGCATCATTTCCTATAAATATCTCTTCTTTTTTAACTAATAAACCTTGTCCTTAGCCAACTCTTCATCTTATGTGAGCATTTACTCATTTTTGGGGGATTCTCTTTTATTCTTCAATTTATCTCCTCCCTACATTTGGATTAATCTTATTGGTCCACAGGAACCTTAATTCAAAATTTTTAAAAAATCTGGACCCTCAGGGCTAAGGTCCTTTTTACCTATTTTCAATTTATTCCAATTGTACACTGGAAAGTTCTTTTTGAATTTCTGTTTCAGGGGAAATCATTTTAATAAGAAGAGATATTTTTCCATCCAAAAAAATCTAAAAACTAAATAATCTCTCTCTAGAATATTTTCTCTCTCTAGGCCAAAACAAGTAGAAACAAGATCTTTTATTATTCTGAAAAGGGGATTGATTGCAGGGGAAGAAACTGGACATCTTGAGGGGCTGGGGAGGAATCTTACATTCTCTCCCACTTGAAAAACGCGAGATGTCCTCATCTCGCAGGTGGAGGATGATCTCTTTCATCTTCATCTTCTTCTTCAATTACTTCCAGCGTTACTACCTTGGAAGTGGACGGCCGATTTGGAAACAACTCTCTTTAACTTCCCCTATTCTGAGGCAAAGGTCTTGCATTACTTTGGATTGAAACTACGGGTTGGTTAGAGGGTCCCTGATTTTGGCGGAAAGAAACCTGATTACTCTGGAAGGAAGGAGCTGGAGTCTGGAATCTTGATCCCTAATTTCCCTGCCCTGAAAACCTTGATCCAAAAGGATTTGGACAATCCATACTGTGATGTCCAAATCCTTGACAGTTATAGCATTTCACTCCCTTGTTCATCAAGGGTGGAACTTCTGAAGTTGAATTCCAGGGGATTGAGTTTCGAGAAAAGAACATTTCTTCCATTCGGAAACTTCCCATATCTTGGGCTTGACCCTGATATCTCTTAGGCGGTGGAAGGTTGGAATCACCTTCTGGAACTAAAAACCTTTTGAAAGGTGATGGTGCTGGCTTCGGCGGAACCTTGACATCAAAGGCCTTGGAGAAATCCTTCGCCATCCGCACTACTTCGGCCATGGAAACTGGCTTGGCATTCTTCACCAGGATATTCAAAGGTTCGTTCAGTCCCCGAATGAACCTGGCCATCAGCTGTTCTTCATCCAGCGGTGGTGAGTATTTGAGGAGGAGAGCAAACACTTGGTGATATACTTCAATAGTTCTGCTCCCTTGGGTTAACTCTAATAATTCATTCATCTTTGTTTCCAAAAAGCCGGGGAGGACAGAACCTCATCCTTAGGTAAATTTTGAGATCTTTCCATGTCTGGGTATTCCGATCTAGACAGTTCTCGGAGTGGTTTCTCCATGCCACTCTGGCTGTGTCTACTATCTTCAGCCTTGCAAGAGCCATTTTTCTCTTCTCATTGTACCCGGTGACATCGAAGTACTCTTCCATTGCTTCGATCCACTTCTCCACAGCCTCGCCCAAGTTTTCCCCTTCACCCTTGAAAGTCCAAGGCTCTGCGAGCTATGAAGAGTTTTACGAACATCCAAGTCAAGCTCTTCCTCATCAAGTTGGGGGTTATCATCATTTCTACCACGACGACCTCGATCCATGTTTCTATCTCAATACGAAAAATCTTGTTAAGTCCCTTTATTTATGATTCAAATCCGATTTTTGATTCATCTGATTCTGGGGTTCTTTAGATAGGTCGGCTCCCCACAGAATCATGGGATAAAGATACTCGCATTATCAGATAACAATTCATTCAAAACATATCATTCATATCTTTAACACAATAATGGTCTATTAGACCGAAATTTCCATCTGAACAGTCCTCAGTAGCAATCTGTCAGCACAATCCACTAATCTCATAGTGATTTGCTGAAGTCATTAACATCATTCCAGTTTTTACGAGACGAACATCAACACAGGGACTCGTCCCATTCGTCCTCATTGTGGTTTTGCTCAGTTTATCGCTTTTCAACCAAAAATTCAGGAATCATCATTTTTCAATCAGAATAGCTCATCAGTTCTCAACCAGAATTTTAAAATCATATCAACCACATTCGAATTCATCATCTGGATAGCATTTTAGCTTATAATTTCAAGATCTTATATTTACTCGTATATACTACCAGTAATAAAGAGCTGCAGTTTTACCCTCGGTATGTACGGGTAGTCACGGTCCTTGGAACTATAAGGTAAATTCCATCATGTCTAGGCCTCAAGCAGGTCAGGGATTCCATACAACTGCAGTACTTCCATCTGAAGACCCAATTTAAGAATTTCATTCTGAATATCAATTTCTACTAGTTTCATCACATTTCCAACCTTTTACTGCTACTTCATAAATTTATGACATTTTTGGCTTCTGGGTTGATCCACTTTAGCCAAATTGCTCTGATACCAGCTGTGAGATCCCTGACCCCACCGTGCAACGAATTGAGGGGTGCTAGCAGCGGAAGTAGCACTTCTTGCGTGGGGCCGGGTCCCACACTCGGGGCCTCGCCCACGGATATCCGGACAAGAGACTAATCCATCGGTTCTTCCAAAACCGAACCCGAAAAAACTTCCCTTGCCCGGAAGCACGGACGATTCCTCTAGGATAACTTTTCTCTAATGTAGTCAAAAGCCTTAACTAATTGAACTGATATGACCGAACCCATAAGTCCCATAGTCAGATCAGGGAAAAGATTGCACTTGGATCATAGAGACCAATGCTTTTTTCCTTATTGAGAGGCACAGCCGTTGATTCTTTTCCATAGAACAATTTTTGTTCGGGATTTACTTCATCTATCATACCATAATAGAATTGAGTCTCAATTTAGGGATCCATCAGTCCAAGCCTAACCCCATCAGTCCCGTGGGTTATCCAACCGCGCCCAACCACTGTAGTGATGGGATCCAATTAAGAATTTGGTTAGGTTTTGTCCTGGGTACTAGGGAAAAGAGTTTCCAGGTCCCCTAGCTGGATAATCATGCAACTTAAAACTAGTCACACCACTTACACACCCAATATAAAATTGCCTTTTTCTCAGCATCATCTATCTTTAAAAATAATCATTTAATGAAACCATTGTCTCACTGATCATAATCCTCAAAATCTCTGGTTGAATCCTTATTTCCAATCATTCCTTCATCGGTGTATCTATGGCATCATTGGGCAACTAGAACGCTCACCACCTGACCACTCAGGGGCCTTTTCGATAGTTCCTAGCTCATAGTAATCGGCAATATATTCACATATCAAAATGGAATCTCCGTTGAAGATCAGCAAGATCAACCAACGGATCCATATAAAAGAGCCATGGACTTACCAAGAAGGTTAATCAACTAGATCCAAGCCCGAATTCAGAAAACAACTCTTACTTCTTATTCCAATATCTTCCATGACGCACGTGTAGGTATCTTCGGCGACCTAGAGCCCGAGCACCGTATGGTCAGCACCCTCTAGGATCCTTCGCAGGTCACCTAGTGCTTCACTCATAAGCCGCTTCCTTGGTCCCTCATCCACCATACCGAAAGCTCAAAATTTTAATTGAACCGAGGCTGGTCAAGACCTCGGCTGACCCTGCTACGCGAGACGTCCTCCATTGACTCTCTCTCCCTCAGCTGTTGCAACTTATTAGATTAGGTCTCCACGACCTCATTCACAAGACGGTCAAAATGCTTCCCCAGCATTCTTGACATAAAACATTCATTTTAAAAAAAACAAGTCATAAATACAGTTTCTAAAACGAACTCTCATCTTTCCACATTGCTCCACATCAACCACATTATTTAATTCCATAACCATTTCACAAGTATTCCTATTCTCATCCAATCACATCATTTTTATCTCATCATCACAACTTTCCTCAATTTATCCTCATCAGATCTCATCCACTCGTATCTACCCATATCCACATCTCATCACATCACATTCATTCACATCTCATCCATTCAAACCACATCACATTCACGCACAACTCATCCATTCATTTTACCTAACATCTCATTCAATTTCTTTGTGCATCTTTCTATGCATAAAATCAAAATTAATGAGAATAACTCTTTTGAAATAAAAATAAATCTTTTAGAATGCACAAACGGAAGGAATTACTCTTTTAGAATAACCTAATGATAAACTTTAGTTCCACAAAATTTAAATTTTTTTTGCCATAACCTCCTTTGTATGGCTGACCATTTCTCAATTTTAACATCCAATTTATGACTTGAATTAATCCAATTTGAATTCTAATATCTCTAATCTACTCCATTTTCCAAAAATTAAGAGAGTAAACAATGAAAAGAGTTTAATCAATCATTGAATTAAACTTTCTAGGATTAAGAAGGGCTCAATTGTAAAGAATAGAAGGGGGTGGCCTTTCCATCAAGGCATAGCATCATATTTTAATTCAAACATTTTTAAAGCATAAAATTTAAGAAAACCATAGATTTAAAATTCACAATAAGTAAGAATTAAGCTTACATGGAGTTTATAAGCTTTTGTTTAGCTTGCAGGATTGAGGGTTCTACTCTTGTTTGTAACAAGAGTGGCCACCACTTCTTTTGGAGAGGATTTAGTCAAAAACAATTGAATTATCAAGTGAATTCAATGTATTTGACTCTGGGGAGGAGTAAAGTAACAGTGCATAAACACTATTAACCTTTTTCAAGGGGGGAGGCTTCTACTTATAGGAAAAAGTGAGCCTCTAACCAAGCAAACTGATTCTAAAATTTTCTAGATCAGTTTGGTCACTTTTTGGGTCAGTTTAGCTTACTTTTTGGATCTAGTTGAAACAGGAGAGAGGAGAGATGAAAATATCTCATTATTTGTGAGTTTAAAACTCATCCACACATGTGAAATAGGCATCTCCTTCATGAGGGGAATTCCCCACACACTGAGGTGTCAAAAATGCATCATTTCCTCTAAATATCTCTTCTTTTTTAACTAATAAACCTTGTCCTTAGTCAACTCTTCATCTTATGTGAGCATTTACTCATTTTTGGGGGATTCTCTTTTATTCTTCAATTTATCTCCTCCCTTCATTTGGATTAATCTTATTGGTCCATAGGAACGTTAATTTAAAATTTTTAAAAAATCTGGACCTTTAGGCTAAGGTCCTTTTTACCTATTTTTAATTTATTCTAATTGCACACTGGAAAGTTCTTTTTGAATTTATGTTTCAAGGGAAATCATTTTAATAATAAGGGATATTTTTCCATCCAAAGATATCTAAAAACTGAATAATCTTTCTCTAGAACATTTTCTCTCTCTAGGCCAAAACAGGTAGAAACAACATCTTTTATTATTCTGAAAAGGGGATTGATTACAGGGGAAGAAACTGGACATCTTGAGGGGCTGGGGAGGAATCTTACAATAACCTAGCCTCAAGATAACATAGCCTTAGCTTCAAGATAACATTAAGAGACCATGGCCTAAGGCCCCTCGTGTGACCCTTGGATTCCTGACCCTAACCTTAACCCTTAAGGTTAGTCCTAACCCATGCTCGCTTGTTCCCATGCTCTCATGCTCCACTAGAGCTTGTTCCCATGCTCTCATGCTCACAAGCCTAATGTGGGTTAGTCCTAACCCATGCTCCACTAGAGCTTGTTCCCATGCTCTCATGCTCACAAGCCTAATGTGGGTTAGCCTCCTAGTATATGCACACATAATGTGCATATAACAACTGCCATTGTCCCTTACATTCAAGGAAGAATGGAAATGGTGCCATCCTCCCTTACATTATAGGAAGAATGGATGTGGTGCCATTCTCAATGCCTCCCATCACTTCATGGGGAGAATGGCATCAATGCCATTCCCCCTTACGTTCTAGGAAGAATGGAAATGGTGCCATTTGCAAGGCCTCCCATCACTTCGTGGTGGGGAGAATGGCACCACTTCCATTCTCCTTACACTCAAGGAGTGGCTCGCCTTGAAGGGGATAATGGCACCACTGCCATTCAGCCTTACATTAAAGAAAGAATGCAAAGCCTGGATGGCCCATTCCCCCTTATGTTCAAGGAGGAATGGGATATGTCATTCCAAAAGCCTCCCATCAATTGATTGAAGGGGAGGATGGCACGAGTGGCATTCTCTGGGACTTCCATCACTTGAAATGTAAGAATGGCACCACTTCCATTCTCAGGAGCTCACATCCCATCATCTTGAGGGGTAGAATGACACCACTTCCATTCCCCCTTACTGGCACCACTGCCATTTCCCTTACATTCAAGATTGGATGGCCCATCATTAGGAACTCAATGGAGTCTTCTTGGGCCCTTTTATTTGGCAGTTTAAGGGAGTCAAACCTTTTCTCTTAAGAAGAAACGTTTTCTAATTAGAAGCTTCAAAACGGCTACTTTATTCGAATTTGAATTTTGGGAGGAAAATGGAATTTAAAATCTAGCAGATAAAACCATATCATGTAACATATCTATGGAAAGCTCTTGATGCGTAGATCACGGATCTATAATCTCCGCTCAAATCGGAGCTTGTATGTAGAAGTTATGGAGGTCCGAAAATTGTAAAATTGCCCCCTCCCCTTTTTGGGGGAAAAAGTGCACCCTTTGACCACTCTTACACCTCTCTTACAAACCATTGGTTTTTGCTTACATGGCGGGCTCCTATTTGTCAAAAAGTTAAACGTTTCCATAACCTCATGGCAAATTAAAGGGCCCAAGAAGACTCCATTGAGTTCCTAATGTCCCCCTTACATTCAAGGAAGAATGAGAGTGATATCATTCTCAAAGACTCCCATCAACTTAATTGAAGGGGAGAATGACACCAACGCCATTCTCTAGGCTTTCCATCACCTGAAAGGGGAGAATGAAACCATTGCCATTCTCAAGGCATCACATCCCATCCTCTTGAGGAGGGGTAGAATGGCACCACTGCCATTCTCCTTAATTTCAGGGAAGAATGGCAGTGGCTGCCATTCTCAAGTCTTCTGATCACCTTGAAGGGGAAACTGGAAGCACTTCCATTCTCCCTTACATTCAATGGAGAATGGGAGTGGTGCCATTCTCACTTACATTTTAGGAATAATGGTAGTGGTGCCATTGTCAAGGCCTCCCATCACTTCATGGGGAGAATGGCACCACTTCCATTCTCCCTTACACTCATGGAGTGGTAGTGGTGCCATTCTAAATGCCTCCCATCACTCACATTGAAGGGGAGAATGGAACCACTATCATTAATCCCCTTACATTAAAGAAAGAATGGCAGTGGTGCCATTCTCAAGGTATCCCATCACCTTGAAAGGGAGAACAGCACCACTACCATTCCCCTTACACTAAGGCTGGATAGCTCAATGCCACTTACGCTCAAGAACAAATGGGAGTGATGTCATTCCTTCTAAAGCCTCCCATCAACTTGATTGAAAGGGAGAATGGCATCAGTGCCATTCTCTGGGCCTTCCATCACCGAAAAGGGGAGAATGGCACCCTTGCCATTCTAAGGGCCTCACATCCCATCATCTTGAGGGGTAGGATGGCACCACTGCCATTCCCCCTTACTTTCAGGGAAGAATGGCAGTGGATGCTATTCTCAAGTCCTCCCATCGTGTTGAAGGGGATAATGGAAGTGGTTCTAGGTAGAATGGTAGTGGTGCTATTCTCCAGGCCTTCCATCACTTCATGGGGAGAATGGCACCACTCCCATTGTCTCTTACATTCAAGAAATGGTAGTGGTGCCATTGTCAAGGCTTTCCATCACCTTGAAGGGGGAGAATGGCACCATTATCAATCTCCCTTGAATTCAAGAGAAATAATAGCAAGTGATCTCATTATCAAGGTCCCCCCATCACCTTAATTAAAGGGGAGAATGGCACCATTGCCATTCTCAGGGCCTTCCATCACCTTAAATGGTAGAGTGTAACCACATCAAATCTCCCTTACATTCATGGAAGAATGGCAAAGGTGCCATTCTCAAGGCTCCCCCATCACCTTGAAGGGGAGAATGAAAGCTAGGCCATTCTCCCCTTTCATTTAAAGAATAATGGCACTAGTGCCATTCTCAAGGTATCCCATCACCTTAAAGGGGGGGAATGGAACCACTGTCATTCCCTCTTATATTCAAGGCTAGTTAGTAGTGGTCCCATTCCCACTTACATTCAAGGAAGAATGGGAGTGATGCCATCCTCAAAGCCTCCCACATCAACTTGATTGGAGGAGAGAATGGCACAACTGCCATTCTTAGGGCCTTCCATCACGTGAAAGGGGAGAATGTCACCATTATCATTCTCAAGGCCTCCCATTCCATCATCTTGAGTGGTAGAATGGCACCACTGCCATTAGAGTGGTTCCATTTAAAAGAGAATGGGAGTGGCTGCAATTCTCAAGATTTCCCATCCAATCGCCTTGAAGGGATTAATGGATCCATTGCCATTCTCCCTTACATCATTAAAGGAATAATGGTAGTGGTGTTATTCTCAAGGCCTCCCATCCGATCACCTCGAAGGGGTGAATGGTAGTGGTACCATTCTAAAGGCCTTCCATCACCTTGACTGGGGGGAATGGCCCCACTGTCATTCTCCCTTGTATTCAAAGAATAATACCACTTATGCCATTCTTGACGACTCCCATCACCTTGATTTAAGGGGAGACTGGCACCACTTTCATTCTCCCTTACATTACAGGAAGAATGGAAGTGGTGCCATTCTCCATTACATTCTAGGAAAAATGGCAGTGGTGCCATTATCAAGGCCCCAAAGAACACCAAAACGAGCCCGAGGAGTCCCTCCAATCGAGGTGGAGTCAAACAGAGAAGAGCACTTTAATATACATAAAAATATAAAAAGCACATGGGCAGAAGAAAATAGAAACAGGTTCTCCTCAACAACATTTGACAAGAATCCTGCCACGCAAAGGGACATCATCGAAGGTCAATTTCTTCAAATGATGAATGTCTCAAATGAGGAACTAAGAATCACCATCTCATTTTGATGTGATTAAGTCTACATTCCTCCGGATCCTTCCCTGTTCTCTCCCATTATTAACATCTCTTAGTGTCTCCACTAACAAAAATCACATGTAACCTTGCTGATGATTGCCAAAAACAAACTGAGCTAAAAAAAAAGGCTCAAACAAATATAAAAATGCAATCATTTGCAAAAAACCCCACCTCCCACCCCATTAAGAATTCTCGATTAACCACTAATCTCTTCATTCACTAAACTAGCTTTTCTTATTCTTTCCGGAGGAACAAAGACCATTGAACATCACTCAGCATCAAAGCCATCAACAAAGCTTGTCCATTCTCCCCACACAAAAGTCTTCAACGTGATCACGAGAATGCGCCATCAGGAAGGGGAAGATGCTAACACAATTCTAGGATTAACAAGTTCTACCGCTATTATCTTACATCAAGGAGTCATGATAGATACACCAAAGGGTCATACATTCAAGATATGAAGCAATAGTGTCCAAAGCTACAACTTGGATGGGTGCCCGTAATGGTGTGACGGAGTATTTATGGCGATTCCCGCTTCAAGAGCATGTGGTAGTAAGTTAGGATGAAGTCCTAAGTGATTTACCTTATGGATATATTATGAGAGTAGTCATTGTAATAGCATTAGGTCGAGTATGAGCCTAAAGTGCCAAGCTGGCCACAATTTAAGTGAGTGTGAACACTTATGGCCATGTATATAAGTGAATATCTCTCATAATACAACATACTCTCCCATTGTGCAATTGAGTCTTACTCTTGCTAATCCTCTTTCTAATCTCTCTCCCTACTAATGCATGCTAGTGAGGGTGTGTGAGTGAACTGAGGTGAGAGGAGGGATGAGTACCTATAGTGCAACGCGACAGTGTGACAACACTCACAGGAGGCGCGGTGGAATTTCTTCTCAAGGAGTTGTAGAGCTTGGAGACCTCAAGGGTTACGAACTTGACCATTGGAAAGATCCTCACATGACAGTTGCGATTCACCAGGTAATCTCTTTTTGGATATGTTTCAAGGAGGGTTAGGGTGAGCCTTAACAGACATAGTGTGTAGTGAAGCAGTGCGTAGGTGGTATTGTGATTTGAGTCCAATACACGTTATTTTGGAAAATTGGCCTTGGGAAGCTGCAGGAAACATTGAATGGAAAACTCAAAAATTTTACAAAAATACGAAAATGTACTAGATGCATATGGCACAAACGAAGTGGATTATTAATTAATAAGCTTTGTCATGGATAAAAGCTTGACACATTAGGTTAAAATAGATAAACAAATCAATTTAATATCAAAGGTCCACTTTATATAGAGTACAATGTGTATCAGACGTGTCTTGCTAGAGACGAGTATCTTTTTGCATTTGAGTCGGTTTTTGAATTTTGTAAAGTCTTGAAAGAAGGACAAAAGACTAGTGGTGTTTGTAGCTAGGATGTAAATGGCTATTGCGAAAGACTTATAAACACATGGTTGGACAAGGAAACCCGGACAACTTATGGACCCTCCCTTACGTGCTGAGGTAGACACAAGAAGTTTTAGACTAATTCCCACTATAATTGCCCTTTTGGGGATTGCAGCAACTTTATGAGCTTGTGCAAGGGAGGCACCATGTACCTAGGTAGATCTAGTTGGGGGCACCGACTCAATGTAATCTTCCTATGGAATTCTTGATCCCAAACTTAAGGGTAGCTAAAGAGCTTGAATGGATGGGCCATGAGCTATCTGAGCGAGTTGATGATCTCGAGAAGCCAGATGAAGACAGACTACTTGCAGTCGTTGGAATCTATGCCGAGAAGCGTCGAAGAAAGCATTGGCATGACCAATATATTAAGACCGCACGTTTTCACAGAGGGGATTTGGGTCTCCTATACACTTTGAAAAAACATAAACGTAAGCTGAAAATGAGGGGACCATGTCCTTTCATAATCAGTGATTTGAGCTCCAGCAGAGTAGTGCGACTAGAAACGGTCGAGGGTGAGCAGATGGCCAACTATATCAACGGTAGAAGGCTTAAAAAATATGAGGAACCACTCACAGAAGCAATGATAGCAAGTGAAGGAGAGTACGAGAAGCTCTTTTGCAAAAACAAGCTAAGGAAGAAGCTCGGTCTAGAGCGGAAAAGATAAAATTGCGAAGACGAGGACGTATCTTGACAAGGGCTAATAGCTGTAACTCAAGCTTCAAAACCAGCGCAACCAACCAAGTTGAAGCTTGCCAAACAAAGTGGACCCTCAACCGCCAAAGACCACTCCGAAGGAAAAAGAAGTGTGGATTCAAGATGCTGATAGCTCTTCTAACATGAATGGCTGGCTAGTTAAAGAATCTCTCCTGTACAACCAAGGCTACTAAGGGGGGGAGTGCATGCTATGGCTTCCAAAGTCTGCAAGGATGGCACCACAACCAAAAACCCAACAAAAGAACAACAAGAAAGCCAAAGAGTCCATTGCAAAGCCAAATCCAAAGCAGCAAGCTCAACATGCAACCATAGAGCTACACCAAAAGAGTCGAGTGTCACAAAAAAAGGCTTCTCCAAGCATAAGGCTACTATCAAGGAGCAAGTCACATCTGGTCACCTTCTGGTCACCTAAGACGAGAGCCACTAACCCTCAAACTCCTCTAACAACTAAGGCTCCACCATATTCACCCCCAAAAACCAAGCCACCTAAAGCAGCATCATCAAGCTGAAAGCTAACAGCTGTAACTCAAGCTTCAAAACCACCGCAACCAACCAAAGAAGCTGCCACCAAGAGATGGGTAATCAAGGTGGACTATAACAAGAACAAGTACATTGTTGTTGAGGCACCTCAACCACCTCTGCCATCCACACCACCTCTAACTAGAGCTGATCAGCACCAACTTCACCAATTAACAAGAAAGTAGCAGCTCTACAACCACTACCACTAGCTCTTTTCAATAAGCTTTCGATCATGGAGACTACTGAATACATTCAAAGCCTTCTCTTCACCAAGGCGGGCAAGCTACCGACAGAGCTATACAACTGGAACACTAAAAGGACATCACACAAGGTATCGCTAGTTGCTCATCCAAAGGATGTCCAACTTAAAAATGTCAGAGTCGCAGCCAAAAATCGCTTAGAGTTTAGCCCCATTACCAATGTATTATCTACTTTAATTGTACATAGTCTCTGCTTATAGTCTTATCATCTAACGGCTATGCTATGGTATATTACGAAGCCGCAACACTGTCTCATCCTATCTAGCTCCTAGTAGGTCTAAGTATTGTAATATGCTATGTCTTCGGACCAATCATCTCTCAGTGAGGAATCTATGAGTGTTATCCTCTACAGCAAATGCCTCAACCAAGTGTGCTTAGCGCTTTAGACTCTTGCTTCTAGATGCTACTGTTCCCTCTTGAGTACCCTTAGGATTCTTACACTTCATATCTCTTGGAACATGCATTCAGTGTGTGGCATATGTCCCATTTTGGACTATGCATTAGACACCCTTTGTAGCTAACCCAATGCACACATAACAAGATAACAGACTTTCAAACGGCTCTACAAAGCCAAGGTAGGGGGGAGTCTTCAACTTCACACACAAACACTTCCTTGTTAACATAGATAGCAGGCATGGTGGAGACAGCCAAGCTTTGGGCTCCAACAGATTAGTTGGGCAAAAAATCAGGTGAATCTGAACTTAAGTGTCAAATTTTGCCATGTTTGTCCAATTTAAATCACGTAGTGCACAAAGAGGGCTAGAACACATGTAGAAATGTTGGGAAAGGTCCAAATGCTAAGAAAATGCAAAAAAATCAACTTTTTGACTCCTCGAACTTGTTGAAATATATAATGTACAAGTGATAAAGGGTGAGAGAAAGAGGTGAACATACCCCAAATAAAGTGGGCATGTGGGTCGAAAAGGGATCTAGGGTTGCTAGCCCTTTTGGTAAACCCTATATAAAGGGCAAGAGGCCTCACTTTTTGTAACACAATCAAGACATTCACAAGGTGAAGGTCAAGCCAACTTTGGAGTGGCTGAAATAGAAGGTAATATAGAAGTTTTCTATACATCTTGTGTTCTTGCTCTCTCATATATGTTGCTCTATCTTGCCATCAACTATTGCTTCCGTTGTGCATACTCCCCACAATTTTAACATGGTATGAGAGCCTTGTAAAGGCTAAGTTCTCCTTCAATCCCTTTTCTCTCTCTCTCTCTCTATCATAAGCCATTCACATCCTCATCAAGAAGGACGGTGATAGAAGAAGGTGAGAAGTAAAAAGGCATCAAGAAGGAAGGCAACATAAGAACTTCACAAAAGAGGAGATTCTCATCATCAACAAGTTCTTGTAAAGAAAGTCAGCAAATCGAGAAAGTGGGAAGAGAAGAATGGAAAAAAGCGCAAGAAAAATTGGTAAATTTTTGGTTTTTTCGTCAAGAAATTCCCTCAACTTTTTCTGTAAATCTGGTTTCGTTCGTCGACATCTCTCTTTGGAGCCTTGGAGTCTTGAAGAGGCTCCTTGTAAAGCTTTACTCACAATCAAAGAGTGGAAGACAAAGTGTAAGAAAAAAAAAAGTAGCTCTGAATTTTCGTCTGTCTACGTTTTTCCGTCTGCCACCGTCCATCAGTCTGCAAATTTCGTCGCCATCCGTCTGTGCCTGGTGCCTTATATGGTGGCTATGCGACGTGTTTGAAAGCCTTAATGGCTACAACATAGCAACACAAGCAGCAACAAGAACAAGAAACGCAGCTTCAACCAAACGCTCAGTAGCTGGCAACAAAACGCAAACATCGTCCGTCTCACAGCAACATCCATCGTCGTCCGTCATCACTGACGTCCGTCTGTAGCGTTGTCGCCGTCCATGCGAGACAGGAAACCTCTACTGCGCCTACCGTCTTGATAGTATGCATAGCCACTTCTCTGTTGCTTAAAGCAACATTTTGGCACGCACCGCACGCCCATAACACAGGCACAACAAATCAAAGACAAGCTTTTTTTTTTTGAAAAAAAAACGCTCAAATTGTTATTCCTAAGGTTTTTTTTTAATGAAAAGAACCTTTCTTTATCTCACGTTTTCAAAACCCTCTTTCCAAAGGTCTTTAAACCTTTCAAATGTTTTCTTTACACCATTTCTACAAGCCGTTTTCAAACCTTTTTTCTAAGGTTTTTCAACCTTTTTTTTCTTCAAGTCTCACAAAGCCAAAGGATTAAAGAAGGTGATTTTGTAAATCCTTGAAAATCCACTTCAAGCACATCAATCTTCAAACTTGAATTATTTGTTACCTTGTAAATGGAGTTAGACATTGCCCTTCTTTTTTGCAAGTGGTAAGACCTCTCCTACTCCTATCAAACATGATGAAGGAGATGGGAACCTTGATTGAGAAGTTTGATGGCGAGGGTTTCCATACGTGGAAAGTTCAACTAAGATATATGTTGAAGGTAAGCAAAGGGTGGATCTACATCTACATCAAAAACTCAAGCCTTTGTGATGAAACATGGTACGTCCAAATCCAACTTGAAATGTATCTTTTGCAAGAAGATGGTTTCATCAAAGCGAAGGAGCAACAAGGGTGGTGTGCACGAAGAAGCCACTATGGAAGAGATGGTACCAAAGATGTTACTAAGGTTGAGGAGAATTTTGTAAGTTCCTCAACTCTTCTAGTTGAGAAGTGAAGCATGCTTAGTAGAATTGGAAGTGAACCACATTTCTCTACCTCATCACCTTTGTAAAAGCCTAATTTATAAAGGCTACCTACCTTTTCTTCTTTTGACCTATGGTTGAGAGGGGGTCATTTTGTTCTTGTATGTCCAACATGTTGACCAACTCTTTTAGTTGAGGAGTGAAGCATGCTTAGTAGAATTGGAAGTGAACCACATTTCTCTACCTCATCATCTTTGTAAAAGCCTAATTTATAAAGGCTACCTACCTTTTCTTCTGACCTATGGTTGAGAGGGGGTCATTTTGTTCTTGTATGTCCAATTCTCACCTTGCTCTATGTTTGGCATTGTCCCATGGTGGCATTGAGAGGGAGTGTTAAAATATATGATGTAGAAGTGATAAAGGGTAAGAGAAAGAGGTGTAGAATTGGAAGTGAACCACATTTCTCTACCTCATCACCTTTGTAAAAGCCTAATTTATAAAGGCTACCTACCTTTTCTTCTGACCTATGGTTGAGAGGGGGTCATTTTGTTCTTGTATGTCCAATTCTCACCTTGCTCTATGTTTGGCATTGTCCCATGGTGGCATTGAGAGGGAGTGTTGAAATATATGATGTAGAAGTGATAAAGGGTAAGAGAACAAGGTGTGAACACATCCCAAATAAAGGGGCATATGGATGGAAAAAGGATCTAGGGTTGCCCTTGGTGAACCCTGTATAAAGGACAGGAGGCCTCACATTTCGTAACACAATCAAGACATTCACAAGGTGAAGGTCAAGTCAACTTTGGAGTGGCTGAAATAGAAGGTAATATAGAATCTTTCTATACATCTTGTGTTCTTGATCTCTCTCATATATGTTACTCTATCTTGCCATCAATTATTACTTCCATTGTTCATACTCCCTATAATTTTGACATAGTCGAGTCTCACCATTGGCTTGACTGCCTGTGGCCACCCATGAGGTAAAAGATCGTGTGACGGTGGACTTGATTGATGCTGCTGGCTCGCGTGTGGGATCGGCTTGCGTGGCTGGTTGTCTCTTGACTTCACTTGCTTCTAGAGCTCATGCCCATGTGATGGGGACCTAGGTGGTTTTCTTGTTCTTGTTGAGGGGGTTTCTTGGAGGTGCTGGTGAAGGACAGTGGCAGAATGGACAGAATGTGTTGCTCTACTGCTCTGCACAATTTGACAATGCCCGAAATCTGATGCTGCTCTGCACAAGTTTGGTAGTTGTGGCTGAAGCCGGACGGTATAAGACCATAAAATTTTTGACAAAACTTATTCCATAAAATTGACACATTAGCTGCCTAATTGGCAAAAACATTTTCCCAAATGAACACAACGATTGTCGCAACCCTTAAAAATTCCCTCTTGATGGAAATAAGCACCCAAGACTTTTTGGAATTGATGAAATTTGTAGCCGTTCACCAATTAGATGCACCACGTGCACTTTGAATCCAAAGCACCACACCATGACATGTTGGAAAAATTGACTTGACGATAATTGAACTTGACAAGAAATTGCTTTCAAAATCATTGATGAAAGCTCACCAATCGACAAGAATTTGCGCACTATGTGCACATACAAACTTGTCTAAAGGAAATTGATGAAGATCACCAAATCAACGATGTAAAGACTTGTAGAGGCTTGCACTTGACGAAACATTTTGCTTGATGGAAATTATGCTTGCCATTGATTTCCAAGTTACAATTTGTTGATAAAATTAATAACATGGCCACTAAAATTGACAAAAATTGCACACCACGTGAGCAATTAAGCTTGTAGCTTGACAAAATTTAATGACGGAGTTGTGATTGATAAAATGAACACCAAATTGAGGAGAAATTTGTGCCAAATAATGCAAAGACAAACACGCCTTGATCATTGACGGAATTTGGTAGTCTAACCTTCAATTTGATGGCAAAAGTAGCCAAAAGACGATGCAATTGGAGACAGAAGACACTAATGATGACAGAAGCCACACCAAATGCTTGACGAAAATTTCCATGAAACAAAAATTAGAGCGAAATTGCACCAAAAATGAGACTGAATTGCACGCACCTTCTTGCACTCTAGATTTTGTTGGGGAAAATCTAAGATGAAATCACTGAATTGATGAATGATTGACACCAATCTTTGAAAATCAAAACCAAATTTTGAGAGAACTAGTGCTCCCTGTCACTCCAAGCATGAAAGTGATGTGAAGCTCCCTGTCACTCCAAGCATAGCTCAACAGAAACTTAGTGGAATCCTCGATGGAATTGAAGATGAAAGTGATGTGAAGCTCTAGCTTTGCAACCTCTTGATGAAAGAGGGATTATGCAAGCTCATCAAGTGTGTGTAGACTCCATTGATGCTCATAGACAGGACTTGAAATCACCATAAAGATTCTTTCATACCAAATGTTGATTTGGTGTCACCACCACAAGGAGCTTGAACAAAATTCCAACGTTCTTGGAATTGGTAGATTTCTCTAATACCAATTGTTGGAAATAAGGATCTACTAATATGGTGATTAAACAAGTAGGTTAATCAATGGAGAGAGAGTAGCATGGCTACAACATGACACATGAAGATGTAGAGAGATCACAAAAGTATGCACACATAAGAGATGAGATTAGCATAAAAGGAGGTAAAGCAAGCATAAAATTTACAAAGTAGTCCTACTCCTAAAGAGGGGAGTACATAGGAGACTACATCTTTGCTCAACCATATTCATCCTATTAGAAAGGGGCTATTATATAGCCATATGTGTATACAAAATATAGCCCACATAAAGTATTGCTTACATTCACATTTCTCACTATTTTACTTTGACCATAAATCCCACAGATGGATGGATGGATGGATATCAAGTAGATGGATGGATGGATATCAAGTAGATGGATAGATAGATAGATGGATGGATGGATGGATATCAAGTAGATGGATAGATAGATTCAAAAAATGAATAAATAAAGAAAGATAGGTAGATAGATAGATAGATAGAAAAAAAAGAAAGGAAGGAATATAGATAGATAGATAGATATTTTTATTATTATTGAACATTAAGTCCTCACAATCAAGACGCTCATGAAAGAAAAACATGTTTGAGTAAAAATAGTATTCAATAAGTCTCTTATTTAATGTATTTTTCTAATCTTTCTCATCTAGGAGAAGTAAGTGAGAGTCTACCTTGTAAAATACGAGCGCTACTTGAAGCTTCTCCCCTGATTACAAAATATAATCAAAAATTCAAAATCTTTAAAACATTCCATGAAATGAAAAAAAAAATTTACGAAACACATATAAATAACATTGCTCTCAAAGTAATTGAAATGGTGAATAAATATGTGATTGAAGTGGCAATAAGAATGGAGTATCCAAGAAACAAAACTATACAACATACAAAGATATGGCTCTTATTTGTTGCCATTTTAGAAAGTAAATTCAAAGAGTGAGACAATTTTCCTTATAGATTATACATAAGTCATTAAGCAAATGGTGAGAGAAACTTCCTTGTGAAGGTATTGACACCTTGCCATAAACAATTCTTCTAATAAATGAGGAGAGAGTTTTTTATTTCAATAGGAAATGCACTTGATTAGGAGTCATTGAAGTTAGTGTTTTCTTAGTCTTACTTGTAGACTATCGTGTAAAGCCTATAATATATCCTATTTATCGAAGTAGATTTTTTTATTTTGCAATAAAAGTCATAAAATTATATTAGATAAAGGAGTGTACAATGAAAAAAGTTACATCAAGATTCTCAATGAATCCTAATCACCAGTGAGACCAAAAATCACAACCATGGATGAGAAGAAAAAAACATGAAGAGCTAACAAAATTAAGCTCCAAAATACAACCTATCGCTTTTACTTAGCTTTGGAGTTTTTACTCTCTTTGTGGAAAGCATTTTTTACTTGATCATGCGCTCTCTTGTTGTTCTTTTGAGCCTCCATTGGAGTGGGACTCCAAATCTCCTCTCTGAACTTGCCTATGTCTATTTGATTGCCTTCATTGAGATCACTTGCCACATCCATCTCATTGACCTCTTGTGCTGAGGTGCTCTTGTAAACCACAATGAAATCATGCATTGGGAAAATGCTTGTAGATGGCATCTTGAAAGAAGTTGATTCCATCATCTCTTTACATGTGGATCTTCTCTTCAAGATCCTTGTAAAGAGTATGAGAGAGGTGCCCCTCCTTGGGTATGTGATAATCTCAAAGATGAGGGGAGAGAGGGGAACTCCTTACTATGCATAGTAGTCCCCCATGGTTGTGGGGGGCATTGGCAGGTTACCATCCCTCTTGATGGTAGATTTCTTAAGCTTCTAATGCATTGATTTTATCTTTTAGGGATTTCTAATTTGCTTCTTTCTCTTTGAGGGCTCTTCATCAAGCTATATGCATTGTATAAGCTTGATGGAGATCATGTGAGTATGAGAGAGGCACCCGTTATTGGGTACATGATAATGTCAAAGAAGACCGGAGAGAGAGGATTTCCTTGTTATGCATAGCAGTCCCCCATGGCAGTGGGGGGGGCGTCCGACAGGTTACCATGCTTGGTGGAGATATGGCATTGAGGAGGAGGAGGAGGCAGCCTACTGAGGGAGGATGAGAGAATACGTAGCTATCACATGTTGAAGCATACAAAAAGAGGTTCACTTATAAGAAATCTTGGCTCTAGATTGAGTTGTCTAGAAGTAGATGTTTTTAGTACACAAAAGTTTCTACTATTAATTTATTAAATTTTGGGATATTTCATTACTCGAATTGTTGATTAGAGTTATGTTTATATCTTGTAAAAAAGAATAACACATTTTTATATATACACAGTACTAAGTTAAGCTTTGAGAAATCATATTAATCAATGTAAATTATTTAAATTTAGTAAATTCCTTAAAATTTGTTTTATTATTTAATGCTTAAATCACATTTGAAATGTAAACTCTTAATTAATCTTAAATGGATAATTTAATCTTACAGAATACCATCTTATGCTTTCTTGTTAACCTCCACTCAAAGTGGAGATCAAATTTGAAGTATTATCCAAAAGAGTGATATCCTAGATGCCAATTAAGTTTTAGAGGTTATATTAAAAATTGGTTTTAGAGGTCCTTGATGGTGGCAAATAAATTTTAGAGGTTACTTACGTTGTTGAAAATTGGGTTTATATCCTTAATTTCCACCCCTCAACATTTCCCTACCTTTGTTATGTATTCCCTATTTGAAAGACTAAGGATAACCACTAGAATGAATCTTGTTTGTACCATTGTTGGTTAACGCATGGCTTAGAAAGCATATTCACAATAACAAGTAGGATCTAAGTTTATTTTCAAATGGTCATGCAAGTTAAGGAACTTTTCCATAGCTTGTAAGGTCCACTATATGGCCCAGGGTAAGGTAGATATTATGTCATAAGTAGAAATGGGCTGGCAAATTTATTTTGTATATAAAGTAGGAAGTATAGAAGTATTGGGCAAATATTCAAAATTTCTATCATATATGCTGACATTTAGTAAATTTGGCAATTTTTTGTCCAAATTTTATCCAACATTTGCCATTCAGGGGCGATATATATTAAAAAAACCTTAAAATATTTGGCCTATAATAACCCTAGACTTTTTGGATACCCCGTAAAAATAACCTTTGGGATAAAATTTGACCCTATTTTTTTTCATGATAGGGATTTCTTTTTCCCTATCAGGGATTTTGTTTTATAGCCTTTAGGATAAAATTTACCCCTATTTTTTTCCTGGATAGGGGCCCTTTTACCTTGCCGCTTTTGACCCCCCAGCTAGGTATGAGGTGTTGCTTCTACAAAAGCCCATAATGTTGAATGGAAAAGAGAGAAGGGAAATGGGCCTCTTTCCAAAAAAATAACAACTACTTCTACTACTGCTCTACTGATGCTGCTGCTTCTTCTCCTCTCTCACACACACACATACACACTACTAACACACTCATCCACACACACACACACACACACTCGCATTGCACTAAGCTTAGCAAAAGTTTGCTTTATGTACCCTATTGTAGATTTTGGATTGAAAATATGTAAAATTACGCTATAGATCGAGGCTTTCTAGCTCTTACTAGCATTATCCTATGAGATAGGGACGATCGCTTCTCAATTGGCCCCATTCCCGAGGAGCGTACACTTAAGCTAGTTGAGTGATATGCTTTGCTTTATCTACAACTGTTAGAAATCTCCAATCGATTGCAAAACTGTTGGATAGGATTAGGCTAGATGTGGGCACTGGGTGTGTGATCCCGAGGGGGCACCAGCTAAATAGGATAGATTAGGAAGGTAAGAATAGAGTGATTAGTAGTGTGTGAAGTATCCATTTCACATCACTCTTTAGCAATGGAGATTACTCCCGCATCCTCTTCTTGTCTGCTTTTTACTTTTGTTTTAGGAGTAGGTTAATTAGGAAACTGTACGTATGGTTTTCCTTTTACATGAAAAGAGATGCATGTTGACATGTAGGCTATTTTGCAAGGTTAGGTACACAATCTCGAGGAGAAGGTAAGGGCCTTTGGAGGTCATATTTTAATTATTACAAAATTCAGCCTTGCCAAGTCTCGAAGTGGCTATTTATGGTTTTTTCGTTAGTTAGGGTCTCAAAACAGGTCTAAATAGGCTTGCAAGTGGGTGGAACATACTTTTCTTAGTGTGGGGCAACTTCTCATGTTCTAAAAACATTTTTGGGAGAAGTTGGTTCTTCAACCTACATGTTAATTTACCCCAAACTTGCACAATGTGTGGGGGGTACTTTCTAAAGGCCTGTGTCAAAGGTGCTAATCATTTGGGTTAATTTTGTGGCTCCTACATCATTATGTGACCGTAAAACCAACATCTTTTGTAAGCTATTTTTAGAGGTCTCAAAGCATCCAATTCTAAATTTAAGCACATGGCTATTTTCTACTAAGTGATATCAGAAGCATATCAAGTTAGATTTGAATTTGGACTAGTTCAAGAAGCCGATTCTACAGGATATATGGAATTTTTGAATTTTGACAAGACAATTGTGTTCCTTATGTTGTCCTATGTCCATACCTATGTGTATGTCAAAATTTAACCATTGTAGAAGAAGTCGATTCTGTATAAAGGAAGCCAGTTTTGTAGTTTAGGCTACTTGCACCTATCATCTTTGACATATAACTGTTGAAATATGCAATGTAAAATAAATGGGTTATTTGGTTGAGTGTGGGAACACATCCTAGAGATGGAAGATATTGTGGTAAGATAAGAATACCACATGTGATATTGTATGGTGTGAGTGTGTTGACCAAAAGAGTGGAAAAGGGAGTGCCACATGGATAATGATTTGTAAAGTGGGATAAGGCTAGAAGGCCTATATCATTGTATGGTTCATTGTGATATGCAATAGAGATCTCATGTTGAGTGTGCAATCTCTCTCTCTCTCTCTCTCTCTCTCTCTCTCTCTCTCTCTCATGGAGTTTTTAGTGTGGTATAATCCACCTTAATCTTATGCTTAATCTTGTCTATCACCATGATCAATCTCATATTAGGATTGTTAACATGGTATCATAGCTTGGGTGGGGTCTTGGTCATGGTGAATATCTATGTGTAGTTTTCTTGTTTATGAGGTTATTTGATTAAGCATTTCATTATATATTAGCATTTTAATTTTAAAAAATTATTCACACTCATATTATCATTTACATTTACATTTGTGAGGATTTGAGAGAGATTTTCATAAAAGATGGAGACTAGAAGCTTCCAATTAAAGATTGCATCAAGCGAGATGCAATGGAGCGACCGTCATCAAGATTGAAGTGAAGATTTGCATCGTGGGGGATGCAAAATAGAGTTGTCATCTTTAAGGAGAAGCTACCAAGGAGATCTGTGAGACGATATTTTGGTGATTTTTCCTCTAATTTGGTGTATGAGCATAGAAGAATGCTCTTATTTGTGAAGGGTTGCTATGTGGTAGGATTGTGATTCCTATGGCTCTTGCATTTGGCAAAAAGCATAAGTAGGTGCAGACTTATCCGAGCATAGGATAAGTGCACTACAAGGGATCGGGCTCATACCCGCGCTCTTAGCCGCTAAAAATGACTTGTGAAAAAAAGTAGCGGGCCCGTGTATCAGCGCGTGTATAATCGCGGCCAGAGACATGCGTGTAAAACCGCGTGTACAGTACCTCTCAGACGCCGGTATACACGGGTGTGTAGCCGCGTTTTTTTATACAGACGCGTTAATACACGCCCCTATACACGCTTCTTATTATATTAGACGCGCTTATACACGGGTGTATAGCCGCATCCTGCTCAGTTCCCATGTCCCAGACGCGTTTTTACTTGCGTGTATACACGCGTTTCTTTAATTTAGATGCGCTTATACACGCGTTATTGCCAGTTTATACGCGTTAATACACGCGTAATTTCCAGGGTATCCGCGTAGATACACGCGAGTTTTAGCAGTTTTGACGCGTTTATACACGCGAACAGAGAGCAAAAAAAAAAATCCAGAGAGTGCTATTTGGTGCCTGAATACTGTTCCAGCATTCCAGCACCCAATAGCACTCTCTGGTTTAGGGTTTTTGGTGCATTAGACCATCCCATTAGACCATCCACGAAGAACATATGCACGAGGGAGATTAAGACAAGAACGACATGAATGCATACATTGTCATTACACGATTCAAGACAGACATGAATGTAATACTATCGATCAATCAATTCAATATTACTATCAAAATTTCATACATGTATACAAGGGAGTCCATATCTCGAAGTAGCCCATGGCTTAAGTTTACAAAAAAATATATACAATCACATCCTAAATATGGAATGTGATACTACAAGTCTGAGTACTACTCAGACCCAGATGATGACTCGGTGCTCCCCCCATGCTCAGATGAGCTCGCATCGGTCGGAATGTCCGAGGAGTAGTGCTCACGTCCACCCTCTGCAGCGGCGGCGGCCGGTGGATCATCAGCAGCTTGTGCCTGTTCAAGTAATATATAGTATATAAGTATATATATATGCAATTCAATAAACCAAAACCATTCGTTACGAATTTTCAAGTACCTGTCGACCGTATGGTCTCATGGCCAACTCAAACTGCGCGTCCGTAAAATACGTCCCTCGGCTCTGAAGATGGCCCACGTGTCACGTCTGCTATGCCGGCGAGCATACGCAGTATCGTGGGTTGTGGGCTTCCTCCCCGTAACCCGTTCGCTGTATCATAATCAACACAATTTGTAAGATTAAAACAATTCATAGAATCAATGAATTAAGTAAACAATCAAATAAAGTCGCAGGATACTTACGAACTCTGCCTCCCATGACTCGACGCCGCCAGATCCGAAATGCGAAGATCCAACGGTCTCCATCTGGATCCGTCGTGCCTCCACATGCTGCCTGCTCTTCACGCCACCCTCTGCTCGTTTCTTTGCCTCCTTCCACTCGCGTTTGTGCGCAGTGGCAGGTTTCTCAGCAGGATAGCCACCCGCAGCTACATTTAGCCGGTCATCGTACGCGAGTTTTTTAAGGTGAGATCTTTTATTACTTAAGATCTCCCTTATTCGCGTCCTTCCCCATACATCCGAGAATGTAGCATGTGGGGGATTGGGGTACCGACTATGTACAGCCTCTATCACCTCCCCAACTAATCGGCTATTTTGATCTTTAAATTTAATAAAACAATTTCTATATGAGTTTGATACTACCCCACGCATGTACTCCATTACCTCCCTCCCCCTCGCATCCATCACTATCCCGCCCCTATCCGTCACATCATAGCAAACCACTCTCTCCATCTCTCTCATCTCCTCCTCTTCCGAACTGTCTCCTCTAACTCTTCTCCCTCTATCTCCTCTCTCACCGCGTGCCCTACTACCTCCCCCACCTCCCCCACCTCCTCCACCAAAGCACCCGCCGCATCCTCCACTCCCACTCTTCCTACTGCTGCGGGTGGAGTCACGACTGGGGGATTGTCTACGTGACGGTGGCTGTGAGCCCTGACGTGACGGTGGCTCTGAGGGAGCACGTGATGGTGGCTGTGAGGGTGTACGTGAGTGTGTCTGGGACGAGGTATGTCTCCTCGGTGGACGTGGAAGAGGAGAAGCTGCATGCCGTCTCGTCGGACTCGGAGGAATAGACGGCACTGGAGTGCCCTGGATACTCGCGGTAGGGGTATAGACACCAGGCAGGGAAGGAGGGGGATGGGCATACATATACTCTGTAAGCTCAACCGGACCAGGTTGGCGCCCAAAGTGATTCATCATCTCCATCAACCAATTGCTGTACGCAAATGGATCGGATGAAGAACCTGGAATATCCATAAAGAACCTGCAACAAACATCTTCATGTACATCATGGGCTGTCTCTAGACTCACACAAATATCATCATTCAAGTCAGTTGCCTGCAAATCATGAAATTTGAAACGCCGCAATTTTCTGTCTGCAAAAACGCGTGTATACACCCGTCAAAAAACGCGTGTATACACCCGTCCAGAAACGCGTGTATACTCGCGTGAAAAAACTCTGCAGACAGGTTACACGCGCTGCTACACGCGTTCGTACACGCGACCTGCGAAAAAAATTTCTTGAAAAGACCGACCCCCCGACAAAGACAGAATGTCCTTATAAAAGGACCAGCCATTGTCGCCCCTGTCAGGATGCAGTAACCCAATCGTGTGCAAAAAGACAAACCCAAAGAGCAAAGAGCAAAGTAAACAAATCTGACAAAAGAGACAAGGCACAGGACAAAGTGACTCACCTCTGAAAAAGTGAGTCCTCTCTGCTCCTTCTCTGCTCCCTCCTTCTCCCGTGTGTGTGCTCCTTTCTCTGCTCCCTCCTTGCTGTTGGAAGAGGCGAAAACAGGCGAAAACGCATGCACTGTTGATTTCTTAGTTCAAAATCTATATTTGGGGAAGGCGGGCTGTTTTTAGTTTAAACATACCGCCGCGTTTATATTCGCGTTTATGAACGCGGGTATATTCGCGTGTATGTGATTTTAGCTGCGTTTATATACGCGTTTTGCAGAAATTAGCCGCGTGAATACACGCGATTTTTAGGAAGTAGCCGCGTTAATACACGCAATTTTTAGGAGATAGCCGCGTCAATACACGCGATTTTGTGCTTTCATTAAGAACATATAATGATTTTGTGTTTTCTGATTTGTACACAGGATGTCATCAACCTCTTCAAGCAGTTCTGGGGAAGATGAGACAATGCGTCATCGTAATCGCGATGTGTGGTTGGGACAACGGATCAAATGTATGTGTAATCGATGTCAAGGATGCATTGTACGAGCACGTCGAATTACCTTGAATCACATCTCCATGTATGGAGAATGGAATCAAACAGGTTTAGAGGTGAGTAGATGTAAATTGATGGTATTCAAATGACTCATGGTATCCAAATTAAATTAATAGAGTTGTAACATATAATTTGATAAATTGAAGCAGGATGCAGTACCACACCCTAACATGGTACCCTACGCGCGACGAGAGCACGTAAAGCGTCGACGAGATGATGCTGGAGCTTCGGGATCTATTGTCAGAGATGAGTGGGAAAGGGACGACAATAGCCCTGCACCCCACGAAGTTGTGGAAGAGGAGGTGCTTGATGATATGGTGCGGAATCTTTTTAAGGATGATCCCAAAGGTATGGACGACGATGATATGGAACAAGAGCATCTTTATAAGGCTTCATCGACACCGGTGTTTGAAGGGTGCACATTCTCAGTTTTACGTGCTTCACTTGAACTACTTAATATACAAACAGTTTATGGATGGAGCAATGCAAGTCTTGACGCATTGTTGAAGTAAGCATTCTAACTTACAAATTTGAATTAGTGGTTTAAGGTTTAGGATTTAAGACTAATTATAATTGATAATATTGGATGCAGGCTATTATCAAACATGCTTCCAAAGGAAAATAGACTACCCACCTCAAGAGACATAGCGAGGCGCTATGTGACATCTCTTGGAGGACTGGATTATGATAAAATACATGCATGCGTCAATGATTGCATTCTCTTTCGTGGGACGCATAAGGAGGCTCTACATTGTCCCACTTGTGGTGAAGCAAGGTACAGAACAGATATGAAGAGTTTTGATGTACCTCGTAAAGTCTTGCGACACTTTCCTATAATTCCTCGCATCAAACACATGTTCAAGTGCAAATCCATAGCAGAGCTCATGTCATGGCATTCCTCACATCGATCGGATGATGGCATGTGGAGAATTCCCGCAGACACTCCTGCTTGGAAGCATATTGAAGATGAGTGGCCCAGCTTTAAAACAGAGCCCAGAAACTTGAGACTTGGCCTGGGTATGGATGGAGTAAATCCATTTGGTTTCAAAAGCACCGCATACAGCGTGTGGCCAGTTGTGTTGGTGAATTACAACCTTCCACCATCAATGGCGATCAAGAAGGGACATCTTATGTTATCCCTTCTAATTCCAGGGAAACATAAAGTCAAGCATATGGATGTTTATCTTGAACCACTGATTGATGAGTTGGAGGAACTATGGAGAGGTGTTGCGGTGGTGGACATTAGTAGGCCTCCCTCCTCTCGACACTTCGACTTAAAAGCAGTATTGATGTGGACAATGCATGACTTTCCAGGATACAGCGATTGTTCTGGTAAGAATTCTAATTACCTCCCTACTCTATTACTATTGGCTATATATATTAATTAGACGGTTTGACTTTATTATTCTAACTTTTATTTATATTTTAACAGGTTTGAAAACATCGGGTAAACATGCATGTCCTATTTGTGGCCCTTCGTTAGTACATGAGTATGCTGATGGTTTGTGTAAGTCTATATTCGATAATCATCATCGATTTCTCCCCTCAGATCATCCTAAATATGTTGCTAGTAAGAGTAACATTCCTCCACAAACACTTCGTGCAAAAGATTGGAAGCGTATTTGGGAGTCTACAACTATTCTTCCTCCAGATGGCATGAACAGGTATAGTGATGTTTTTTCAATCTTGTTTTGTGTAGTCTCTAATTGGATTAAAGGTCACATAGAGCAATCCCTTGTGCAGGTACTCCATTTTTTTCCGGCTGCCATATTGGACCCATCTTAAGATCAACCATCTTCTTGATCCCATGCACATCTTCAAGAATGTGGGATCTGGTATTTGGGAACATATTACTGGTAAACGAGACAATGTTAGCGTACGTGAGGACTTGCGGGTCGCAGGACGTATGCGTCAAGCTTGGCCACGAGAGGTGGGTGGGCACGTTCGTCTTCCGCCTGCACCATGGATTATATCAAAGAAAGAGGAGAAGCAGGTAAAGCAGGCCATCACCACTTTGCGTACTCCCACTGGATGCATGAGAACATTGAAGGGAGCCTTTACAACCACCAAGAAAAGAGGCGTTGAGCAACTATATGGGTTGAAGTCCCACGATTGGCACAAGATGCTTCAAGTAAGTGTTTTCCAAGTCTTGTACGTACGTTGAAATTAAATTTTGTAATGCCATAAACCATAAATGTGCTCTTATGTGCGCAGTTCATACTACCTACTAGAATCGACCATTGTGCGAATAAGAGTTTGAAAAAATGTATTTATAAGATGGGCGAGCTTGTGAGGTATGTAAAACCCATGCTCAGATCACCCTTCCTTATACCTTGCAAAATGAACGTGCATGAGGTATAACGTACTATTTATTTATTTTTCAGATATGTTAGTTCCAAAGCAATTGATCCAGCCACGTTGGATGATGCGCGTGTTATGGCAGTGGAGGTGGTTTGTTTGGTAAAGGAAACTTTTCCGCGAACCATTCTCACAAGTCAACTACATCTCATTGTGCATTTAGTGGACGAAATTGCTTTATGTGGTACTGTGCATGCACGTTGGATGTTCTTCCTAGAGCGCTTCATGAAGACCTTAAAAGACTTTGTGAGGCAAAGTGCAAGGCCTGAAGGAAGCATGGCCGAGGGTTGGTTGATACAAGAGTCTCTTGTATATATTTCAGAATTTCTTGGTCAGGTGGACAGCTCTTTGCCACGACTATGGAGCAATGAAGAGGACTTGAGGATGACCTCTATTGTGCCTCAAGGAAAAGGACAGAGTAAAGTAATTGACAGAACATTGATTGATGATCTCAATTTCACTTGTATCCTTAATAGTGATGTGATGAGCAGATGGGTTACAAGATATGAGGATGCAAAGACAAAAAGGCAAGCAGAAAGAGTTCTCTTTCGGAGGCAACATGGCTCTCGGAAGGCGTACCCTAAGCATCTAGCAACACTTCCGAATGATATCCATGTTGATTGGTTGCATGAGGAAATGGAGAGAGCAGAGAGCGACGAGGGGCTACATATCACGGCGGAAGAATGGGAGTATGCACGAGGATGCATGTCAAAGGTACATAGAACTAATGTTTTGCATTAGTTGTAAGTGATTTGCTTTTAATATTTATTCACATTGCTTACACAAATATTGCTTCTATTTTGGTCCAGTGCACTATGTTCAATGCTATATGGTGTGAAGGCAAGCATTTTCGAACACAAAGAATTGATGAAAAGAGAAATACACAAGATTGCGGTGTCATTAGTAGCTTTGAGGGAGCTAATGGAAAAATGGATGATTATTGTGGCATAATCCAAGACATATTTAGGCTTGACTTTCATCGCTTCTTTGTGTATGTTTTGGATGTCAAATGGCAAATGAACGTGGTAGAAAAAGGGCCTGATGCAACGATAAAACGCCATGCAAGTGGATATGTAACTATTGACTCTACAAAGTTCTGGCAAACAAAGAAAGATAGGCTCGTATTGCCACAACAATGTGAGCAGGTATGCATTTTTTTACTAATGTGTTTCATGTACATATATATCTAAGCTCGCGTACCCCTTGACTTTTGATATGCTAATTAATTACTGTACTGTGTGTATTTGAGTAGGTTATCTATCTACCAATGGTGCATGACATCAAATGGTGGTACGTCATCCCTATTGCACCACGTTCCAAAGTGATGTATAATACATTCACTGATATGGAGCATATGGAGGATGTAACAAGCCGCAATGAAGATGACGTCGAACATGCCATTGAAGATGTTGTGATCGATGATCAAGAAATAAGAGATGATCGTGATAATGAGGATGAGCATGCCATTTCTCATGATCATGAGAATGACCCTACCATTGAGGATGATGGTGATGTTGATGAGGATGATCAGGACATCGATACCATTATCAATGGAGTACAGAATATCGATAGTGGAATAAATTTAATCGTAGCCTTACCAATTGATCAAATGGATATTGATGTTGATCGTTTGGCAAGGATGGATCTTATTGAAGATGAGATCGAACCCTAACCAATCCGTCACTGTATGTTCTAAATTGATGACATTTCTATCATCTCATATGCATGATTTATTTTTGAATATATTTCATTGTTGTAAATGCATGTAGTGGGATTGTGTAATGATGTATACTGTAATGTACTATGAGATGGTTTAAGGAAAATAGTTTTTAATTTTGTAAAGGAATTCAGTTTTTCTTCAGTTTTTCTCTGCCATGCGTGTATTAATCCGTGTATAGTAGCGTGTATTTATCCGTGTATAATAGCGAGTATTAATCCGTGAATAGTAGCGTGTATTTATCCGTGTATAATAGCGAGTATTATCCCGTGAATATTATCGTGTATTTATGCGTGTATTACTGCGTGTATATAAACGCGTTTATACACGCGTTGATAAATGCAAATATACACGCGAACTTAAATGCTAAAATACACGCGCCCGATTCTATTCAAATACAAGCGCGACAATACACGCGTTCGTAATTTATCGCGTGTATGAAACGCGTGTATGGCAGCATTGTCTTGTAGTGGTGGTTATGGGCTGAGGATGGAGCCCATCTTGAGAACACCAAAAGAAAGGGGTAGCGTTGCAAATTTTCTCATTGAAGATGAGCAAACTAGTGTGGAAGCTATCGATGGCTTTCATGATGGTATGCACCTTTGGTTCAAGAGAAACCTTATTGAGAAGCACCCTTGAAGGTTCAGCATGCAAAGAGGAGAGCATGCAAGGTTATGGTGCTCACTTGAGATCTCATTAACAACCATATTGATGGTTGTGTAAACCTCAATTGGGAGGTTTGTCAAGGAAAACAAGAATTTGCAGTAAAGGAGGTGTAGCAAATCAACTTTGATTTAAGAAGCGACAACAAGAAAGGAAGCATGCGGACAACAGTAGTAGGCATAGTGTGGAGCAGGTAGACTTGACACAACAGAGGCACAACAACTCATAGAGATAGCATCATCAACAAGGTTATGGTGCTCGGAGATTATGTGTGGATGGCCTCTTCTATTGCCTCCCTCTCCTCTAGCACCTTCAGAAGCTCATCAATTTAAGAAACAACAACAAGAAAGGAAGCATGCGGACAACAGTAGTAGGCACAGTATGGAGCAGGTAGACTTGACACAGCAGAGGCACAACAACTCACAGAGATAGCATCATCAACAAGTGTATACTACACGGAGATTGTGTGTGTATTAGCGATGTCCTCTTCTATTGCTTCCCTCTCCTCTGCCACCTTCAGAAGCTCATCACTGAGCTCATCTGCAAAGTGTTTGCTGGCGAGGCACGTGTGCACTGATGGCTCCCAAGAAGGCTTCATACCTCATTGGGAATTACGATTCCCCTCCCTCGTACCTCATTGGTGAGTTTGCTAGATATTACGACTGAGACACCACTGGATTGTCTGTCGATCCTGAGACCTTCGCCCAAGAACTGGGAGCTGAAGGTGATCCTGATAATGCTGGACTAAAGGGATTGACTTAATGACAGCCGAGGTGATTACAATAGCTATGTCGGTGGCAAAGAAGACAGTGTGGCTGGTACTCTTCTCAATCAAATTGGGAGAAAGGGGGGTTGCATCAATCACCCCCCAAATTGCCAGAGCGCAACATGAGCAAAATAGTACAGGAGTTTCTCTTCAGAATTTTTGAGGGATGTAGAGGAGATAAAGGGTGGATAACAGGTGGATAACGCCACCCACCACGGCCCTTGTAGAGAACGTGGCATCTCAAGGTAGCTTTAGTGAAACGACTGCCTGCTGGTGCTACGTGGACCATTGCTATTGTTGGGGCTGTTATAGCTTGAGCACCCGATGAGAAGGGGCATGGCCATGAGATCAAAAAGAAGATGCAAAGTGACCCCATAGCTAATGACGCGTGTCTCCAACAAGCCAAAAAGATAAGGTTTTAAAAAAAAGCCATAATATATATAATGTGTGGTTAAAGGGGCAAAATTTCGCCCTTGTTCACATGGGGCTTACAAGCAATAGATGCAAGGATTATATGTGGCTAGCCTACATGATACACATTATGGAAGCATACATGCCAAGTGCCATTGGCATGAAGGTGTCCAAACAAAGACATACATGGTGTTTTAGTGGTCATCAAGAATCACAATGATTGTACATTTTTATCTCTCCTTAGCTTTGAAAATTGGGCGAATATCGGCCTCACAAAAGTCATGAATTTTGATCACATTTGTGGGTATCCTGCCCTTGCTTGCACGCATAAAAAGGATTCTATTTCTCTCACCCAAAATTATGAGGGTCCCTTGTTCGAGCCTATGGGTGCTCAAAATGGTTTGTAATATGGTGTGCATTGAGTTGTGCATGCATAGCCGTTGCACTTCATTGGTTGGTTCCCAACCGAACATTTATGTTCAAATTGCACTCAGTGGTTCCCCTGTGATCAAGTGTGCTCAAAATAGACTTCGTGTCTAGGTTGGCTAGGCACATGCACACACACTTATTGAACACTCCAACTTTTGCATTGAGGGGGAGTGTTGAGATTGGCAATGCCAAATTATTGGGGGTGAGAGATGAGTTGGTCAAATCGCGACATTGTATGCACACACCCAATTTTACATTGAGGAGGGGTGTTGAAATGTGTAATGTAAAATAAATGGGTTATTTTGTTGAGCGTGGGAATGCACCCTAGAGATGCGAGGTATTGTGGTAGGATAAGAATGCCACAAGTAATATTGTATGGTGTGTGAGTGTTGACCAAAAGAGTGGAAAAAGGAGTGCCACATGGATGATAATGTGTAGGCTAGAAGGCCTATATCATTGTATGGTTCATTGTGATATGCAATAGAGATCTTGTGTTGAGTGTGCAATTTCTCTCTCTCTCTCTCTCTCATGGAGTATGCTTCTAGATTAAGTAAGTTTGGTAATTGGGTACCAGAGATAACAATTAATCCAACGTCATATCCACACAATCCGTGGGTTCTTCATAATCATTGCTACACCATCACTAGTTGATGTGCCTTTCCCTGAGAAGGTAGACGAGGTATCCTTTTCTTCACTATCCACAAATACATTTTTTTCCTTCTATGTTTACACTTGAAGCTTAGACTCCGTGGGTCACTGTCATGCTAGCATAATTAAGGATGTGCTACAGAGTGCAAATATAAAAAACTATTTATATGATTATATTATAAAAGCGTTATCTTGATACAATTATTATCGTAATTATAAAATTCTATTGTGGCTCTTGATGAGAGTAGTATTAAAATCCATTTAAAATCCATTTTGAAGCTCTTGAGTATCACAATTTCTTAATTGATAATATATACTTTTTTAAAAAGAGTTCGTTACGTACAGATGAATTTGAAAATATTGTGCTATTTAAAAGTTTTCTAATTTTGAAAAATAATTACACTCATTTTTAAAGAAGATGTGTCCTTGATGGTGACAAAAAGGGGGTTAAATGGTAATTTTAGTTATTAAATGAGTTTAGAAAGCATGAAAAAGCTCGCTTTAAGAAACAAAAGTTTATACTTTTCAAAATACTTTTTTGTAAAGTATCAAGCAGGGACTTAGGTTCGAATCTTACTGGTTATTACACATGGTAAGAATGTTTTATCTACAACATTTGCGGCTAACTTAATGCTGAGTAAGAACTTCTCAGGTAAGAGTTAACGTTTTTTATCAACTTGATACAAAACATCAACTTTTATGAAAATTTCAGATACTTAGAATTGTAAACCAAGGCTGTCACCTTCTTTGAATTGTAGAGCCAACAAAGGCAGACGTGCCAAGCTTTGCGGTGGTGCTGCTCTACTTTGGCAGGCATGTTGGCAAGCTGTTGAGTCTCTTCCAATACTTCTAGTTGCATCTATCAGGCCTCATAGGCTACTCCAAAGTTTGGGTCTTTTGAGTTGCCCACCATAGCCGACGCTGCATTAAATTCAAACGATAACACTTCCTTTAGACTAAAATCCAGTTGAAAGGGGATGTGTAAGCAGTGCAGTAACCTCAAAGTACCCCTAATAAGGCTTGGTCCCACCGGTGAGAGTACTCCTTGGCCACTCATAACAACATCAATACTTTATTAGTGCACTTTCCATTTGATCGTTGGCCAACACGATGTCAATTACATCATTGACAAAGTGCTTACCCCTATCGCTAGTCAACTCAATAGGGCATCCAAATGGATGATACATGTGCTCGTATAAGAACTTGGCTATTGTGAGAACGGTGTTATCTCTTGTGGGCCTTGGTTTTGTCCACTTTGTTGGATAATTATGTACTTGTTACCTCCCTAATGTGACTTAGGCATGAAGGGCCCCAAAAAATCTATGCCCCAATGCTCAAATGGTTCCCATGGAGGTGAACAGTGAAGGCGGAGATGATGCTGGGTGGTTGGTTTGGATCTAACACACATCACATTCCTTCACATGTTTCTTGCAATATGAAAAGAGGGAGGGGGTATCATAGACTCGACTACATAATCTTTCTAGCTGTGATGTGTCCTACTGAGTGTCCACCCCACCTGGTCCTAAGTGGGCATCTTCCATTATCAGGGAAACCACATGTGGGTTGACACCCCACCTCATTACTACATCTTTTCCCATTTTGAAAAGCTGGCCTTCTATCAATTGGTATGGTCTACTTTTTAGCAACAACCTCCTCTTAGCCTTGGCATCTACAGAGGGAGGGAACCTGGAAGTACTGAGTAGCATGATAATATCCTTATAACATGTGGGTGTAGCATCAACTATAAATAGCATGCTATTGAGGAGGTCATCACCAATTTCTTCTTCTGAGGATTGCTTTCCACTTGGAATCCTTGACATGTGTGATATTCCAAGACATGTGTGATATTCCAAGACATGTTCTTTGCCTGGGCTTACCTGTTGGAATATATGATCAATGTCATGGTCTAAGGTTAAGGCACACAATAAAATATAAAAGGACCATGTAATATGAAGAGAATCCAGGTGAATGAAAGGGTCAAACCCCACTTGAAGTAGGCGAGTTTCTGAAGATTCTCTAGAGGCTATATTCTAGGGAGCCATGTGGGGGGAGATGGCCTTGGATGCTCTTGATGAGATGTAAGCAATGATGTCATTCAACCATGTACACTTTGGCTATAAAATGGTGGCCCTCCTAATGAGAAAAACACGAATTTATATGCTATGTGATGCTCCTTATTGTGCTGTCATTATGTTCTCTTAATCTTTGATTAAGTACTAGTTAATTACACTTTTGCTCATGTGACCACCATGGCTTATCTTGAACCACCATAGCTCTTTCATCACTCCATGCTCACATTAAGCTTGCATTATCACTCATTATGCTTTTCCCAACATTACCATAATCTTAAAGTAATATTCTTGAAAGATACCACGACCAAACTCGTTCAGAGAATTGGACCTTGTTGAGGAGATACTTCACGGCTTGGCAATCTGTAATCACCACACAAAGTGGTGGCACAATAAGTAGTGTATAAATGCATGAAATGAGTAAACAATGGCTTGGTGATTTGTAATCACCACACAAAGTGGTGGCCCAATAAGTAGTGTCTAAATTTATGAAATGAGTAAAGAATGGCCAAACCTTCTTGCTTGATGGTGGAGTAGTCACACTCTACTTTATTAAGCTGTTTATGGGTTGACCTCGGGTTGACATTTTAAATACATAGCACTTATCTGACTCATCCAAAGCTTGGTTTGGAAAATGACTACCATGGAAGAAGAACTCAAAAGAGCATTGTCTCTTCAAATCTAAAATACTAGACTTTGCACTATGCCATTTTTTTAGAAGCATGTACCATCCTTCTAAATCTACAATCTAGAAATGGATAACTTAACAATTAATTTAAAATCAAGTTGAGAATCATAATCATACAAATAAAATCTATATGGAGTTGAACTTACCTTTGACATTGAACTAGGGGATGCATGTGTTCCAATAATTGTGACTCCATGTTGCTTATATTTGATCCATCTCTTATATGCTTTCTAACATCCATTTGAATCTTCCTTGGACCACTTGTAGAGCAACCTCCGACAATGCCTCTTGCACAAGTATTCTTACTTTCCTTGGACATTGAACCAAGGGATGCATTTGTTCCAATAATTGTGACTCCATGTTACTTACATTTGATCCATCTCTTATAGACTTTCTAACATCCATTTGAATCTTCCTTGGACCACTTGTAGAGAGCAATCTCCAACAATGCCTCTTACACACAGGTATTATTGTTTGCCTTGATGTTTCTCTTTACACCTCATGCAAATGTTCTCCTTGATGTATCATCAGTGTGCTCATATGCAGGTCGTCGAGCATACAATAGTACACTATTGCATCACACATGCTTCTGTAGACAAGCTTGGTGTTATAGTAGAAGCGAGCTAGAGAGCCATATCCGTCCGATGTTAAGCCAAGCAAGGGAAGATTTTATGTGAGCTTTCCTATTATTTTAAAAAATATAAATCCCCAATAAATACACTTATCAATCAATGTTTATTGAAATTATACTAAGGTATAAAGTTTACTAGTTCATGATATTCTATTGGGTATAGTCCTACTTCCACACAAGGCATAAGTGCACTCAAACAAACCTCCACACTCTTTCAGACTATTCCATGAAACTTTACATGACTCTCCACATGTTTCACCCACCAATGGCCATCATGTGCTTTCTCCATTATTCCTTGTAGTGACAAGGATGAAGGATCAAGTACCTTAGGTAGCTCAAAATCCACATTACCATTATAAATCCATACAATCTTATCCACTTTTCAGTAAGTTTGTAGGTTAATATCCTTTTGCGAAAAACACCTACATGAGATTCCATAGATAAGAATTATTTCACCACACTCTTCTGATAGGGTGTGTCTATATATGCTTTAGAGAATGTACGAGATTCTTCTATTGTGAGATCAATAATCAGTTGCCTTGGCATGCACTTTGCATTGTTGCTTAACTCCCCTACTCATGGAATCACAAGGTATTCTATTTTATATCTTTATCAAAGATATAAAATAGGTCTCACTGATTAGATTGGTATAAGATGATCTACACCATCCTCGTTTGGTTTTATTATAAATACCTTTAAACCAAATTGAGTAGATAAACTTCAATGTAATTGTCAAGTTTAGAAATATAAAATGTCCTTGCATTGTCCTAACAATAGGATCACATTCTAAACCCCCAAACAAAAATGTGAAATGTTGTGTTCTCCATCTCAATAAAAAAACACAAATGAAAAAAGAGGAAAAGGAAATGTATTTGTAAGGAGATTTGGGTTTATAAGAACATATACTCTAGAAGTGCACAATGAAAAATAGAAAATGAATTTAGGTTTAAAAGAATGGATCCAAACAAATAAGTTAAAAAAATTAAAAAATAAATGTATAAAATAATATATTATAACTGACAATACCAGAAACATCCTTTCAGTCATTGTAAGTGGGTGTATTTTTCTGGCGAGCATATTTAAGAGCGAGTTCTTTTTTGGTGTTTAGGCAAGCGGTTTCTCTCTTTACACTTCTTGTATCCATCTACTCCTCTTCCTCTATACTATCACGCACATTGCGACTCATGGTGGGGTGATAGTAGAGGAAAGGAGTAGATGGATACAAGAGCACTACACACATTCCAACTCATTTATGACTATCATTGTAACTCGTTTACAAAGTCACCATATTAAGATCTTAAACTTCCATTATAATGAAAACTTACAAGACCACAACATTGCATGACAAACACCTACAAGACATGACATCTCATTGCTACTTCTTCACAAAGACACCATATAAAAGCATTTTGGGCCTCAACTATCATCTTGGCCTTTTCCATCTACCCTAACTCGCAAATGAAGGTGGAAAATTCAGCTCTAAGAGGATCCTCCTTTGGCTCTTCACTGATGCCAAAAGCTCTCCATATCCCAATGGTTGTTGCTGCTCTCACACCTAGCATGTTCTTGTCTACAAGGTCTATTGCTTGGCCTGTTTTGATCTACCACTTGGCCTGTTTTCCTACTTTCACCCAAGTCATCATGAACAAAGGCAAGTGGTTTGCAAACAAAAACTAAGGCACACCTTGTTGCTCTCCATGCTGATGCAATGTCATTGCAGTGTCTTCCATGCTCGAGCCATGGTCCTAGTTACCGGCAAAGCAATCTAGGAATGCATCCCTGTGATCAGTGTGAGTAACCACCTCTGCCATAGTACAAGCTCACAATTGGCATATATATAAATGGCCAACAATGTTTAAGACAATGAATATGTAAGGATTTCACTACTCGAATCGAGCTCTAATTTTCTCGTGAAAGGCTTGCTACGCTCAACAGTATATAGGATGGGATTCTTATCTGCATCCAATTGTATGGCAAGGTTTCCTCCTATGGTTTCGAATCCAAGAAGATATCGTCTGCCCACCTCAAAACCTAAACAATTTGTAGATACATCGCCTCCCTGCCTATCATACTTTAGATGACTAGACATACTCTCACTGGGGTGTGTGAAGATAGCGATGACCGAAATAGAGACATATGTGCACATACTAGTAAGTATGTTAGGGAGGGAAATCATTGAGATTCACTTTAATAAAGACCAGAGAATCCTACACTTGCCTCTTCTTAGCCATCTTCTAACATGACATACACATATTGCGGGAACTGCAAGAACAAAGTCCTTCGCAATGTGAAGTTCCAAGTTCCTGCCTCCCGCTCCCCAAGTGCTCCACACGTAGAGTGCACACCATAGTGCCTTCAGCCTGTAAGAACTCTGCAGCAAGCACAAAAGACAACTCCACAAGTACCTCCCTAAAAACATTCCATAAATCTTGGCTTGGTACGTGGCATCGAACTCTGATTGCAATGCGTTTATGTTTAAGAAACATATTTCAAAATCAAAACATGGTTTGATAAAGAGACGCACACACACCTTGAAAACTAATTGTGACACGATTGCCATGGGAAGCTTCAGCCACTTGGATCTATTAGGTCCTCGATGAGTAAGTGCTTGCTGGGCCCATGCATGATCAATGTCATTGAGCTTTGACAACAATGATTGTGGATCGGCAAGACCCACACATTGCATCATAAAATATATCATGTGTCGTTGTGTTTAGCACATAAATGGTAGTGACCCTAAAAATTTTGCATGCATTTACATCCAAGATAGTGCTCGAGGGTGCCGGAAATTGGACCATATCTGGAGTCGGACTATAATGGGAAACAATTTTATCCATGTCCACTTCAAACAATGATACTAAATCTGGATTTTGGTTAAATATTTCTTCCTCTTCATCCACGTCAACTCCTTCCAGCCAATTCAATACTTCACCACAAAACTGGGTGCACAGATTGTTGTAACATATCACGGGATGCCACTTGTACTTGAACTTTCCTTTTCCAATTTCAAATTGTAATCTCATCAGTTGCGTAATTATGTTTAATCTTTTCTTGCCTCAGCCATAGCCTACCCAATAGTATGGGGTACGATCCGACAACTCCTTCCATCTTCAACAGAATGAAAGCTACTAGGAAATCACATCTTGCTATCTAGATTTCGGAGTTTCAGATTAACCCAAGGAGCTTCACTCTTCGTTAATCTACCATTCAGATGAGGAATGGAGCCAGTTCCAATTCTTGGTTCAGGAAGCCTAGTTCTTGACGAGTTTTATCTAGTGATAATATTCACTCTAGATACACCATCAAGGACCACACCTTTGATGGTCTTCCCCTATATCTGAATGGTTACTTCTGGAACTGCCTCATCCTAATCCACACTTGGCTAGACTTTGAAAAGTAGAATGATCCTCTTTGACTTCAAAAGTATGGACCACTATGGTTGGAACCTCAACAAGACAATCTTCTCCCACAAGCTTCTAGATTAAGTAAGTTTGGTAATTGGGTACCAGAGATAACAATTGATCCAACGTCATATCCAGCTTCATACTCTTCAGATATTCCTAGAGATCATACTTAAAAGTGACTTTCTTTCCACATCCCAATTTTTTCCTCTTCCAGACTACCGGATAGTATCATTTTGCTTTGGCTAATTTATCATCACACTAAGGTCTTCTCTGCTCTCTGGTTGAAGCTTTCCACTTCCTTGGACTTGTAATCATGCCTATTTGGTGGAGTATTGTTGTTCACATCTTTCCTGCATCCTGTGAGAACTGACACTTTTTGGCCTCCTTTGTCCAAATGGACTTCTTTTACACATTTTGTGCGTACTGGCACTTTCTAGCCTTCTTCATCCTTTGTCAATTCCTCTCCGAGGTCAGCTTCTTCCCATGCCATTTCACGACTACTTCTTACTTTAGCCTTCATCGGGCTTTCTAGAAGAAGGAACGACAAGCGTACTTGCCTTATTGTGCTTCACTAATGGCAAAGTCAGACTTGCCACCACTGGAATTTTGGGCAGAACCTGCTAATCATTCCGCATCGCCCCTTGTGCTTCTTGCACTAGCTTGGGAGCCTGTTTCCGAGACACAATTTTGGTCCACACAATCCGTGGGTTTTTCCTTTGCCCTTGGCAAAGTATTCTTTTCTTTCATCACTAACTCTTATGAACGTGTCACTGCCAGTATAGCCATTTTTGGATTGTCTTCCATTAGAATACACTCGATTTAGACCATATTAATTGCTACAGCCTAAGAAGTAGACCTCTCTGCTTGATTTTGTTGTAGCACCTCTTGATGGTGCTTCCAAACTAGACATTGAGACTTACGGGCGGTGACCTAGGGATTTAAAAATGTAACACTGAAAATTGCCCTTGGGTACTCCTCCGGATCTACTGTGCCCATAGGGATGATACATTGGTGCATTAGCATTTTCCAGATTGACAGGCACCACTTTTACTGGACGGAAACATTGGGTCGCCCTGGACTGGCTCGTGGTTGACGATAAACATGACTGTTGTATTGGCAAGCTTCTATGCTATGTGTGTTGGTCACGTAGATTGCATAATATGGGATCATCTTGCACTCCTCCTTAGTATGACCTTTATTGGAGAACTTGGTACACCAAACTCCAAGATGAAATCCAGATCTAGTCCTTCCCGCACTTTCGCTAGTCAACTTTACTAATACTGCCACCAGTCATTCATCGACTTCCTTACCAGCTTCTAGCTCCATTGCTTCTGGCTCTAGTACTTGGAATTTGCATTTGAATCCAAATCCGAGTCTGCATCCAAAGTTTCCTCCACTTACAAGCCATCATCTAAGAAATCCAAGTTGTGCTTATGCTTTCCCTTCTCAGAAGTGCGACCTGTTAAATTGCGCTCAGCACATCGGGGGCGGCTTCCCTTCTTAGAAGTGTGACTTGTCAAACTGCACTCAACATGTTGGGGGAAGCTTCCACTAATGCATCAAAGCACCCAATTGTAACATCTTAGTTGTGCTTATGCTTTCCCTTCTTAGAAGTGCGACTTGTTAAACTACGCTCAACACATCGGGATGGCTTACACCAATGCATCAAAGCCCCCAACTGTAACATCTACTGAAGTTATAGCAAGCTTGAACTTCTTGTACAATCCACGGACAAACCATTCCCCCATAAAGTTTAGTAGGCCAATCTGTAGGATCCACCCAACTCCAAAGAGTATGAAAATAAGCCGCACAATCCTCCACAGGCAACCGCTTCTATTCCAACTGACAAAGCTTAGAACCTGAGAAGAGGTCTTCTGTTTGTGGAAATAATGAAGAAAAGCATCCTGAAGGGCCTCAAAGGTAGGAAAATGTGTAGGACCATATTGAGCATGCCAATTGGTTTTCTTTACCATCTAAAGTGCCACTAAAAGCATTCCGCTTGGTAACTGTGGTGGGAACAATGGGTGGCATACCATTAGCACACTATGAGCCATTTTCATAGGTGGCAAAGTGGTAGTACTAAGGCCCAATGGGAACACCAAAGCAAGAGTAGCGGTGCCAAGACAACCCGTTCGCATGAGGAGGAGACCGTGCACAAACAAGGCTATCTGGTCATTTGAGATAACTTCCAGATTCTTCGTTCAATGGAGTTCTCCTCCCATGCATATCTGGGATCCTTATTATACTGTGAGACTGGCATCATCCAAAGGATTGTCATCAACTAGTGAGATGAGGCAAAGTCTCTCCTGGCATGAGTGGCGTAATGTTGCTCACGGTCGGTGGTCATGTAGTCCATGACGATCAAAAATCATACCCTTGCTTACCCCAAACAGTTTCCATATCATCCAGCTCCTTTTTAGTATCTGGGGATCAAAGACCACATGCATGCCACTCAATAAAGGAAAAAACTAACAAAAATCGTCAAACCACATGGCACAGGGAATACAGTGTAAAAATTCATGGGCATTAATAACCCAACCCATTAGAAAAATGAATGGTTTTGAATTCAATGCGATCAACAATACGCCAATGACTAGCTAACTAGATGGCAGAGTGAATTCAGTGGGACAACGATCAGCGTGTGATAATGCATAGGCATCGACAAAACCATAATCCATACATAAACAGGGATAGAACCCAATGATGCCACATTGGGATGGATGATTTCAACATTTATGGTCTCTAAAAGGCCAAAAACTATTGTGCGCTTTTTTGGCATAGGTAATCCCTCAATCAATGCTAGATCCATGCATGGAAAATAGCATGCTAACAAACAATCTAAACCAAGAGAATCAAACGGAAATCAAACAAAGTAGGATCGCCACAACGTGTTGGGGAAAGCCAACGTACACAATTACTCATGTTAATGTATAATAGATACTGAACATCAAAAGATAACATTACAAACAAGTAAATAAAAGGCAGGTAATCGGCAAACCATCAGTGACTGCGTATATTACTGCTTCTCTAAATGAATGAATGAGTGAATACATAAGCAGTGTGCTTTATGCCATAAGATGCTAACATGTGTGCTACAAAGTGTCACATACATTCACTATGTCGGTTAGATCCTCATAGCTATTCAGTGAATAAGTATTGAATGACTAAGGAGATAAAACTACAAGTTAACAAAGGAAAAGACAAGTTACCTTTTAGTGAGGACAAGGAAGAGGAAGAAGGTGAGGAATATGACAAGGATCAAGAGAAAGATCATGAAGTTGTCGACAAGAAGATGAGGAAGAAGTTGTTGCTAGTGAGTATGAATTAGATGAATATGGTAATGAGTGATGATAACCCACCATATCCCTTTACTGTGTAGCACATGAATCAGAGATCCCTACTCAGGGGCAAAAGAAAAAAATTCACATTTATTTCTCATAGTCAACACCATATTGGGGAATATGGGAATTTCCCAGTAGTTTGGGACACATGGTTAAATCTTTGGATTAATCATAACTTGAACACCGTTACTCCAAATTGAGCGCTCTATAGCTCACTAGATTCCATTTTCCAAGCGCTTTCCAACAATAGGTCACATGATATGGTTTTGAGAAACTTATAGGCATGTTATCCAGGTCCCACCTTTTTGGTATTCAAAAAATGGGAGTTGGGAAATTCCCAAACTCACGAATATAGTGTTAGTCCCAATAACATTATTATAAGCAAGAATAATATTTAATAATAATGTTTTGTATACAGAGAAGCAATGTAGTAGGCACGCAAAGGAATAAACCTCCTAGGGTTCACCATCCTCTAAGAGACTTCTTCCGAGAAAATGAGAAATCGAGTGGGACATGGCGGGATCCCAAAAATAAGACCAGTTTAGAAATGTGTCTTTGTTGTCCCCTTGAAGCTTCAAAATCAATTTCAATTTTAAATTTTTACACTCAAAATCAATTTAATTGCAATCACCCAATTATGGACACATACTATATGAAGAGGGAATTAACAAACAAAGTGCAATTCTAAGTGAATTCACAAGAATATTAAGCTACATCAAAAATGGCCTCAGAAGATACGTCAACAAACACATAAAACCATTGAAGTAGCTAGTAAAAACTATGGAAGACAATGTCCATAAGCTCAACCATAGATAATCATGTAGAGTCACACTCATCATCATAAACAAATGGTGGATGTGGCGTCACTCCTTATGTTCCATCTCAAATATTGGGTCATCACCTCCACATATTTGGGCAGCCAGCTTTGCATTGAATTCAAAACAAAAGCAAGTTTTAGGCATCACAAACAAGTTTGCACATGCTAATCCCTATCTCACACAACCACGCCATCAAGTTGTATCAACCATACCTCATTATAGAGATACGACCAATTTACTATCACCACATACACACAATTTACTCACAACATGTCATCATTAATAAGGCTATAGTAACACAACTATGTTGACCATTCAGTGAGTCAACAATCACTCAAATCCATAATCAAAATCATAACTTCATAATCATAGGAATCCATAATGCAAACCATCGTGAAATCCACTACAAGAGAAAGCCATAAAAGACAAGCAACAACTAATAAAACACAAACAAATAGTCACCCCACTAAAACTATGAAGAAGGTGTAGATATTGCCTCCCGCATGTGCATCAATCTCATCTCGTGTAGCCTACAAAACCTTCTAGCCTCCCCATGTCTTTCCCACTTACTTAGTAAGAAGAAAAGGCTATAAGTATAATGAAACAAGTCTCTCATCCTTGTCCATAGAGAGGCACACCCACAGCATGTCTTCAAAGATACCTTGAGAATAGGGGTTGTACCACATCCTAACTCAAGGAAAATACCATCATGATGGCAAAATAACTCAAGAAAGCAAGCCATAAATTTAATTCTCCACTCCCTCTCCATGAATCTCCTCCTTGATAGGCTACTGAGTGATACCCCTGGAAAATTGTGGTATGCCACTGAATCTAAAGGCTGCATATGTAGAGCCTCAAATAGTGGCAAACTCTCTAAGCAAAACAAAGGAGGCACCATCCCTTGTCTATAAGCCACAAAGGGCATAGAGGAAGCATACTGCAAATTAAGAAGCACAAATTCTCAAACCAATGATAATTCCTCATTCGTGCATTAATCACAGAGTTGCAGGAAAAATAGGCAATACTACCTCTGTCTGGAATCGCACATGAGATTTCTCCCTTAACAAGGCTATTGCACATTGAAATATACAAGTAAATGGGTGCGTGCACGAACAAGCCCTTAGCAAGAGGCTATATAAAAGAGAGTCTGTAAATGAGTGGGTAGTAGTGAAAAGGTGAGTGGAATCTACTCAGAGAGAATAAAGGGTAGCGTGAGAAGATCTAGGATGTGTGGAGATATTCTCGAAAAAGTGAAGAGGTGGAGAGAATCAAGCAAAAGGTGTTCCCCCAGATGTAGGGGAGGTGGCGCGAATCAAGGAGACATTGTGTGGATGTAAACACTATAAATTGGGGCATTGGCCTAATGAGTATTTGCTGATTTTTGAGTATCCATGCCTACATTAAGCTATTAGTTAATTGCTCAATAATCTCATCTTAATCATCATCTAATCACTTACTAATTATGTTGATTCTTGCATTTGATCCACCATAGCTCATCACATTGCTGAAAATTAAATGTGGTATCAGATCCTACCTTAGGATCCGTCCAATTTCTGAGCCTATTTATCTTGCTAATCACCCTATTAATCTTAATCAGGAGATAATCTCATTTTTAGTAAATTTTCAATTAGTTTCTGTACCCCCAGCCGGTAGAGGATCTCCCTCTCCCTCTAGCCTTAACATTAGGCAAATCCCTCTTAGCCACCATAGATAGGTGAACTCTCTATGTTGAAGCCTAGCTCATCACCCCGTCAAACCGCCGCGCAGGAGGGCATAAAATCGCAAAATTGCTAGCACCAAAATTTTGAGGAAAATTGAAGATCCACTCTTACACAGAAGTAATTGGCCTAATTACTCTTGGCTCCAAGGGTTTTCAAGGGTGCTCTACATGCGGGTGATCTCAGATTTGTGAAATTACTCAAGGAGAAGTGGCATCAAGCTCTGCATCAAATCTAGAAGTGACTCTGGTAAAACAAAGATTAAGTATTCAATGTTTGGTCAAATATTTTGTTTCTTAGCTTGATCCTCTATTAGACTAACTTCTGTTATTGCCTTTGAAAGGAGTTGAGCTCATTTGAACTTTAAGGCCCCAGATCTAACCTCCTCGCACACTCTATTTTTTACACACAAAACAGGGATTATTTTACTAATCAGGATTAATAACCACTATTCACTGTATTTTGGTGCAATTGAGGGTTCAAATTTACAATTGGGTATCTGATTCAGATCCCTATCACTTCAGATTGCAATTCGAAGATGGTTTAATATCCCAACCATTCACTACAGCTTTGCTTTATGTAATTTTTGGTGAATTTATGGTGATAAATATGTTGTAATCATCATTTAACACCATATTTGAGTTGTAAAAGGGTAGACAGTGTCCTTGAATCTTGAATTGGATCAAGAGATAAGACCCCCTTCACATTATCATCATGAGCACAGCATAAGAAATAGCTAAATTTAATGGGGAGCAGTTTCATGCATGGCAAACAAAGACCATGTTTTTGCTCATGAGAAAAAATCTATGGGGGCTAGTTAAGGGAAGAGACGAATGTCCAAAGGAGATTTGGGAGAATGAGTGGAAGAGCAGGAATGAGAAAGCATGAGGACTCATTGCACTCAGTTTAAAAGATGAAATCATTCACCACATCACAGGGATACAATGGGGAAAAGTTGCACTCAATAAATTATTTGGCACTCAAGCAAAAAATTCAAAGATAAATCTGCTAATGCAATTCTACAAACTTTATATGAAGGAAAGTGGACCTCGAACCACACACTTGAACAAATACAAAAGCATTAAGCAACAACTGCAGCCATTGGTAAGAAGGTGGAGGATGATGAGGCACTAGCAGTGCTTCTGAAGAGTGTGGACAAAGGAGAATATGAAAACATTGTGGCAACCTTAAAGAATGTACCAGAATTGAAGCTACATGAGATAGAAGGAGCTCTATTAGAGCAAGAGACCAAGGTCAAAGAGAAGAAAGGGGTGGACCCTACAACTGGAGAGGAAAGAGCTTTCTACACCCGAGGAGGATTCTCATGAGGACGAGGACGAGGAAGAGGCAGGGGAGGAGGAAGGACCTTCAGTTGCCCCACAACTATGGGAAGCCTGGACATATGTCTAGAGACTACTACAGGAAACCCAATGAAGAAGGATCGACATCAACAAACTTCATGGACACTCCTAAGGAAGTTAAGATCATCTTTTCTGCTGAGAGAGAAAGAGAGAGAAACCCCACAACCCAATGTAACCTACCCCAACTGAGTAAAACCACCTTTGAGCCACCGATGATGTAGGCCATGTGGCTGATGTATGTGTGAGCACTTTAGTCAAGGTCACTGGCACTTGTAGTAAGCCTTGGACACATAGAGAGAGAGTGTCAAGGACTATGAGTTAGGGACTTGATGCACTGGTCGCGCGGCCACTAAGTAAGAGGAAAACTTGGTATAGGGTCTAGGTGTGATAGGATTATTCACTTGAGGGGAGGTGTTGAAATATACAAGTGAATGGGTGTGTGCAGGAACAAACCCTTATCAAGAGGCTGTAAAAGAGGGTCTAGAAATAAGTGGGTAGCAATGAAAAGGTGAGTGGAATCTATTGGGAGAGAATAATGGGTAGCATGAGAAAAAAAGAATGTGTGGAGATATTCTGGGAAAAGTGAAGAGGTGGAGAGAATCAAGCAAAAGGTGTCCCCCCAGATGTAGGGGAGGTGGCACAAATCAAGGAGATATCAGTGGGATTAGATGCTTAGCATCATGTGGATGTAAACACTATAAATTGAGGCATTAGCCTAATAAGTATTTGCTCGTTTTTGCTGGTTTTTGAGTATCCATGCCTACATTAAGCTATCAGTTAATTGCTCACTAATAATCTCATCTTAATCATTATCTAATCACTTGCTAATGATGTTGATTCTTGCATGTGATCCACCATAGCTCATCACATCGCTAAAAATTCAACAACATGCTCCACAAAAATATGGCCAAGGGAGGCAACACCGGTGCAGCCTCCCCTAACTTTGTTTTTTTGTGGAGCACATGGCATACCCTTGTCTTATGATTCCATGTGATAGTTGAAGGCAACATAAAAAGTAGCAAAGTTTGCACAATACAAAAATCTCATTATGTTTTTGCATTTGTGTTAGCATATGATATTTCTCACTTAATAAGGCTATGGAACATGCTCCACAAAAAATCATGGCCAAGGGAGGCCACGCCAATGATGCGGCCTCCTCTGATCGAGGCCCTGACCATGTTTTTGATGGAGCATATGGCATAAGTGTTGTGGAGCCAACACATGAAAAAACACAATGCGATTTCTGTATTATGCAACCTTTTCTACTTATTATGTTGGCTTTAACTATCACATGGAATCATGAAGCAAGGCATGATAAGGCAAGGCTAAAGGTCTTCAAAGCTCGTAAAAGAAATATCGTGGGCAACAGTTGTGCACGAATGAGTCGACGTCTAATAGAGGCTTTGAATACCATGTTGGAGATTAGTTGGTTGTGTCAGCTGGAGGTTAGTTGGCCATTGAATGTGCTCCACAAAAAACATGGCTAGGGGAGGCCACACCCCGATGTGGCCTCCCCTAGCCATGTTTTTTGTGGAGCACATTCTCGGGGGCTTGGCGTGGCCTCCCCTAGCCATGTTTTTTATGGAGCACATTCTCGGGGGCTTGGCGTGGCCTCCCCTAGCCATGTTTTTTGTGGAGCACATTCTTGGGGGGTGCACTATAAAAAAAAACATGGCTAGGGGAGACTGCACCCCGGTGCGACCTCCACTAGCCATGTTTTTTGTGGAGAAAATTATCGGGGCTCGACGCGGCCTCCCCTAGCCATGTTTTTTGTGGAGCACATTCTCGGGGGATGCACAATCAAAATATCCTATATATCACATGCATTGAAGGAGTATTTAAAAAACCCCTTACACTTACATACTTTTATGAATAACATGACCCCTTTTTCTTCATAAATTTATAGTTTTTTCTAAAATTGGTTTGAAACCGCCTCCTGTAAATGCAACTTACACACACATAATGATGTGTATTCACACTAAAGTAAACCTGGACTAAATGTCCACACACTCCGGCCATCTGGGGTCGGCCATTATTGTCCACACACTAATGTCCAAGTGTCTACACTCTGCTAATGATATCAATCTGGCAGAGTTGAGCTTGATATCTCAACACGATGCATCAAGCTCAATGTCCTTAAGACCGACTACAATAGGTGCCCTGGGCTGATACCCATACATAAGCATAATCATTAATAAAAGTTTCTTTGGGTACAACAATGTTTCCCGTAAGAGTAACAAGGTTTCCATTGTGATGGAAAGATATCAAATGTTTGACCTAATCAACAAAAAAAATCCTTAATTTTTCGATGAAACCATTCCATCCCTAAAATGATGTCTACATGACCCAAGCTCATAACATGAAAATCAAGTCTATCTGAGTACAACTGGATGTCTAATGATAGTTTTGACACCTTCTTGTCCCAAAATTGGGCTTGTCCTCTAGCCATCCTGACCTTGTACATGTGATCATTCTGTGTGGTTTTCAGCTTCATCCTCTGTATCACAATGTTGTCACAATAAAATTGTGAGTACTACCAGGATCAAACAAATTATGAACCTGATGTCCGTTTAGTGATCCATAAATACGAAATAATTCATTTAGACCAAAAACGACTTTACTGAAAATACAATCTGAACATTGGCTTCCTTCAAGATGCGTAATATTAACTTCAAAAAATTTACCATGAAGCTCTATAATGTGTATAGATTTCTTTGGTATGAACTTCTTCGGTGCTGCCTTTTGTCTAGGCAACCGAAGGTGCTGTAGCTCCATTTAAAGGATATAATTTCTTCGTGTGTCCCTTTTCCTTGCATTTGAAACATGTGATATCATAGCTACTCACAAATTTCTGCTTCTTGTTAGCGTTATCAGAATTTTTTGGTTTTGGTGTGAAAACCAACTTTCTTTTTTGTCCACTATTTGAAAAAGTGAACGTGGATTCATATTCATTAGACGAAGGTTTTGAAGTGTTGGTGCCGACTATAGTCTTATGAAAAAACTGAGCTGCCTAAATAGCATCCTCAACTATTTTGACCTTACATTTTTTTACCTCATACCGATAGTCACAAGCTAGACCATTAATGAAAATGCCACACAAAGTATAATCATCAGACTTGGCTTTGGCAGCCAATTGTCTAAACTTCTACACATAATTATCAAAAGACTGATTTTCCATGCTATTTTTAACAAGCTTGGCAATGATTTTGAATTCATCCTCTGGTTGGACAAACTCTTTTTTGAAAGCTTTCTCGTCGAAACTTTGCCAAGTGGTAGGAATGGAATCTTCTTTGATATCCTTCCACCAAGTTAATACCTTCCCCTTTAATCACCCCTGTGCCATGTAGCTTTTGGGCATCAGTGAATGGACAAAAGGCAAAGTGTGTAGTCCACCTATTGAGCCTGGCATTTACACAATCCTAAGTCGTCTCCTTTTTCTCACCGTCATACATTTTTGGTGTGCAAATGATGGAGAAACGGCTTTGGTAGGGGCAAGAGATACCACCAAAAGAGGTTTTTGCAAAGTCAAGATCTGCATCCTTAGTGACTCCATCTGGTCATGGTATTTGGCAATAGTTTCTTCCAGACGCTCTATCACTTCCATAAGTTCACTCTTTCCGATAGCCTCCTCTTCTTCAACTTGGAATTTAAGATCTTCCCTACCTTAGTTGGGATGATCACTCATCTCATCGACATTATCGTTGACTGAGAAGTCAATATGAGCCATGGTAACAAGGATCTTTAAAAAACGTGATTCACTTGAATCAACTTCACTTGCCTACCCTTGACAAAAATGATCTAGCAAATCAATTCACTAGAATTGACTACACATAAGAGAAAATGCTTGCATTAGTATTTGGTGGCTAAACAATGGTAAAAAATCATGAAAACACCATCTAGAATTAATCCAAACGAAAATAACTACAAACATGAGGCACACTTGCATTAATTATATGTAAATAACCCACATCTATCTAATGTCAGTATGTAAAAAACATACTTCAACACTTAATAACCACTGAAAATATTAAATTCTCTTAAAAAAACAATTATCATGATTTTTTTCTAATTTTCTCTATTTTTTTAGGGCCTCAAAATTTACCAATTTAAAAATCCACCAAATTCTATCTTATGGCACTCCAAATCTAAAATTTTAGCAATAAAAGTTGCCAAAATACAATTCATATTTTGAAAATACCAATTTTTAGGAATTTTAAAATAATTTCTAGAATTTTCCTAAGTTTGGTAATTATTTAAAAAAATTACCTTGAGAATCCCATCGATCGTGAAATTTTCAATTCTGCCCGATAATTCTCAAATCCAATTAAAATCTCCAATTTTAATGGAATTACTAATTTTTTGAGCAAAAAAATAGATTTTTTAAAGGAATTAAAACAATCTCATGAGCGACCAAATGGACACACCACATACCTAGATATTCCAAAAATTGGAAATAACCTTTGCCTAATTTTTTTCAAATTTTTAGAATTTGTATTATACCCCGAATGCATTGGAATACGAACGGTCAAAAAATTTCGGGACCCGAAGAGTCGCCCTGGAATGCAGACAGCCAAGGGTTGCGAAAAATGAAGAGACAATTTGAAAGGTCAAAAAAATTGGACCCCAAAGGCCAAAGGGCTCAACATGATTTTTTGGGAAAAAAATCATGAATTTGAAGATTTTTTTATGTTTTTTAAAAAAAGCTTTATCAAAGCTTTTTAAAGTTGTTTTTTTTTTGAAGAATTTGGGGGGGGGGGCACACAGCCGTGGGCTAGAAAAAAAATCCCCCCTCCCCCCCGATGCATAATTTCATGAGAGGGAGAGAGGAGAATATAAGCTGCTCTTTCTCTTTCCCATCTCCATCTTAACATCCTCAACCACCATCTCCTTCTCAACTCCTTCCTCTCTTCTCTGATTAACAGAGAGCTTATGGCTTAACTTTGATTATACACTAATCAAGATTATTCACTGATCGTGATTTTTTAACTAATCAAATCTACCCATATAAGGGGGTGTTCACACACGTGGGAGAGAGAAAATGAAGGAAAATGCTGATTAGAGAGATGGAAAAAATTGTTAGAATTCGTGGTGCTCATGCTAGATTCAAACATGTGGAGGAGAGAGACTCCAAAATACAAGAAGAGATCTTGCTTATTAAGTTGCTTAGAAATACAACTTGGCTTTTGCACTCTACCAAATGCCTTCTAGCTTTGCCTTTAAATAGGTGAGCTAGTGGACCATAAGTCCATTCACACACACACCCTTCTCCTACCCTTTTACATGACCTTAGTCTTTTAATACCCCCCCTCAATACCAACTATGAATAAAATTGGAATAGGCGGTATTGGACATAGGTTGCCTTTATAACATTATGCATACAAGGTTTAGGAATATAGGTGTTGTTACATTGAGATTTAAAATGATTTCTCAGTGGAGTTAGAGGCTGATGCAAAGTTAGCCTCTGACTCTTTGTTAGGACATTTAGAAGTGATATGCCCCATTTGTTTACACTTGTTACATTTCATCCTATTGGGATATTTGATCCAACAATTATTTGCCAAATGACCTACCTTTTTGCGATGGGTACACCTTACTTTGCTCACTTGATGTGACAAAGCTTGTTCGATATTCAATGAAGTCGATGCATTTGAAGATTCAGCTCCTCCCTTTGGCCTCTTTTCTTCATCAAGGCAAGATTGAATGACTCCTTCAAGGGTGGGATTAGGTATGTTCTTCAGGGTGGTAAACTAAGGTGGGGTACACCTTCTTGACTGCTTTTAGCAAAAAGCCACTGCATCATCTTCATCCATTCTTCCATTCACTGATGCAAGCTGAGCCATAAGGCCCTTCAAGTGAGAGATAAAGGCTCCAATGTCGTCTCCCTCTTTGAGCTCCAAGCTAAAAAATTCAATTTTAAGTGAAATCTTGGAATTCTTACCAGACGAGCTCCATAGAGCTTGTCAAGCTCATCCCATTTCTCCTTTGCAGGCAGTCGGAAGCTAGTCCACATGGTGAATAAGAGCCTCATCTGTTGAGATATCGAGCTCTAGTGAGGCGGTGGACACTGATGACCCACCTGGGGGATAGGCCCCGCACTTACACCACTGGCATGGTTGGTGAGATCTTGGGTGATATGCGGCCAGTGGGATGACAGGCTGTGTGACAGCCACTCTAGAGACTGGCATAGTTATAGCGCCAGCTCATTTAGTCGGGTTCACACTATAGAGAACCCGTGTATGTATTTGGTTGAGTACCTTTCATATTGTGTGTACTCTTATTCTTGTATATGGTGTGTTGAGTGTTGAGTAGAGAAGAAGAAGATTTTCAGCCTCTCACCTTGTGTGTTCTCTATTAGGGTTTTGAGAGTGTGTGTGTGTGCTTGCAAGAGCTCAAGCTCTCTTCCCCCCTGCATCTTTTCATGGTATCAGAGCCTGGTTCGTGCTAAGGGCTGAGCTGCAAGCAAGAGAACCACAGGAAGCGGTACGAGGGTAAGAGCTTCAACTACTCTTCCCTATTGTGTTGGTGACTACACCCTTGTCGGGAGCTCTACGGGAGGCACCGGCAAACGATCTCCGATTGAGGAGCTTTCTTCGCAGGAGTGAAGCTATAGGGCAACTATACAGTCTTACGGACTAAAATTTTCAGGCCGAAAACGCGTTTCGGGCGCGTCTGGACCTCCATTTTTTAGAAAGCAGGCGATTTCAAGCACTGCGGGTAAGTCATCGATTCTCTGTAGAACTCTGTTTTAAGAACTGCAGGAAGACAGATTGACTGTGCAGACACTGTGGGTGCTGCAAAGAGGTCTACAGTTGCCATTGGGTGTATGTATGTGCATTGAAGTCACTGGTTGTGACATTTGAGAGTACTGCAGTACCACTGTGCAGAAAATACAGCATTTGTGCAGAAAAACCAGAGTGCAGGTTCTGGTAAAATTGTGTGTTTGGCAAGATGTCTAATGATGGCATAACACAGATTGTGGCTGAGAAGCTGGATAAGAATAACTTCCATGCTTGGAGGTTCAGGTTGACAAATTTCCTGATGGGAAAAGGTTATTGGGACTACATAGAAGGTGAGCATGAAGAGGCACCGGAGATACCGGATATAAATCCGACTGCTGCAGATGTGAAAGAGTTTAAAGACTGGAACCAAGGAGCCAGGAAGGTTATGTATTGGCTTTCCATTAGTATACAGGACACCATGATTGGGCACATTCAGGATGCCAAGTCCCCCAAGGAGGCGTGGGACACCTTGGTAAAGCTTTATGAAACAAACACCAAGGCACGTAAGATACAGTTGAAGAATGAACTTCATACTGTGGAGAAAAAGAGCATGTCTGTGAATGACTATGAACTGAAGATAAAGGGTATTGTGGAATCCCTTGCATCTATTGGTGTGTCAGTAGATGATGATGACAAGGTGGAAGTCTGTCTACGTGGTCTCGGGCCACAATACAAGGCGTTTAAGACGTCTATTCAGACTCGGGAAAACATTCCCAACTTTACAGATTTGGTGTCTATGCTGATTATCGAAGAGAAGAACTTGGGTGAAGACCAACAGTCTTCACAAAGCAAAAACAGTTCAGAGCAACAGGCCTTCTACACAAGTTCAGGAAGAGAACGAGGTAGAGGAGGCCGTGGACGTGGTCAAGGAGGTGGCCGAACAGGTAATCAGAATTATGGCCAGCAGCAGCAGCAGCAACAACAGTCCCAGAATCAACAACAACAACAACACGCAGGTGGAAGAGGCAAATTCAGAGGCAGGGGGAGTCAAAGAGGCCGTGGAAATTGGCAAAGGCAATATAATGATGCACGTGAATGCTATTATTGTGGTAAGCCTGGACATGTGCAGTCAGAATGTTATAAGAAGCAGGCTGACATGCAAAATGGAAAAGTGCAGCAAAACAACTATGCATCCTCAAGCAGAAATAATGAGGATAATGAAAGGTTGTTTGTTATGCAGCATGTTGTGAATGCCATGTCTGAAAATGTTGATGCAGCACAAAAAGATAATGTATGGTATGTGGATTCAGGCGCTTCGAACCACATGACGAGTCATGGGGAGTGGTTCAAGGAGATGAAAAACCCGAAAAGGCCAGGTTTTGTGGAAACAGGGGATGACACTGCTCATCCAATTGCCCACGTTGGAGATGTGCCATTGTCTATGCAGGATGGCAAAGTGAAGTACCTTGCAGATGTACTTCATGTACCGAACATAACAAAGAATCTGGTTTCAGTTGGCCAGATGATTGAGCAGGGTTTGCAGGTTAGGTTTAACCCTGATGGGTGTTATGTCGAAGACTTTAAAGACAAGTGCAGGTTGGTTGCAAAAGGCAACAGAGTGGGCAGAATGTTTACGTTGAATGTAGACATGCCTGAAATGAGTGCTGCAATGTTTGCAAATGGTTCAGGAGTTGTTGCAGAAATGTGCAGAGATTGAAGTCTATGCAGACAAAAGGAATTGTGACAGGGCTGCCAAAATTTAAAGTGGAAGGTATGCAGAAAATATGTGAAGCATGCCAATTTGGGAAGCAAACAAAGCATGTGTTTCCACGTAACAAATATGTGAGCAGAAATGCACTAGATCTTGTGCATTCAGATGTATGGGGTCCTACGAAGACCATATCTATGGGAGGCTGCAGGTATTATGTGACTTTCATTGATGACCACACAAGGAAAGTGTGGGTATATTTCATGAAGGAGAAGAGTGAGGTGTTCACTCACTTTCAGAATTTCAGAGTTTTGGTTGAAAAGCAAACAGGGAAATATGTAAAGTGCCTAAGGTCAGATGGAGGGGGAGAGTACTTCTCCAATGAGTTCTCTGAATTCTTGAAGAAGAATGGTATTCGGAGACAGTTCACATGCAGATATACTCCGCAGCAAAATGGAGTTGCTGAGCGGAAAAACAGGCACATTGCTGAGATTGCGCGAGCATTGATGGAAGAGAAGAATATGCCGCATTGCTATTGGGCTGAGGCTGTTTCTACAGCAGTATACATCATGAACAGGACTCCAACTGTAGCCATACATGATGTAACTCCAGAGGAGAGGTTTACTGGCAGAAAACCAGATTTATCTCATCTAAAAGTTTTTGGATGCATTGCATATGTGCATGTGCCAGATGAGCTCAGAACTAAGCTGGATCCGAAAGCTGAAAAATGTGTGTTTATTGGATATTCCCTTGAGCAAAAGGGATACAGGTGTTATAACCCTGCTACACGTGAGCTGAGGGTAAGCAAGGATGTTGTGTTTGATGAGATGAGCAGCTGGTATGTTGCTGAAAAAGAAGCTGTTGGGGCTGATGTGAGTGGAAGTGTGGTTGCACAGAATGCAGGTCAGCAATCACAGTCTTTGAGTGGACCAGGAGAGTCCTCATCTAGTGGGTCTGTTGATAGACCATGGAGTGGCAGGCTGCGTCATAATACCAGCCCTGCAAATGTGATTACTACATCACGTAAAGGAAAAGAGAAAATGGTTGAGCCCCTTGGTATGCCTGACATTTCTGCAGGGCATTCTCATGTTGATGGAGAGTCTAGTGGCTCAGATATGAGCCTTGATGAGGAGCTTGGGATCCCAGCTATGAGAACACCTGGTGTAAAGAAGGCTATGGAAGCCATGAATGAAAAGCTGCGAAGATCAGGGAGAGTGAAGAACCCTGTGCAGAGATTTACATATGATGGTTATGTGGCACATCACTATGCATATATGGCAAAGGTTGTGCAGGTTGTTGAGCCCACATGCATTGATGAGGCTATTGGAAATGTGTGTTGGGAGAAAGCTATGGATGAGGAGATGGATGCACTATATGAAAATGAAACTTGGGATTTAGTGCAATTGCCAGAAGGCAAGAAAGCCATTGGATGCAAGTGGGTGTACAAAGTTAAACATAACAGTGATGGAAGCATAAACAGGTACAAGGCTAGATTGGTAGCCAAAGGATATGCGCAGACATATGGGATTGATTATGAGGAAACTTGATCACCGTTGCCAAGATGGCAACAGTGAGAGTTGTGATAGCAGTGGCTGCGTCAAAGCAATGGTCTTTACATCAAATGGATGTAAAGAATGCATTCTTGCATGGGGATTTGCAAGAAGAGGTGTATATGTTGCAGCCACCTGGTTATGAGGATGAGGGTCACCCCGAGCATGTTTGCAGGTTGAAGAAAGCCTTGTATGGCTTAAAGCAAGCACCAAGAGCATGGTCTGACAAGATTTCTGAATATCTTGTCACTATTGGCTTTCATGTAGCCAATGCAGATTTTTCATTGTATGTGAGACATGGTGATAGAGGGGTTGTGCTTGTTGTCATCTATGTAGATGACTTGATCATTACGGGGGACCATGATGCAGCGATCTTTGATGTAAAGATCTTGCTTAGACAGAAGTTTGAGATGAAGGATCTGGGGGAGCTCAGATATTTCTTGGGCATTGAGGTGATTAGGTCACCACATGGTATTGGATTACTGCAGAGACAGTATGGCTTGGACATGTTGTCCAAGTATGGTATGACAGGCTGTAAGCCTATTTCTGTGCCATTGGATCAGAATGGCAAGTTGAGTGCAGATTCAGGAGAGATCTTGGAGGATCCTACTATGTACAGGAGCATAGTAGGAAGTTTGATCTACATGACGATCACCAGACCAGATTTGAGCTATGCTGTTGGGTTGGTGAGTCAGTTTATGCAGGTTCCACGGAAACCGCATTTGGATGCTGTGAGACGCATACTGAGGTATGTGAAGTCTACTTTACATTGTGGACTATTCTATGAGACTGGGACAGAGATATGTGTACATGGGTACACAGATGCTGATTGGGCTGGTAGTATCTCAGACAGAAGATCTACTAGTGGATTCATGTTTTCTTTGGGGAGTGCTGCTGTGACTTGGAGCAGCAAGAAGCAGCCTACGGTTGCTCTATCGAGTACGGAGGCCGAGTACAGAGGAGCTGCTATGGCAGCATGTGAGGTATCTTGGTTGAGAAAGCTACTTGCAGATTTGGGTCTATCAGTGGATAGACAAGTTGTCATTTTCTGTGACAACATTAGTAGTATACAGTTGGCCAGGAACCCAGTCTTTCATGTTCGTACGAAGCACATAGAGGTCCACTACCACTTCGTCAGAGAGAAGGTCTTGGCAGGAGACCTTGACCTTGTTTATGTCAGCACAGAGGACCAGGTAGCTGACATCTTCACCAAAGCATTGGGTACAGAGAAGCTCCGCAGATTCAGGGCTTCGCTTGGTGTACATGAGATGGAGTTGAGCTCGAGGGGGGGTGTTGAGATATCGAGCTCTAGTGAGGCGGTGGACACTGATGACCCACCTGGGGGATAGGCCCCGCACTTACACCACTGGCATGGTTGGTGAGATCTTGGGTGATATGCGGCCAGTGGGATGACAGGCTGTGTGACAGCCACTCTAGAGACTGGCATAGTTATAGCGCCAGCTCATTTAGTCGGGTTCACACTATAGAGAACCCGTGTATGTATTTGGTTGAGTACCTTTCATATTGTGTGTACTCTTATTCTTGTATATGGTGTGTTGAGTGTTGAGTAGAGAAGAAGAAGATTTTCAGCCTCTCACCTTGTGTGTTCTCTATTAGGGTTTTGTGAGTGTGTGTGTGTGCTTGCAAGAGCTCAAGCTCTCTTCCCCCCTGCATCTTTTCATCATCAAGATGGAGCATGATGATGGCTTGTGCCCTCTCATCATCTTCAATATCTTCAGCTTTAGCTCAATCAATAACCTTAGTGCTGGAGATGAATGGCCAAAAACCTTTGGACATCATCTTGTACTTGACAAGAACTTGCCAAGTGTGGAAGCCCTCTCCTAAGAACTTCTTAATTTGGGTGTTTTCCTTTGACATTGGGTATTAAAGGAAGATTACAAGAGTGTAATGGGCTGATTTATGAAGAAAAAAACCAGAAAATTTGTGATGTTTTGGCTTAAGTAGAAAGAGAATGGCTTATGAGAGTGCAACAACCCTTAATCAAGCCAAGGATGTTGCATAAAAAGGAGATTAAGTTGATGAAGCTTATGGTTTAGCACTTAGGGTTTGTGCCCAACCACTAATTCTGATAGAGATGAGCTTCATTAGTGTCAAAGAACACTTTCTTTGGTGATTAAGATCACTGTTAGTGTTTAGCAACACTATTAGTGCTTAAGAGCACATTTTTAGCGTCTAATGACACTTGCATTGATTAGATTCATCATTAGTGTTTAAGAACACACTTAGTGTTTAGAAACACTCTGAAATAGCTCCCCTTTGGTGGATTAGTAGATCATTAGTGTTAATCAACACTATTAGTGTTTATGAACACTAATATCAAGCTCTTGAGCAAGCTTTCATGGTGGAGAAATTCAGTAGCTGCCTGGACTTTTGCCTCTCCCATGCACAATTCAGGCTGCCATTAGGGCTGAAATTTGAGATGTTAAGCCCTTAATTCAGGCCGCCATTAGGGCTAAAATTTGAGATGTTAAGTCCTTAGGTCATGGGCTTTAAAAGCCCTAACATGCCTCAGGCCAATGGTACCCACACATGGCGAATCGCTACGACATCAATAGCGCAGAAAAACGGGCACCGGCCTGCTCAGTGCTTAGCGACGTAGCTCAGTGAGATGAAAACCAGCAATTGCGTGTACGAATCTGAGCGCCCGGAGGTATTCTTCAACTTCCTAGTTGAAAGCACGCAAAGATACGACCTCCACAAGTAGCTGGAAGGCCTCCACTGGCTGGGGGTAGATGATATGCACTCAAAAACCACTTTTTTGACCTAGTATACACCTTGCAAGTTGCCTAGCTCTAGATACCATGTTAGAATTCGTGGTGCTCATGCTAGATTCAAACATGTGGAGGAGAGAGACCCCAAAATACAAGAAGAGATCTTGCTTATTAAGTTGCTTAGAAATACAACTTGGCTTTTGCACTCTACCAAATGCCTTCTAGCTTTGCCTTTAAACAGGTGAGCTAGTGGACCATAAGTCCATTCACACACACACCCTTCTCCTACCCTTTTACATGACCTTAGTCTTTTAATAAAAATGCTGCCCACATGGGAGAGAAGCGGATGCATCAACATGCTACCCCCTACTGAAATTCAGCAGAAAATCGGCATAAATTTAATAACATGCCCACGAGAAACCCACAAAAATGCATTAAAAATGCCTTTTTTACCATAAAAATGCTCTTAAAATTTTCTAAATAATTAGGAAACATTCCTAAAAATTACAGAAATTTAGGGAATCCTTTCTACCAAAAAATATCCACAATAGCATGTGTGTTATTTTGGTAAAAAATCTGTAAAATGCTTATTTTAACCATAAAAATAAGAAAAAAATAGCATTTTCACTCACAAAATTTCTCCACAACGTCGATACGTCCATCCAAGTCAAGAAGGATCACGTTACGACCGCCATATTAATGTTCCTAATGCATAGGCCACCAAAATAAACCAAAAAATAACATTTTTTGCGTAGTAAATGTTAAAATTTACTTTAAGAATGCTAATAATTTGGAATAATGAGAGAAAATTAACAGGAGAAAAAATATCAAAAATTCTGCATAGTTAAAACCCTAAATATATCTCTAGCTAATCACTATGCATAAACCAAGTATATACTCATTCACCCGACCACCCCCCCGAGCCCAAGAGTGTACACATTAATACAATGAAGTACCACATACCTAACCTTGGTGTCCCATACCACCAAGAGATATGACTTCAATCTAGCAACACATAGGTCTAGCATGAAATGTCAAGAGAGTAGATACAATGCTCTACATAAGAGAGAACATCCCTTGAGAGTTCCCCATGCCCCTAAATATATAGGAGGGCCCTCAAGTGACTCTTGACTCTCCATTTCCATGTGTGACCCTTGGTTGCGTGACCCTAACCTCAACCGAAGGTTAGACATAACCCTTGCCCCACTAGAGCATGCTCCCATGCTCACATGCCTAGAGTGGGTTAGTGTATGCGCATATAATGTGCACATAACAGTAGGTGGGACAGTTGGTTGGGGGATAATGCCAGGGGTAATTTTCAGGGGCTATATGTATGGTCCTCCATCCACAAATGTGCATGGATATGGTTATGCAGGTGGATATGCAAGTTATAAGAAGGAGCATATTGGAGATGGGCAGGCATCTTACTGACCCACGTTTCTCTCGTGGACATGGTCTAACACCAAATTACTAGAATTTATTCCTAAAGATATTTTCTGAAGATAATTCTCCATTTATCTGATAAATTAATCGTGATTTCTAATTATAAGGGTAAATATCCAAAATTATGAAAATCCATTCTTCCTTGGACAAAATAGAACTAGAAATAATTCTATTCGTAAATAATGGAATTTAACAAAGATGTTTCTTTTTTCCATGATCCTTTTTGCGAATATGCATACATCATTTATTTAAAATATTCACATAGAATTATACTAAAATATTCTTTTCTCCATTTGGACCTAGGCATCAACATGCCCTAAATTATCTACGTAGAATTATGATCAAACTTTCTCTTTTGATAACAAAACTAATTTATGCATTTTTTCTAATTAAAGGAACAATGAAAATTCTACTTTTTAATATATAAAAATACCCATGTATATACCATGAATATACCTATTTTGAAATATGACAAAAATTTCTCTTTTAATATTTAAAATGTTTGTTCATAGAATATCGTGAAAATTCCTCTTTTTGTATCTAGATTTTTATGCATACACATATAAAAATAAATATAATAAAAATTTCTCTTTTCTCCATTTAAACATTTATGCATAAATACTATAAAAGTAGTTTCAAAAAATGTAACAAAAATCCTTCTTTTAGCATTAAAATGCTTATGCATAGAATATGATGAGAATTCCTCTTTGTGCATTATCAATTTTATGCATAGAATTAAATTCATTTTTTTAAGGATAAAAATTTTGCCACAGCTTTGTTGCATTTTCTAAGAATACTCAAAAATTCTACTTTTAATATTTACTCCTAATTATCTAAAATATGGTGGGATTTTCTCTTTTAATCTAAAAATTCATTATGCATACCTAAGCATAATTATATTTAAACCTCTTGTTTATTTTTAAAAATATCCCATTATCATTTTGATATGAAAATAATTACAAAAATGTAAGCATAAACTCTCTTTCAACTTAAAATAAATAATTATGAATTTTCTAATCGTAAAACAAGCTTGAATGAATTAATCCTCATTTTGATTAGAATAAAAATCATAAAAATGCTTAATCTCTATCTCTAGCTTGTTAAGCCTAGAGTTTTGGTTAAGAAAATGAGATTAATACTAAGATCCATCCTTCCAAGAAGGATTCAACCATAAAGATAAGTAATCTTTCTAAAAGAGAGATTTACTAATCAAAAACATTATATTAAAGCATAAAAGATTAGAATTAAACCATTTAAACATTATGAATCACTAAAAGCTTGGTTTTAAGAAAAAATCATTGATTAAAATGCTTCCCAAGCATTAGAGAGGTTGAGAAGAAGATTACCATCGAAAAAGATAGAAAAACACCATTGATTTAAGCTTACCCTTGGTTTTTGGCTTGATTCTTAGAGAGAAGTGAAGCCCACAAGAGAAAGCTTGGCCACCAAGAAGAAGAGGGTAATCTCCAAGAGAGGATGAAGACTAGTGAAGCTCCAAAGCTTCCCAAAGAAGAGGCAAAATAGAGGGATAATAAAATTACACTAATTTAAAGATAATACTGGCATGTAAATACACAAAGATAAAAATACAAAGGAATGAGCGTCTATTTAAAGGTGAGGGAGGCCACCAACCAAGTCCAACTGGGATCTATAGGCTTCCAGCTTCAATTTGATCCATTTTAGACCAATTTGGCTCACTTTTTGATCCAATTTGAAAGAGGAGAGAGGAGAGATGAAAAAATCTCATTTTTTTGAATTAAAAATGTGAAGTAATGATGTGAATTAGGTGCCTCCTTCACTGAGGTGTCAAAAATTCACTTTTTTACTAATAAACCTCATTTTTTAAAATCATAAAAATGCTTAATCTCTATCTCTAGCTTGTTAAGCCTAGAGTTTTGGTTAAGAAAATGATATTAATACTAAGATCCATCCTTCCAAGAAGGATTCAACCATAAAGATGAATAATCTTTCTAAAAGAGAGACTTACTAATAAAAAATATCATACTTAAGCATAAAAGATTAGCATTAAACCATTTAAACATTATAAATCACTAAAATCTTGGTTTTTAAAAAAAACCATTGATTAAAATACTTCCCAAGCATTAGAGAGGTTGCGAAGAAGATTACCATTCAAAAAGATAGAAAAACACCATTGATTTAGGCTTACCCTTGGTTTTTGGCTTGATTCTTTAGAGAGAAGTGAATACCACAAGAGAACGCTTGGCCACCAAAATGAAGAGGGTAATCTTCAAGAGAGGATGAAGATTAGTGAAGCTCCAAAGCTTCCCAAAGAAGAGGCAAAATAGAGGGATAATAAAATTGCACTAATTTGAAGATAATATTGGTATGTAATACACAAAGATAAAAATACAAAGGAATGAGGGTCTATTTAAAGGTGAGGGAGGCCACCAACCAAGTCCAAGTGGGATCTAGAGGCTTCCACCTTCAGTTTGATCCATTTTAGACAAGTTTTGGACCAGTTTGGCTCACTTTTGATCCAGTTTGAAAGAGGAGAGAGAAGAGAAGGAAATATCTCATTTTTATGAGTTAAAAATGTGAAGTAATGATGTGAATTAGGTGCCTCCATGAGCCCCCTCCTTTCTTTTTTTTAACCTATAAACCTCATTTTTTAACTAATAAACCCAGTACTTAGTCAACTCTTCATCTTATGTGAGAATTTACTCATTTTTGAAGGATTTTCTTTTATTCTTTGCATTTTTCTTATTGAAATACTTGGATTAATCCTATTGGCCCTTTAGAACACTCTTTGGACCTTAATCAAAAAATTTTGAAAATGTGGACCCTTAGGCTAAGGTGTCTAATACACATATTCAATTAATTTTTAATGCATATTAGAAAACTCTTTTTGAACTTCTGTTTCAAGGGAATTCATCTTAAATAAAAGGGATGACTTTATATCAAGAAATATCTCAAAACTGTGTTATCTATCTCTAGAATATTTTCTCTCTCTAGATCAAAAACAAAGGGAAACAATGTTTTCTTGCATTCTGAAATAGGGGATAATTACAAGGGATTGAGAGGAGAGCTTGTACATCTTTTAGGGCTGAGGAGGAGCCTTACATCCTCTCCCACTTGAAAAACGCAAGATGTTCTTATCTCGCAAAGTGGGGGTAGACCTTTATCAGTTCTTCTTCTTTCTCCCAAGTGGCATCCTCTAAAGGATAGAGCTTCCACTTGACTAGAAACTCTCTAAGGACTCTTTTTCTGAGAGCCTTTTCCCGAACATCAAGGATTTCTTCGGGTTGGAGTTCCATCTGGCCTTGAGTCTGAGAAGTCAACTGTTCATCATCCAGCACATGAGGCGGGCTAGGTACATACTTCTTAACTAAGCTAACATGGAATACATTATGTACTTTAAGATAGGAAGGTAGAAGAAGTTCATAAGCTAGATCTCCTACTTTCTTAGTAATGGCGTACGGCCCACAGTATCTTGGAGATAGTTGTTTATACTTTCCTAGAGATAAAGAACTTCTCTTGGGTCGTACACTAATGAAGACCATATGTGATTCTTCAAATACTCTATCCGTTCTTTTCTTGACTACATACTGCTTTTGTCTATCCTAGGTAGCCTTATTATCTTTGCGGATTGCCTCCATTTGCTACTCCATATCATCAAGCATCTATCTAGACATCTCGGCCCTGATGAATGGGTCAAACCAAGTTAATGGTGTGAGGCAATCTTGTCCGTACTATAGAGCTTTGAATGGGCTCATCCCAATACTTCGGTGATAAGAGGCATTATAAACAAACTCCACTAGATGTAAGTAGCTTAGCCACTTCTTGGGTTCTCTACCACAGCATGACCGAAGAATATCTTCAATTACTTGGTTTACTCTTTCAGTCTGGCCATCTGTCTCTCGAGATGATAAGCTGTACCGAGATCTAAGGAAGTTCCCTCATTAGGAATTTTTCAGACCCAAAGAGGGCCTCTAGGATTAACTTTTGATTAGGAATGGACCAATAGGAAGAGGGCTAGGTGCACATTTTTAACTTCTTTGACCCTAGGGGACCTAGGCTTTGGTTTGCTAATGGGGCCTAATTACTGCTCTTGTCCCCCTACCTCCTGGGCCCAAACTTAGAGGTCCCCCCACCTAGAATCGCGTAGATTAAAAACCCTAAAAATTAAAAAAATTTAAATTTTTTTTCAAAAGTGTGTTTTCCCTCTCAAACTTTCCCCCAACATACTCTAGGTTTGGAAAGGTCATTTTGAACCTCTTTCTTCCTCTTCTAAGCTCTCCATTGCTACAAAAACTCCATACCTTTTAAGCTCTCCCTCCTTGTCAAGCTCTGTAAGGTTCCCCCCTTCCACAAATAGGGGAAACACTTAAGATAGTCCGCTAAGTCTTATCTTAGAGAAAATTTCCTACTCATCGACACCTTGACCATACAGAGATTCAAGGATACGATTCATAGGTAAGACCTAGTTCTATCCCGCAGGGGGAGCGTGGTCTTCTAAAATCAAATCACCCATAGGGAGGGTAATTGATCACATAAATTGGGCAACTACAAGACTTGATTTCTAGAGGCAACGCTTTTTTCCTCATCCATGCAAGGCACAGCCCGCTGGCCTAGTCTTCTAGAATAGAGTTGCCCGAGAACTTATTTATCTAGCGTAGGGCTTTCACTTAATCTGTTGGAAAGCTACCCGACTAATCGGGTCCACCCGTCCGTAGGATGGTGCCGTCGGGGCATTCCATCCTCCCACTTTCTACCCTACTCACGCGTCAATTTGTTTTCTAATTAATCCTACCACACTGTTTGACATAAATAAACATGTTCCTTAATTAAGGCCCTTTTCACAAGGTTTGTTAAAACAACCTTTTTCTACAATACAATCATACCAAAGACAAGATTTATAAAAACAAAGTTTAAACATGAATCAATTTCATACAAGCCAAACCAGCTCTCTTATTCTTTTCCTTTATACCGCCGATGATCTAGAATTCGGCCTTCCAGCCTCTACATGCTGGGCAAAACCCTACGGGACCATACACCTCATCGTCGGCCGCTGGCGAGGACTCAAGCCGGCCTGTCGCCCTCTCAGGCTCCATCGCTCGATCCTCCCGTCCCTCAGAGGGATGTCTGCGCACTAGGGTGGGCTAATTCACTGCACTAGCCTGGGCCCTCAGAACTAGGCAGCATCACAAATCACTCGTCTCAATCGGCAAACCTCATTCTCCCAATGGTATGAGGGATACCATGGGCCAACTCCGGGCCTTACTAACGTCTCCGCCGTCCGGCTACACAAGCACAAGAACGGGGCAGTGTCAAGGCAGGGAGAAGTTGTACCTGTACCTTAATTTAACCAAGATAACAATGCATTTACTCACTAAACCATATGACTAGGATCCATGTCACCTTCTTTAAGAAAACAATCTTTTTCACAAAGATTTTAGCATTTCAACTTGAGATTACGATAAGACATTCTTTATTAAGGCATATGCTATTGCTTAAAAGAATACAAACTTTAAATAGTAAATCAATCAAATAGATCACTATTAACAATTAATAGAGAAGCCGGGGCCATACCTCAACCCCTAAGAATGATATATAATTGAAAAACAAAATATGTATATACCTCATAGAAATTTATCGTTTATCGTTGCCTTTGCTCGTTATTAACAAGAGCTTTAGAATATAAAGTCTTCTAATACCTTCTCTTATGATTGAAATCATCCAATCATCTCCAAGCTTTATCTCCTCTTACTCATACTGTGACTCTTCTCTCTTTCTAAGATCTATGGCAAAATAGCCTTCTCTTACAGGGCTACGGCATACTCTTTCTCTAAAAGAAAAGCTATGGAGTTTTGGTCTCTTCCTCCGAAAGACTATAGCAATCTAAGCTTCTTTTCTGAGATATTAGATAAGAATGAAGGGATATATGCATCTCAAACTCTAGGATTACCTTGAGGCTACTTGCTGTCTTCTCACAGTTTTCTCTGTATAGAGACCCTGACAGAAACAGAAAATTGTTTCAGCCATAACTCTCTGATGAAAACTCAGAATATGGTCATATAACCAGTCAAAAGAACGGGAAGACATCTGGTCTACAAGCCAACGTGGGCAGAATAGGCAAAACCGTGTGTATATGGCCACAAACGCGCCATCTTCGAAAACGCATTGTTTTTTCACATTTTTAGTATGCATGGACTCTAAATATGTAAAAGTACTCTAAATATGACCTCTTATCATCTAAACTCGAAATTCTATTTTTGGGAATACTTATCTCTTATTAATAGAACTATTCTTATGTTCTTATTTCTTTTAGGATTTTTGGAGCTAATATTTTTATTCTAACACTTTCCTAATGTTTCTAGACTTGTTGTCTCACTCTTCTCTCCTTACTGAATTCTATATTAAAAGAGACACATATATACATGGCTTGGGAGGGACCTTACAATCTCCCCCACTTAAAAGATTCGAGATGTCCTCATCTCGCGAGCTGGGGTAGTATCTAAGTAAATCCTCCTGTCTCTTTCAAGGTGGTGTCCCCACTAGGTAGAAATCTTCTAAAGTTAATTGGCCTTATTATCCTAAGTTCATGCATCCATATATCTCTCAAATGCTATGAACCTTCGAATTCCTTATTTTATACCCCCATGTAATATGGTACTTAATAAATTATAATAGAAAAACGTAAAGAAATCAATCTATTACGCAATCTAACCTATGATAGCAATTTCATAATCTTAGTATCGTCGTGTAGAATACCTCTATTCATCATGCACACTACTTCACATGAATCTTGCACCAATCCTCTTCTATTTACTCATAGAAATACTTGTTGAATTTGATTATCTTTAACCCTGCTATCTCTATTTCTTGACCTAATTTTTGCTCTAGCTCATGATTCCTTGTAGACGCCAGGGGTGGGCTTGACATTCATCTTGAATTAGGAGACCTCTTCTTGATTAACATGGAAGGACTCATGTCCTTCTCGACACTTTCTATATTTTTTTTTTAAAAAAAACCTTTATCACAGTCTCTGGCTATAATTATGGCTTCTAAAATAGAGAATAGTTTTACATTCTTGATGAGGTTATTCAAAGGTAGATTAAGCTTCCAAATGAATCAATGGAGAAGAGTTACCTCATCCATCTTTGGAGCTAATCGAAGAATTTTAACAAAAGTTTGGTGGTATTCTTTTAGGGTCTTCCTTTCATGGCATCTCATAACTTGATTCTGGTTCTAGTGGGTTAGATTGACAACAGTGCTTCTAACTAATTTGGCATTTCTTACGATTTTTAAACGCGAGAAAGGGTGAGCTTGCTTCTTTCATTATATCCATTAAAAGTTCAAAACTATCAAATACTTATCATAGCACCACATTTGAAGGCAGTCAAGATTAATACATCTAAGATCTTCATTTTTTTTAGAATTACACATCTGGTGCCTTGGGATTGACACATCCAAAGATTATTAGGATTAACACGTATGAGATGATTAGTTTTTTGAAAATTACACATCTAGTATCTTGGGATTAACACATCTAATAGCATGATCCTCTGGGAATTACACATCTGAAGTTAGACCCATGTTTGTCTGAGATGGGTTCCAGATCTTGGATGATCGTCCTAGTGTAAAGCATCCAATGGATGGCATTCACACGTTAACTATTCAAATCTTAATGGAATTATAATCTTAATAATTTACAATATGCAAGTTAATGAGATATATCCTGAAAATTTCTCTAAACAAGTTTCGGTCTATCCTTCTAGTCATTCAGTCTCTCACTAGTTTCTTAATTTGATCACCCTATGTTTTTCCTCACAAAAGGTTTTCTCTCCAATCTTATTTCTCAAGTTTATTGTACAAATATCTTGCGTGTGCACCCCCAAGATACAAGCACAATTTCATAGGATGATTGTCTCAACATGTGAGGATATTCAAATCACTTCTATGGCCAGTAGAGATGATTGATTCGTCCTCATATGATAAACAATCACTTGTTTTAATCCCTTTGATAGTTAACCTTTGAAAAATAAATCCTAGAAACTAAGATCGGCTCTGATACCACTTGTAAGGTTCCCCCCTTCCACAAATAGGGGAAACACTTAAGATAGTCCGCTAAGTCTTATCTTAGAGAAAATTTCCTACTCATCGACACCTTGACCATACAGAGATTCAAGGATACGATTCATAGGTAAGACCTAGTTCTATCCCGCAGGGGGAGCGTGGTCTTCTAAAATCAAATCACCCATAGGGTAATTGATCACATAAATTGGGCAACTACAAGACTTGATTTCTAGAGGCAACGCTTTTTTCCTCATCCATGCAAGGCACAGCCGCTGGCCTAGTCTTCTAGAATAGAGTTGCCCGAGAACCTATTTATCTAGCGTAGGGCTTTCACTTAATCTGTTGGAAAGCTACCCGACTAATCGGGTCCACCCGTCCGTAGGATGGTGCCGTCGGGGTATTCCATCCTCCCACTTTCCACCCTACTCACGTGTCAATTTGTTTTCTAATTAATCCTACCACACTGTTTGACATAAATAAACATGTTCCTTAATTAAGGCCCTTTTCACAAGGTTTGTTAAAACAACCTTTTTCTACAATACAATCATACCAAAGACAAGATTTATAAAAACAAAGTTTAAACATGAATCAATTTCATACAAGCCAAACCGGCTCTCTTATTCTTTTCCTTTATACTGCCGATGATCTAGAATTCGGCCTTCCAGCCTCTAGATGCTGGGCAAAACCCTACGGGACCATACACCTCATCGTCGGCCGCCGCTGGCGAGGACTCAAGCCGGCCTGTCGCCCTCTCAGGCTCCATCGCTCGATCCTCCCGTCCCTTAGAGGGATGTCTGCGCACTAGGGTGGGATAATTCACCACACTAGCCTGGGCCCTCAGAACTAGGTAGCATCACAAATCACTCGCCTCAATCGGCAAACCTCATTCTCCCAATGGTATGAGGGATACCATGGGCCAACTCCGGGCCTTACTAACGTCTCCGTCGTCCGGCTACACAAGCACAAGAACGGGGCAGCGTCAAAGCAGGGAGAAGTTGTACCTGTACCTTAATTTAACCAAGATAACAATGCATTTACTCACTAAACCATATGACTAGGATCCATGTCACCTTCTTTAAGAAAACAATCTTTTTCACAAAGATTTTAGCATTTCAACTTGAGATTACGATAAGACATTCTTTATTAAGGCATATGCTATTGCTTAAAAGAATACAAACTTTAAATAGCAAATCAATCAAATAGATCACTATTAACAATTAATAGAGAAGCCGGGGCCATACCTCAACCCCTAAGAATGATATATAATTGAAAAACAAAATATGTATATACCTCATAGAAATTTATCGTTTATCGTTGCCTTTGCTCGTTATTAACAAGAGCTTTAGAATATAAAGTCTTCTAATACCTTCTCTTATGATTGAAATCATCCAATCATCTCCAAGCTTTATCTCCTCTTACTCATACTGTGACTCTTCTCTCTTTCTAAGATCTATGGCAAAATAGCCTTCTCTTACAGGGCTACGGCATACTCTTTCTCTAAAAGAAAAGCTATGGAGTTTTGGTCTCTTCCTCCGAAAGACTATAGCAATCTAAGCTTCTTTTCTGAGATATTAGATAAGAATGAAGGGATATATGCATCTCAAACTCTAGGATTACCTTGAGGCTACTTGCTGTCTTCTCACAGTTTTCTCTGTATAGAGACCCTGACAAAAATAGAAAATTATTTCGGCCATAACTCTCTGATGAAAACTCAGAATATGGTCATATAACTAGTCAAAAGAACGGGAAGACATCTGGTCTACAAGCCAACGCGGGCAGAATAGGCAAAACCATGTGTATATGGCCACAAACGCGCCATCTTTGGAAACGCGTTGTTTTTTCACATTTTTAGTATGCATGGACTCTAAATGTGTAAAAGTACTCTAAATATGACCTCTTATTATCTAAACTCGAAATTCTATTTTTGGGAATACTTATCTCTTATTAATAGAACTATTCTTATGTTCTTATTTCTTTTAGGATTTTTGGAGCTAATATTTTTATTCTAACACTTTCCTAATGTTTCTAGCCTTGTTGTCTCACTCTTCTCTCCTTATTGAATTCTATATTAAAAGAGACACATATATACATGGCTTGGGACGGACCTTACAATCTCCCTCAGTCTCAAGCTCCCTCTCCCTCTTTCTTCCTTTCCTAAGCTCTCCATTGCTGCAGAAACTCCATCCCTCTCAAGCTCTCCCTCCTTCTCAAGCTCCCTCCCTCTCAATCTCCCTCTCTCTCTCTCTCTCAAGCTCCCTCCCTCTCCATTGCTGCAGAAACTCTATCCCTCTTTAGTCTACTCTAGGTTCAGGAAGCCTATTCTCAAACTCTAACCCTCTTTTAATCTTTCCATTGCTGCACTGAAAACCCTGAACTTTCTCTCCTTTCCACTCCTCTGTTGTAAAAAACAAGCTTTTCTTTTCCCTTCTTCTCTTTTCTTACCACCATGGCCTCTTCCAATAATGTGCGAAGACCTAGGGAGAAGGTGGAAGAACTTGTGCTGCATAACACAAGAGATGAGAATGGAGTTTGGGCTCCAACAAGATTCAGGGTTGGGGCTTGGGTCTACATGCAGCCAAGCTCTAAGGGACCACATCGAGTGCGTCAACTGGGGAATATGCTACATCTTGGAAGGGGCAGCTACAAGGCTTCAAGCATACTAAGAAGGAAGGACTGGTTGCCATAGTGCAACATGTGTATACCCTTGGAGACCTGTACATTCAAGGCCAACGACCAAGGTTTCCTTCAAATTGTTAGTGTAACATAAACATAGCTTTAACAACATGCTAATATTAGATTTTTTGTTTCAAATTTTCTTATGATTCTCCATTTTCTAATGTCTCTCTGCAGATATTTTCCCCTCTATGAGGAACAACCACTCAAAAGCCTCACTGGAGTTTTCTATGCTATGCATGCATCCATTGGAGAGGCAATGTTTGTATCTCAAAGCCCAAGTGATCTTGTACAGAATAATATCTTTTTCTTTTCTCACTCATATTTTATAGATAAAAAACCAAGTTTATTTGGCAAGCTAGAGGAGATCCCCAACCCCCCTCTTAACAATCCCAAATGGCTTAAACCTGATGCCTAGACCATCTTATGCTTAAAGTTTAAGATGGTAAGTGATATCAAGACATCACTCAAGTTTTCAAAGGCATCTAGGTCAGTAAGGCTAAATTAGTTTTGTCCTTTACATGTTTTTGTGCACATGTTCAATTCCATTCCAATGCACCAAACAAAAACAATGTATATTTGTAAGGAGGTACGGTCTGACCTCATTCAAGGATTACTAGGGGAGGGTTGGGAGGTTAATGAGGGGTCACATCAAGCTGATGTGTACAAGTGCAACGTAGTAGATTCTACAGTGTCTTTTAGGTTCTTGAAGGCACGCTCTATTTTGTACATGCATCTGCACTACCAAAGATGGATGCAAAAGCACGGGACATGGATCCCACTTCAAGCCTCAGAAGAAGAAATTATGCTTATTGTAAGATTCCTCCTCAGCCTGAATATCAAATAAGCCTCTACTTCAATCCCTTGTAATCATTCTATGATTCTGAATACAAGAAAATATCATTTTTCCTTGTTTTGCATAGTGAGATAAAAAAAATTCTAGAGAGTTAAATCAAAATTGGGATATTTTTGGATAAATAAATTCTTCATATATCAAAAAAATGTTTCCCTGAAATAGAAAATCAAAATAGATTTTCCAAGGTGCAATTGGAGTTAATTAAAATTGATTCAAAAGACCTTAGCCTAAGAGTCCAGATTTTTGAAAAAAATTTGATTATGGTCCAATTAAGGTTCCTATGGAGGACTAATAAGATTAATCCAAGTGTTGGGATAAGATAAATCCAAAGAACAAAAGAAAATACCCAAAAATGAGTAAATGTCCACATAAGATGAAGAGTTGACCAAGTACTAGGTTTATTAGTTAAAAATTATGGTTTACTAATAAAAAATGAGATATTTTGGAGTAATCATGCATTTTTGACACGTGTAAGGAAAAGGGAGACCTTCAAGGCGCTGCCTATTTCACATGCTTGGATGAGTCTAAAACTTAAAAATAATTAGATATTTTTATCTCTCCTCTCTCCTAAATCAAACCAAATAAAAAAGGAAGCCAAACTGGTCTAAAACTTGTCCAAATTCAACCAAACTAAAGCTAAAAAATTCTAGAACTCAGTTGGACTTAGTTAGTAGCCTCCCTCTCCTATAAATAAACCCTCATTCCTTTGTATTATTATCTGTGAACTAAACTATGCCGGTATTACTCTAAACTAAGCTTAATTTATATTATCCTCTAAAAACCTCTACAAAATTGAAGAAATTGGAGCTTCTCTCTCTCTTCAATCTTCCTTGGTGACTCCTACGACATACCAAACCAATTGATTGGTTGGGGTCCTCTGACTAAAGAATCAAGCATTTTAGGAGGTAAAGAGTGGATTATGGTCTTTTTTCTATAATTTCTAAATGTTTCTTTCTTCTCAATCCCTCTCAAGCTTGAGAAGCTTTAATTTGAATGGCTTTTGAATATTATTGAAATGTTTTAATGTATTGTAATAAAGAAACACATAAATTTTTATTTATGCTTAATTTTAATGGTTTTTAAGCATTTCTTTCTCTCCCCCAAAGAAAGGTCATTCCTATGACCTATTCTCAATCCAAATGAATCTTCTCATGGAGCATTTCTCTAATCTGAAAGTAATTTTTATGCTTGTCTAATTGGAGGCCAAAATAATAGCTTTTTAATGCTTTTATGATATTTATTTCATAGAGAAATTATGAATCAATCCATAATTGGATAATGATCCAATTAGTGGTCATTCTAATCATATTAATAATATTAAACTTCATTCTCTCAATTAAATTGAGAATTATCAGTAATAGCAGAGCGAAGCTATGGTAAAATTTTTGTAAAATAAACACATAAAATATTTTTGTTTATAATATGAAAAGAGGACTTCCTACCATATTCTAGGAATTATCATCCTATATTAATTGAATGATTCTCATTGTAATTATAAAAAAGTTTATTTTTATGATTATGCATAATTAGTAAATTAAAAAAAAGAGAAATTTTTGATAATTTATTTTTATGTTAAAAGAGTAATTCCCAAGACATTGGAAATCCATGTATTCCAATGATTTAGAGAAAAAAATTGGAATGCTAAAATAATGTATAATTTATGAAAGATTTTAGTTAAATTTATCTTTTTGTATAAATAAATTTTTATGATGAAAGAGAAATTTTCACCATATTGAAATTCAAATATTTAAATAAGAAAAATATAATTCCTAGTGCAAAGGAATTAATGAAGATTTTTATTTAATTTTTAAGAGAAAATATAGTTAAATTTATCTTTTTGTATAGATAAATTTTTATGATGAAAGATAAATTCCCACCATATTGGAATCCAATTAATTAAATAAATAAAGTATAAAATCCTAGTGCAAAGTAATTAATGGAGATTTTTATTTAAATTTTAAGAGAAAAAAATAATTAAATTTATCTTTTTGCATAGATAAGTTTAAACGATAAAAGATGAATTCCTACTATATTGGAATTCAAATGTTTAGATGAGAAAAGTGGAATTTTTAGCTTAAAAGAATTAATGGTTATTTTTATGTAATTTTTAAGAAGAATTTTAATAGATTTAATTTAGGGAAAAGAGGAATTCCCATGATAATTGGATTGCACTCATCGAAATGAGAAAAAGAAGGATTTCAAGTTTATTCAAAAAAATAGGTATTGATATTTTAGTTAAAAGATGAGTTTTCATGATAATTGAGAAAAGAATTAATGGTTATTTTTATGTAATTTTTAAGAAGAATTTTAATAGATTTAATTTAGGGAAAAGAGGAATTCCCATGATAATTGGATTGCACTCATCGAAATGAGAAAAAGAAGGATTTCAAGTTTATTCAAAAAAAATAGGTATTGATATTTTAGTTAAAAGATGAGTTCTCATGATAATTGAGAAAAGATGGATTTGATTTAAATTCTAATGTCAAAAGATGAATTTCCTGTTACCATATTATAGTAGTGATGTGTGTGAACACACTTAGGACCGCCGGGGCACTTTTTCCCTCACTAGGAGGTTTTTTCCCCCGTGCATTGTATATACGCCCATTATCTTCTAGGGCTTGTTATCTTTCATTTTTGGCACTCATAATACACTACTGTGTTGTGCTCAAGCTTCCTCATCTTCTTGAAGTTGTGTGTGCATTCCTGCAACCCTAATTCCAACAATTGGTATCAGAGCAGGCTTCCTCCTCCCGGGCAGCATCACCGGCACCTGCCGCTTCACCTCCTCCGATTGCGACGAGGTTTCACGAGCGTCTGCAGGTTAGTATATGCCGTGGGAAAGCCCGTTGGGCTTGTTCGTTTCAGAATTTTGATCTGAAGTCATTTCGCCCTCCGTTTTTGCATTCCAAGTACTGCGCAGGCAAAATCGTCCTACTGTGCAGATTTTCTGTCAAGATTAAAATCTGCAGGACAGGTGCCCATTCGTCTGTTTTGGGCTGTGCTACATAGCACAGGTCGATTTTATACAGGTTTACCTCTTACAGACAGCATTTACATCTAGTAGTACAGTCATTGGCCATGGCTGACAACAATGATGTATTCCGCATGTTGGCTGCTGAGGATAAGTTGGATGGCACCAACTATCCATTGTGGGCATATATGATGCGACATGTATTGGTAGCAAAGGGGTTATGGAACATTGTGCAGGGTATTGATGCACGTCCTATTGTGGCTGGGAATGCTGCAAACACATCAGAAACAGGTACTGTTGATGATGGTGCAGGCACAAGTGCTGTAGCAGCTGTTCGAGAACCACCACTTTCAGCAAAGCAGATTCGTTGGGATGGTAGAGATGCGCAGGCTCATGCCTTGATTGCGCTGTCTGTCAAACGTACCATTATCCCACATATTCGCTCCTGCAGGACTTCTAAGGATGCTTGGGATGTACTTGCCACATTGTATCAGGCAAGAAATGAGGCTCGTGTTGCTTACCTCCGAAAACAGTTGGAGAGTGAGCATATGAACGAAGGTGATTCTATGGATAGCTTTTTGACAAAGATCAAGGATTTCAAAGAGCAGCTCTTTTCTGCAGATGAAATCCTGTCAGACAGTTCACTTGTGCAGACTGTTTTGAATGGTCTACCAGATTCTTATCAGGGTTTTGCTTCCACTCTTCGCTTGATGATGAAAGGCAATCCCAATGCCTTATCATTTGAGGAGTTAGTTTCTGTTTTGCTGCAAGAAGACCAGTCAAGGCAAAACAGGAATATTATGCGTGTCGCAGATCAAGCTTTCGTTGCTAGTCAGAGAAGCGGGAAAGGTAAAGCTGGCTTTTCTTCTAGTAAGCAGAAATCTGCAAATGCTGCGCAACCAAAGAAGGAAGACAAAGATGAGAAGAAGGGTGACAAACAGAAGACATTTTGCAAGTACTGTAAGGGAAATGATCATGTCATCAAAGCGTGTCCTAAGCTGGCTGCGAAAGAGGCTAAGAAGAAAGAGGCAGGTATGGCTGTTGCAGATGCCTCTCCTTCTAACAATGAATCTGCTAATGTTGTTCAAGATACAGAATGGGCATTCAATGCGCAGTGCAGTTATGACCCATCTTTGCATGACACATGTATGTCTGCAGTAGATTCAGATGTATGGTACTTTGACAGTGGTGCCACTAAGCATATCACCTCGCAGCGCAGTTTATTCACTTTCCTTGAGTCTGCTCCCACAGGGAATACTGTCACTTGTGCCAATAACTCCTCTTATCCCGTTAAAGGAGTTGGACAGATTGTGCTGAATGTTGCAAATTGCAACACCTTTACACTTTTTGATGCATTGTATGTGCCAGGGATCAAAAAGAATCTGCTGTCAGTCTCCGCATTTGCCAAAACAGGTTTGGTTGTAAAATTTGTGGATGACAGATGTACTGTTCATGATCTCTCTTGTGGTGACATCATTGTAGCATCTGGTTCACTATGTCGAGGGCTGTATAAGCTCAATATGGATGGCAAATGTGTAGAGGATTCAGCATGTGCTATTATGGATACGCAGGCTATTTCAAATGCAAAACTGTGGCATGCACGTTTTGGTCATCTGAATTTTGCAAGTTTGCTGCGCCTGCAGAAATCTGAAATGGTGTCTTCTTTGCCTAAGCTTGAGGCACCTGTCAAGCATGTTTGTGAGGGCTGCATATTGGGTAAAATGCAGCGTGCTTCCTTTCCCAAAGATGGATCAGTGAGAGCTGAACGCAGATTGCAGCTTGTTCACAGTGATGTTTGTGGTCCCATGCAAACTCCATCATTTGGAAACTACCTTTACTTCGTGACTTTCATTGATGATTTTACCAGGCATGCATGGGTATATCCTTTGAAGGCAAAGTCCGAAGTATTTTTGTGCTTCAAACAGTTTTTGGTTATGGCTGAAAATGTGTCAGAAAGTAAGATGGGCACCCTCCGTTCAGATCGAGGGGGGGAGTATATGTCTTCAGAATTTAATGCATTTCTGGCTGAGCGTGGGATAAAACACCAATGTACAGTGCCGTATACACCACAGCAAAATGGTGTGGCTGAGAGAAAAAACAGGTCTCTCATGGAAATGGCAAGATGTATGGTTAAGAGTCAAAGTCTACCACATGGTTTTTGGCTTGAGGCTGTCATGTGTGCCACTTATGTACTAAACAGGTGTCCCACCAAAGCATTACAGGTTGTCACTCCATATGAGGCTTGGCATAGCCGCAAGCCATCTGTTGGCCATTTACGTGTTTTTGGTTGCCTGGCATATGCATTAGTGCCTGTGCAACATCGCAGAAAATTGGATGACAAAGCTGTCAAATGTATTTTTGTTGGATATAGTGCTGAGAGCAAAGGCTATCGTTTGTATCATCCACAGACAAAGCGCATTTTGGTTAGCCGTGATGTTGTATTTGTGGAAGATGCAGTTCAGCCCTTGGTTTCATGTACTAAGGAGACAGATATCAGCTCACGTGATGTCTATGATACATTGTTGCCTCTTTTCAGTGGTGCACAGTCAAGTGCAATACCTCATGAGGCAGTTTTTCAGCCTATGCAGGTTTTAAATGATGGCACAGATCAGCCTATATCTGATGCAGATGTGCATGATGCACTTGAGGATGAGAGACAAGAGATTGAGGGCTCTAGGAACATGCCTAGATGGCTGGTGCAGACTTTGCGTGACAGCAAGTTGGATGCCCCTTTGTCTAGTCGCACTCGTTCTGGCTCTCATGGTGCCTCTTATGCGTCAGATTGTTATGCATTGGCTGTTTCTAGTATGTGCGATGAAAGTGAGCCTGTTTCATTTGATGAGGCACAAAGTTCAGAAAATTGGATGGCTGCTATGCAAGCAGAATACGATGCTATTATGAAGAATAGTACATGGTCTTTATGTGACTTGCCCCCTGGCAAGAAGGCCATTGGCACTAAGTGGGTATACAAATTGAAGCGTAAGCCTGATGGCACAGTGGATCGCCATAAGGCTAGGCTTGTTGCAAAAGGTTATGCTCAAGAGAAGGGCATTGATTTTGATGAGACTTTTGCTCCCACATGTCGTATGACCACTGTTCGTAGCATCTGTGCATTAGCAGCTCATAATGGTTGGAATGTACATCAGCTGGACATAAAGACTGCGTTCTTAAATGGAGATTTGCATGAGGAGGTGTATGTATCGCAGCCTCGTGGTTTTGTTCAAAGAGGGCAGGAAAACAAAGTGTGCAGGTTAAAAAAGGCTTTATATGGTTTAAAGCAAGCTCCACGAGCTTGGTATGAAAAAATACATGCATATTTGACTGCACATGGGTTTCAGAATAGTCCAACAGAAAGCACTTTGTATGTTAAACGTGTGGATGGTGTACATCTAATCATTGCTCTCTATGTCGATGACATGCTGCTCACAGGACCAAATGAGAGTCATATTGCTGATTTTAAGGCTGATTTGAATGCCTCTTTTGAGATGTCAGATTTGGGGCATTTGCATCATTATTTGGGGATACAATTTAAGCAGTGTGATGGAGGTATTGCTTTGTGTCAGACAAAGTATATTGAAACATTGTTGCGGAGATTTGGCCTTGAAGACTGCAAGCCTATTGCTACTCCAATGGAGACAGGTTTGAAGTTGAGTCTTCATGATGCTGGAGATCACTTTGATGTCACACTCTATCAGACAGCTGTTGGTTGCCTCATTTATGTATGCATTACGAGGCCAGACATTCAGTTTGCAGTCTCACAGGTGAGCAGATTTATGCATAGCCCAGGCATTAAGCATTGGCAGGCAGTGAAGCGTATCTTTCGCTATTTGAGTGGTACTCGGCATCTTGGGTTGTTTTATCCCAAGGGGGGATCATTGCCGCCAGATTTACATGTTTTTTCAGATTCTGACTGGGCTGGTTGTTATGACACACGCGTGTCCACGAGTGGTTTTTGCTTCATGCTTGGAAGCTCATGCATATCATGGTTGAGCAAGAAGCAGCCTACTGTGGCCACTTCTAGTTGTGAAGCTGAGTACAGGGCAGCTTTCACAGCTACGGTTGAGTGTGTGTGGCTCAGACGCCTTATGGCTGATTTGGGTGTTGGGCAGCCATCTGCCACCACCATCTTCACTGACAGTCAGAGCGCATTGGCAGTTGCGCGGAACCCAGTGTTCCATGCTCGTACGAAGCACATTGAGGTGCACTACCATTATGTCAGGGAGAGACTCTCTGCAGGAGAGATCAGTTTGGCTTATGTGCCAACACAGGATAACCTTGCAGACCTTTTCACAAAGGCTCTGCCTCGTGAGAAGTTCGAAGCTTTTCGCAAAGCTTTGGGCTTACTCCCTTTTGTGGATTCGTCCACATAGCTAGACACTTCCCTATACATGAGTGCTAGCTCTTGTTCACCGCATCACTCCAGGGGGGATTTGTTACCATATTATAGTAGTGATGTGTGTGAACACACTTAGGACCGCCGGGGCACTTTTTCCCTCACTAGGAGGTTTTTTCCCCCGTGCATTGTATATACGCCCATTATCTTCTAGGGCTTGTTATCTTTCATTTTTGGCACTCATAATACACTACTGTGTTGTGCTCAAGCTTCCTCATCTTCTTGAAGTTGTGTGTGCATTCCTGCAACCCTAATTCCAACATTTCCATCATAATTCTACCTAATGAATTAAGGTTGAGAATTTATATGTGGAAAATAGAAAATCTTGGATAATTAAATTGGTAAAATCACTAAATGGATATTTACCCAAAAACTAGATGTTTAGTTGAAAGTAATCTTGGTAGAACTAAACTGAATGAATTTAGTTAGACTATGTGAGGTCGGACAGTAAACCTAATTGTCCTTCTCTCGATCTGAATCAGACAAAAACTTCATGACCAATTCCAGTTAACTAAATCCAAAGAATAGACTGCCGGAACTAATCTAGTTTTTCCCTGACCAATCTCACCAAGAATCTAGTTGTATAAATGGATAAAATGACGGGTAGATTACCCTCATGAGAGATCAAGGATCCTCATTATTGAAACTGGGAATTATTGGAAAAAGGGTTTTTGGAACCAATCTCAAACTGGAATCTCACTTGCATTGGAAACTCTGTTTTTCATTCAAAGGACTGTTTTACACCAGAATGCTGGTGGAGGAAGCATTTGGCTTATGTTTTTCTAAAGGAGGTTCGTTGGAACAGCTGGCGGGGAGTCGTCAAGGGACGTCGCCCTGCGGCAAAGCCTGCCGAGGTCTTGACTAGCCTCGGTACAGTTAAAATGGTGTGCTTCCGGTACGATGGGCGAGGGCCGACGAAGCGGTCCCTGAGTGAAGTGCTAGGACACCTAAGGAGGATCCTAGAGGATTCTGACTAGGCGATGCACGGGCTCACGGTTTGCTAGGACACCCAGCCTACGTCGAGGAAGATATCTGATGAACAAAAAGGAAGGTTTTTGGGAACAAAATTTTGATACTGGATCTCGTTGGTTGGCCAGCTGGTCTTCAACGAAGAGTTCAGATGATGCATTTTTGTAATACAATGGACTTGGAATTTTGATGATGATCGGAAATATTATGATTTTATTCAAGGATTGTCTTTTAAAGCCAGTCAAATCTGTTATAAATGGCAATTTCATATTGGGTGTGTATGTGGTATGCCTATTTAATTTTTGTATGAATCATCGGCTAGGGGACCTGGGAACTCTTTTCCTCGGTACCCGGGCAAAAACCCAATCAAATCTTTATAAAGGAATCCCACCAATTCAATGGGGTTGGGTGGTTGGCTAACCCATGAGGCGGATGGGGTTAGGCTGGATCGAAGGATTCCTGAGAAACAACTAGATACAATTAGTTACGTTAATCAGTTTAAATCCTGAGAAGACCTTGTTCTATGGGAAGGGATCATCCGCTGTGCCTCAGAAATGAGGAAAAAAGCTGTGATTCCATGGACCAAGTGCAAGTCTCTTCTTGATTTGACCATGTGACTTCACGTTGGTCAGATCAGTTTAATTTAGTTAAGACTTGACTCGTTAGAGTAATCTCCTAGTTAAAAGATTTTTCACCTTCCTGGCGGAATCGCCCGTGCCTTTCGAGCGAGGGGAGTCTTCCAGAGCTGAGGTCTCGGAGGGACTGTCCCCCGGGCTAGCCTCTCGTCCCGAACATCCACGGGCGACGCCTCGACGAGTGTGCAGGACCCCCGCCCCGTGCGGGAGGTCGACGTCACTTCTGCCTCCAGTAGCAAGAGCCCCGAAGCGGGCGGGCGGGGACTTCATAGCTGGTAGCTAATAAGGATAAACAAATTCTTATTAGAAATTGATAAATAAAAACTCAGAAAAATAATTTTTCATAATGTATTTTCATTCTGTAAGCTTCTTTAATGAAGAATTTTTAATCAAAGAAATTTTTTTTATAGATGGAAGTTTCCTATTTATCTGGTATTCTCGACCTCACCCAGTCTCAAGATATGACTGCGTTCGCCTTCGAGCATCTCATCTCTTCCGCTTCAACTCAAACAAGCCGAGCAAGACTCGTATGCTATTTCGAGGATTTATATTTTCCTGACCCAGCAGAGAGACGACAGCATAAGTGGTTTGCAGGGTAGTATGTCCATGCCTCTTGTTGTTGCGATCGACGTGCAATGCTAAGGCAGAACCTCTCATTGGCAATGATTCTATTAAAGCTGAAAATGGTGCGTGGTGTCATTCTATATCATTCAATGCCTCGGATAGACTTTCATGCCAAGTCTACAGACTCCTTAGTTGCTTTATTCCTAAGGAGAAGATAATAGCTCCCTTATCAGTAAGTGAACGTTTGTATCAGGGCATGGCTATGGCCCAGTACCGTCGTCTTATGCATCTCCCGATGAGATTTTGAATTCTGGAGCCGAGCTGCTTTATGTACATATTGCAACTTTTATATAAATAAAGAAATGTTTTCTGGAGAAACATTCCCTGTTGTATAAGTGATTGTTTATGGACGAATTGTTAAAGAAAAATCTGTTATCAGACATATGTCATAGATCTCCAATACGATCATTGTCTTGTTTAAGAAATTATTTTTCAAACCTCTTAAGTCTTAGAATCTCGTGGACGATATCAAAATAAAAATTTAATAATATATAATTTTTGACAGAATTATGAGACAAGAAAACCGTGGCTGTCAGCCATACCCTCTCTCTAAAATGATGAGCTTGACCCCAATGTTTGTCGCAATGCTCTTCATAGGACTCAGCCAGGACCCTTCAAAGGAGAAGGGGAGAACCTGGGCAAGGCTATGGAGAAATGGGTGGAAGCCATGGAAGAATATTTTGACGTCACAGGCTACAATGAGTGGAGCAAAATGGCTCTTGCCAGACTGAAAATAGTGGAAACAGCCAGGGTGGCATGGACGAACCACTGTGACACCAACCGTCTGGACAAAAATACTCAGTCCTGGAACCGACCTTAAAACCTATTTGAGAAAGAGATTTTGTCCCCCTGGATTTTTGGAAACCAAAATGAACGAATTCTTAGAGCTAAAGCAGGGGAGCAAAACCATCGAGGAATATCACCAGGCCTTTGCTCTTCTACTCAAATATTCACCACCTCTAGATGAAGAGCAACTCATGGCCAGGTTCATTTGGGGAATGAAGGAACCCTTGGATACATTGGTCAAAAATGCCAAGCCAGTGTCCATGGCGGCAGAAGCTGTCCGAATGGCGAAGGACTTTGCCAAAGCCTTCATCGTAAAAGTCCTGCCAAAGCCAGCTCCCTCATCCTTCAAGAGATTTTAGACACCGGGAAGTTCTTCCAACATTCCGCCTCCAAAGAGACACCAAGGTTCTAACCAGAATGTGGAGACGGGAAGCTTCAGAAATGAAGGAAGACCTTTCCCTCGAAGTACATTCTCAGGAACTCTGGCTCTCTCCAGAATGCAAAGGGAAGACCTTCGAAGCGAGAACATATGCTTCAGATGTCAAGGACTTGGGCACCAACGCAAGGATTACCCATCTCCTTCTGTGGGCCAAGGAAGCCAGGGTCCCAGAGTTCCGAGATAGACTCCTTCATATCAGTCCAATCAGGGTCCCCAGCACCAGAGTCAGGGTAACCCCAGAAGAGTGCCAGCTCAACCTGCAGCCTCCCTGCAAAGCAGTCTCCGAACTCCCTCCCAGAATTGGAATAACCAAACAGAGAGAGTTCCACCTTAGACTGCAGCAGCCAGAGCAGACACCATAGCTGAGAAAGTGGAGGAAGAGAAAGGACAGATCTATGCAAAGCAGCAATTGAGCATCAGCAGAGGAATAACCATTAATTCTCAGTCCTCCAGACTCCAACAGAGTACCAGGGTAAGAAATTCAAGCTTTTGATTGATTCAGGCAGTACTCATTCTTTTATTTTCCCAGGATGTCTACGTAAATTAGTCCTAAATCAAAAATCAAGGAAACCTATCAAGTGAAATTAGCCAGCGGGAAGATTCTTTTCACTCACCTTGAGACTGACCTTATTCAGTTTAGCTTAGATGGGAACATAACAGAGTGCCAGTTCAGAGTCCTACCCCTGGGAATATATGACGGAATCCTTGGAATGGATTGGCTCCAAAAGAATCAGGCTGACATTCATTCACATAGGAACCATCTCTTTCCTAGACCTTCATGACGGGAATAAAGTTCAAGGAATTGGAATTTTCGGATCCCCAGTGCTGCAATTAGTCAAGGCTTCCAAATTATTAAAAGGGCTGGCTCAGAAAAAGGCAAGCTCTGTATGTCGTTAAAATGAATCCGGTAGACATAAAATGCAAGGCTAAAGAACCACAGTGGTTAAGTGAGTATGCAAATGTATTTCCTGAAGAGTTGACTGAGATGCCTTCGTCTCCTGAGGTAGATCATGAGATCGAATTAACCCCCGGAGCTCAGCCCCGTCGGTAGCCCAGCGTGCATACAAAATGCCAGTCCCTGAAGCCATAGAACTTAAGGAGCAGTTAAGATAACTGTTAGAGTAGGGATTTGTCAAACCCAGTGTCTCACCTTGGGGTGCACTCGTTCTCTTTCAAAAGAAGAAAGATGGGACGTTAAGACTCTGTATTGACTACAGAGGACTGAATCAATTAACAATTAAGAATAAGTATCCTATTACTAGGATTGATGAACTTCTGGATCGGTTAAGTGGTACCCAAATGTTTACAAAGATAGATCTCAAATCCGGGTACTACCAGATCAGAATCAAGGAGCAAGACATCCCAAAGACAGCATTCAATACTCGCTATGGGCATTATGAGTTCACAGTCATGCCGTTTGGATTAACTAATGCCCCGGCGACATTCAATCGTCTTATGCAAGATATCATTAGGGGAAGGTTGAGGTCTATGGGGGCCCTTTAAGCTGCCATATTATGTTTTTAAGTACTTTTGCTTAAGGACTCTAAGCAAACTTTGACTAGGCCTGAAAAGAGGATCTTTATGCAATCATTATTTGAATTTCTATTTTTCCAAATATATATTTGCTTGAGCTAAATTGCGGGTAACTTTTTGGTTTCACCAAATTCAAAATGGCTGAAAAGCCTTCCCTCCACTTTTAGGACCCCCACCACTTTCTTTCTCTACATCCTCTCTCTAAGATGCCCTCATCTCACTAAAACTCTCTTTCTCTTCCACTTTCTCACATTTGGGCGTGCCATGGCCAAGCATCTCTGATTAGTAAGCTTCCATAACCTCTGCACTTCCAAATGCTGATATCTCACACTCTCTCATCCTCCATGCCTCATCTTTTTATCATTTTCTGCTCTCTCTCTCTCTCTCTCTCTCTCTCTCTCTCTCTCTCTCTCTCTCTCTCTCTCTCACATGTCTTTCCCACATTGAAGTGCAGAAAATCCCTCTATCAACCTCCATAGCTTCAGAGCTTACCACTTTCCATTCTTGCATTGTTTAGCATACATATCCCCTACTTTCGTCTACATTCTACATCTCTCTCTCTCTCTCTCTCTACTGTATTATGCTGCAAAACCTCAATCTACCATCTTCTATGCCTCTTGCCATCTTCCTTGTCCTTTCTCCTATTACCTAATCACTATCCATCTATGATCTTCTAATATTTTTTACAGCAAAACTTCATTGCACTCTCCTCAGAATACCCTATCCTCACTCTCGCATTGTGTTCTACAAGAAGCACTTTTCAGCATTGCCTAACCCTAAAGAAAATGCCACTTGAAGATATATCTAACAGAGCTCCAAAGTTTAGGTTACATGTAGATTTGGCTGCTGAGTATGCTACCATCCGCAGCTTGAAAACAAGTGGTGTGACCAATGTGCCATTGGGTACTCTTCGATCACAAGGGCGAAAATGTATTGACCTCTGGACGAATGGATTCATATACCCTATTGACCCTCTCACCAATGCTCCACCTCATTTTGTTAATATCACTACATTTCTTGCATATGTAGGTGATGGAGCTAATGGTCTATTTGGCTATTGTAGAAGGCTTTCTTTTGTTGTTGCAGCTCAGGAATCGCATTCAAGAGTGCATTTTTGAGGCTTATGGCATGAGTTGCAGTAGCAACACAAGAAGAACATTGATAGGCGTGAAGAAGTGGTGAACTTGAAAACTCAGAATCAGGAGCTCCAGAAGAACAACTTGTTGCTTAAGCAGGCCTTTGATATTGAACGGGACAAGATGAATGCAGCCAAACAAGATGCACGAAACAAGCAACGACACCTTGCAAGCCTGAAGAAGCTTCCAATAGGCTTTCGACAACAGAAGAGAAAGCGTCAGTCCCTAGAAACCTTGGCAACCCTAAGTGGAGCAAGAAAACGACATGTACGAGCAACAAGGTAACTTCTATTCTTGCCATTGTTTTGCAGGCCATTTTGTTTTGTGAAACATATTGATGTTATTTTGTATTTATGTTCCATGTAGAGATATTGCTGGGGATATGATGGGATATGAAGGTGGTGCTGAGGAATGTAGAGCAGGCATATTGAAACATGTTGTTAAGTTATCAGACATATCAAAGCTGCTAGAAGATTCCACATGCAAAATAGCTAAGCAAATCCGAAACAAAATTTATGGAGAGCTGCAAAATATGGTAAGCCCCATACAGATCATGGATGCATGTGATAGTGCTGGTGTTAGTAGGAAGGGATATGAAGCCATTTACAGGGTGTTTACACTAGGTCATCGTGCTAAAGGACTTCTACGACCCATGCTACCAGCTCCATACAGTGTAACCATGGCAAGAAAAAGTGCAAACTCAGACATTGAACATGTTAGGTGGCTACCATCATGTGGAGGATGCTCTGCCTGTATGTACTTCTAAGGTATTTGAATACAACAAGTACAACAATGTCTTTATTGATTTAAGGACCCTTCAAAGAGCTATGATTTCTTATTATGGTCTACGCATTGAGGAGTGCCAAGGTCAGGCTGTGTTTGTGTTAAAGCTTGATGAGTGTCAAATTGTAAAAGGACGAAAATTAGAAAGAGTCAGCCTAACACTTATGAACAGGGCTATCAAAGGAAATCCGGAACAAGATGATAATCTTCTTGACTGTAGTGCACAAGCCTCAAATTCCAACACGGGAAGGCAATCTCAGGGAAAAGATTACTATGGAGTGCAATCAGAAAAGAATATAACGGTGGTTGTCAGCATTTGAGCTTCCACAGGAGACGAATGATACATTGCGATGGTACCTTACCCGAACAGGCATCCCAAACGTCATATCATTGCAATCAAAAGGAGAGACTTTGCATGTGGAAGATGTAGGAACATTTACAGTTGAATGGCACATGGCAGGGGATTTAAAGACATTGAAGTGTATGCTAGGATGCAAGCTAGGAGCAAATACTTTTTTTCCATGTATTTATTGCTGCCATTTAAAATCAGAGTATATTGAACGCGGTAAAGCTTCAGGCAAGGTTGCACAGCCACCAAGACAACCAAATCTCATGCAAAGGGCAAGAAAAATGTAGAACCACCTTCAATGAGTACAACTCAAAACAAAGATCCAAAGAAACCTATGCAGTGGGTTAATGGCATTATGAGTTGTAATACCAATTGTCTGCCTAATCGTGATCAAGAAGATATCTCATGAAGCCCTTCCACTTTCCCCTGTTCATATTTGCACGCTTCATGCTAGGTTACGCATAATGGACAAATTACTGAAGTTATATATCAATTATGCATGGAATATGGAGCCTGAACATCTTCGCCAACGAATGCATCAGTAAGCTGGAAGATGTCCTTTCAAGCGTGGGGCTTCATGGTGGTGCTGTAAAGTCAGGATACTAAAAAGTCAGGACCGGGTCAGGATAATCCAAACAAATATGCATGGGTGGGTCCAAAGCTAGACACCTTCTCTCAAATTACGAGGGGTACAATAGTCACACAAAATATGAGATACGGAAGGCCATTTGTGAATGCACCACTTATCATGGGAATAATGCAGAGCTTGGTCTCAAGCGTGCAAGGCTGTGGGAGTCACTTGATAAAATGATTCAATTGCTAGAAAAGGCTCCACTTGTTTTGCTGAGGAGATTACAAACTTAAAGACTAATACATACATTTACTCAGCAAATGGTTGATGCATGGGGAGAAACACATATCACCCACTATATGGTATTTACCTTTCTATCTATTTACTGATATTAATCGCCAAATAGTAAAATTTTGATATGATCTTTGTTGCAACACATTATATTTGCCCACGCACAGTTTTTTCTTGACCAATATGGTCCAATGGCAATTTGGAGCACCCAAGGAATGGAGCGCTCTCATTATCAAGCTAAGGCAGCATACTTTAAGAACACGCGACATGGTGGAGGTGGTAAGGAAAAAAGCAATGCCTTGCATGAGATGTTTAATTTGTTTTATCGCAGTTTGGGAGGTCGACGTCGACAGAAACCAAACGGGCAGGTGTCATTTACTATGAAAGGTTGTAAAAAATGTCAATCTGCAAAACGAGTAATTGCATGGCGAGCATCAAGTGCCATGCATGGGATGCAAGGGTGGTTCGGTGCGCGTAGGCATATCGGTCGAAAATGGGTTCCATATTAAAAAATTATACCTTTTTTAAGTCAGCTTTTTTTTTAATTTCTAGAGATATTTTTTTTATCAACTATATAAACCTGTAAAAGTCAGTTTTAAAAGTACATTTTCACATTCATTCACTCGTGTAAGTCAATGGATGGCTAGAACTAAGCACACATTCATTCACTCATGTAAGTCAATGGATGGCTAGAACTAAGCACACTGCACGCAAGACTGAGAACCCAAACATACCGTCTCGTGCACACAATTTGATACAGGCAGTCGAGGCATTTCAACAAGTGCAAAAACGCATCAAAAAGAAGCATACAAGCATGGACAGAGAGGTAGAGACTCAACAGGAAGGTGTACAGCAGGATGTGTTTTCAGGACTGGACAATATTAAGGATGTCTCCAAGCAACCTGGAGACACCGGCTCATTTAGAGCCACGCATACACCATTCTCCCGACCTCTCTCTGAGGCTGAGCAGCATCAGCGTGTGCTAGAAGAGTAACAATGCCAGATTGATTAGGAGGCGCATAGAAGAAGAGAGCAAGAGCAAGCCCTACTTCCTCAGCAGCTAGAAGAGGAGCTAAGGGTCGCATTTGAGGAAGACCAGGAAGCACTTCTCTGTACTGAGCAAGAGCAGTATCAACAAGCTACTGACTTCTATGAAGCAGAGGAAATAAGCCGTCGTGAGAAGCAAGATAGGCTCTTAGCACAAACACTACATGAGGAACTTGAGAGGTGTCAGCCCCAGCCTCCACCTAAAAAACAAAGAATAAAGATTTGTGTCAAGAGAAAGAAGGAATGTGCAAACAGGCAGCCAGAGGTGGAGATGGAAGAGGAGGAACGACGACAAGAAGAGGAGCAAAGGGAGAGGGAAAGACAAGAGCAGGAGGAGCAAAGGGAGAGGGAAAGACGGGAGCAGGAGCAACAAAGAATTCAAGAAGCATGCAGATTAAAACAAGAACAAGAAAAGAAGAAGGCAGAAGCAAGTAAAAGAAGACTAACTCTAGATCCAGCCGAGCAAGAAAGGCGAAAAAAATTAGAAATGATAGACAACCATGGGAAGAGAGGTCACATCCACCACCATCCCTTGTAGCCAAAAAGAAGAGAAGATGGAAACAGGGGAGCGTGGCTCTGCGAGAAATCAGAAAGTACCAAAAGAGCACAGACCCCATCATGGCGAAGGCCCCTTTTGCAAGAGTTGTAAAAGAAGTCATCGACAAGTACAGTGACAGGGTCACTTGGGTCTAGAGTACGGCACTCGAGGCCCTCCAGGAGGCGGAAACAATTTTGGTCTCTCTATTTCAAGATTCGGTGTTGTGCCATGCTCACGCCAAAAGGGTGACCCTAAAGCCTGTTGACATGGCACTTGCACTACGTCTACGTCAGAATAAAGTGCTCCATAGGGAAGGCTTTATTGGATAGGATTAAGCTTTTATGCGGCCTTTGTGCCTTTTGTAATCTCCAACATTGTAATACATTTTTTGAATATATAAGATATTATAAATGACTCATTAACCAACGTTTTTTATTTGTTTCAACTGTGTTATAAAAGCAGACATTTCATTAACCAACGTTTTTTATTTGTTTCAACTGTGTTATAAAAGCAGACATTTCATTTCATGTACTGTGGTTTGAATGGGTAAAACTGTTGATCATGTATTAAGTGCTTTAGTCAAACAGGAACAAAATTTGTATTATTGATAAGGTGATTGTGAAAACAAATATAAAATCTGATTATTATCTTGTTATACGTGGTATTGTTGTTGGCATTGAATAAAGGATCCTTACATAGTGCAAAAACAAAATTAAACTGAATTTATTTTAGGACCAAAAAAAAGGCTTAATGCTCAATAAGGCCTCAGAAAAGCTCAGGGACAAAAAAAAAAGCCATTTGGGGCTCAAAATCACCTGGTGAAGTCTGGCAGTACATACAACATTTTTAAAAAAATCAAAAAAAAATCTTTTTTTTTATGTTTGTAGGCAGATTAATCATCAAAAAATTGTACACAATGCATGAATGAGTAGAAAAATTTAAAAAAAAAGGCCTGTGCGCTACGACGCGAAATTAAGCCTTTCTTCATATTTGAAATGCTTAAATTCGCGCCGCACACAGGCCTTTTTTTTCATTTTTCTACTCATTCATGCATTGTGTACACTTTTGTGATGATTAATCTGCCTACAAACATCAAAAAATGTAAAAATTTTGATTTTTTTTTTAAATTGTTTAGATTTTGAACTGCCAGATTTCAACTGGATGTTAATTGACAATATTTGAACAAATATTTGATCATTATCAATGAAATTTCCTACACATTCACATGGCTGCCAATAGTTTATAGGGCACAGTGATGACACAACAAATAAACAAGAGAAATGGTTGAGAATTCTTAAAAACATTACAATTAAAAAAGTATACATTTTGTATTGAATTCGTAGAGAAAGAAAATTACAAGTTCCTGAGAAGATTTCTTAGAGCTTCTTTATCTTGGTCACTCTGCGTGGCTTTCTCACCTAGGCTATTAGCTATAATACTAGGATTGGTTACACTTTTGGAGATTGATGTAGCACAATGGCTTAGCACATGGCCGGTGTAGTTGCCTGCAAATGTATACATAGCTGCCTCCCTACTAAGTATACATTTGTTTGCATTATTTGCTAGCCCATCTTTGGTGAGAACCCCACTTAGAGCTTTACACTTGATGAGCTCTGCTTGTGCCTCCTCAAAGTACTCTAAATGGATTACTCAAATAAATGATGGAGAGAGGCTAGGAAGGTAATGAATCAAGGAGGTGTCTCGTCCATCGGATTACACATGAACTCCACCTCCACGTGCAGCAAACTTGTCAAAAATATAAGCTTTCTACAAGAGAAAAAGTTTAGGTGTTAGTAACAACTCACTTACAAAAATGAAGGCACGGCTTCTTAGAACTTTGATTTAACCCAACCTCAATGTCATCATCACATTGGCTTGTGCGTGGGTTGCATATGTCTATACTGCTTCCACGCTGCTCAACTGATGTATCTACATGCAAGCGCTTATGTGGTTGAAATGCTTCTTGAGAGACACTTTCATACTCTGCTGCTACATTTTCTATAGCAACAAGAGCATTGGAAACAGTTTCCTCAATTGTACATTCTGTATCATAACCTTGGAATGCTAGCGCTTTGGTAAGATCATGGTCATCAAAATCTATCTGTACACCTGCAGTCTGTTGCTCAAGTGTGTCTTCTTGCAGAAACCAGACCCAATTGCTAGTATGCTTAGGGCCTCATCCTCCCTTAACCCCAAGGACTTACAAATGTCATCAAGGAAAAGAAATTCCTTGTTATCCATGATGATGGGATTCAAAGTGGTTACATCCAACTCAGGGATCTCTTCCACAATTTCATCCCCCTCGAGGTCACGATGAGGCTCTTCATCCTCAGTTGACCCTTGTTGGAGAAGTACCAAGGCCATGGACGCTTCAGCTTCATCTGAGAAAACCTCTTCCACCTCGCCTTTGGATTCCTTCACAAGAGCTACTTCTTTACTCATTGCCTTTCCCTTCTTTTTTCCTACATCGCTGGCTTCTTGCAGAAACAGTGCTAACGTCATATCCCATGAAAGGAAGGTGGTGCCTACATTATCAACCTGCAATTCATAAACAGTGTCATCATCTTCGACCCTGTAATTGCTAGATGTAAGCCCTTTCAAAAATTGATTGAGCTTGAATCGGAACGACTTGTCACCATATGGTACAGATGCCTGATTAAGTCCACTAGAACCCATTTAGTGGTGGACTCAGGTAATTGCACGACATATTGTGCCACTACATCATTCATGTACTGGACCTGCTCTTGAAAAGCCTCTGCATGAAGGTCTATAGTTCTCTGCATATCAATCACCCCCTCAAAAATGGGGATGTTCTGACCTGCACCTGTTGAGAGCCCAATTTTCTCAAGCTTTGTGCGTAGCGAGTTAGAGCTTGAAGCCACATGGTGGGATATTGAAGGGAAATAGAAATTGTGAGATCTTAAGAATGAAATGAGCTTTAGAAACCAAAACCTTTTCTTATAAACATTTAATAAATTTTTAAAACATACTTAAAAAATTTAAAATTAACAAAATTAAAATCCAAATTGGAGTGAAATACAGAGGACATTGGGGCTATGGTGCAATCAAAATTTTTGTATTCAAAAGTACACCACTACAAATTATCGACAAAATTCACTCAAAATGTTACCTAAGTCTGCAACTTAATAGTCTTTCAAGCTAAGGACCCTAGGGGGCTCCAATGACACACAGAGTGTATGTTTCTCTGACTTGTGACGCATAGGTCGATTAGAAACAACAAACTTGAATTGGTTCCTTACATTAAAGGACATGACAATACGATCTCTCAACTGAGCAAAATTCCAATCATTAACTACCACTGTATGCTCCTCTCCTGGGTAAACTTCAATATGAAGTTCTACCTCCTCCCTAGCATAGAGATCAGAGTCCAAAGCTTCCCATTCACCATGCGAGCATTTCCACCTTATAATTGTGTACACCATAGTTATATTTTGCTTGCCTATCTGATACCTTCTTCTTACCATTGACATTACCGCTATTACATCGCCCTGATGTTCTGCCACCTTGGTGGTCCAATCGCCTTTTAGAAATGTATCTAGAGCTTCAAAGGCCCCATCTTTGCTTATCCACATTGTTGGGGTGTGATGGAACTTGCCTACTTTGAAAATAGCAATAAACACATGTAAAGGCATGAAAAGAGATACACTTATCCTGTGGGATCAATATGCAGCCTTTAGATGTCATGGAAAATCCTGTGCTGAAAGCTCTCCATTGTGGTGGGGTCTGGAATGGGCCATTCTGGGCTATTTAGTGCAGGAGGAGAAATTGGCTCAAGTGCTCCAAACCTTCCCCTCTGTGGCACAACATATGTTGCAGCAAAGAAAAATACTCCTCTATTTGCAAGTTCGGAACTTGTTTCCCCAGTATACATAAGCCTACCTAGATCAACATGACATGCTTCGAACGTCCCTGTAAAACATTCTAGAGGCTGCCATTCCACACATGTTGACGGGAAAACATCTGCATACAATAGAATACATTGGAGTTGAGAGAGAGAGAGAGAGGCTGATAACAGAGCTTTCTCTGAGTAGCTGGTAGCAAAGAGCTTTCCTCAAGTTGGAGATGAAGATAGGGCTGCAAGTGAGGGTGTGGAGAGTGGTAGATGGGGAAAGTGGGTTAGTCTAAAAGGGAGGAGAGACTAACACGCCCCTACTTTTGGAGGGAAAAGGGACGTGAGGGGGGGTAACTTTTTAAAACTTTTCCTTTATAAAAATATAAAAAGAAAAGATATTGAAGATTTTCTTTGCTGCAGATCTAAAAAAGGTAAGATTCTACCTTTGACCACAAGATTTAGGTTCTTAATCAACCCAACATTTTTGTACACATGTATTTTTCCTATTGGCCTTCACACTAATTATCTCTTTAATCTCATGGCAGCTTAAAGTGCCCCCATAGACCTCAACCTTCCCCTAATGTCTCAGAGAATACTTGGATGATTTTGTTCTTGTCTTCTTTGATGATATACTAGTATACTCGAAGAATGCTGTAGACCATGAAGATCATTTGCACAAAGTCCTAGAAATCCTAAGGAAACACCAACTCTTTGCAAAGAAGAGCAAGTGTTCATTCTCTATTGACCAAGTGGAACACTTGGGATTCATAGTGTCAAAGGATGGGATTTCTCTTGACCCCTCAAAGATCCAAGCAGTAGTTGAATGGCCAAAACCCAAGTCAGTAAAGGAAGTCAGAGGACTCCTAGGGTTAACTGGATGGTATAGGATCTTTATACCTAGGTATACTCAGATAGCATCCCCTTTAACTAACCTTCTCAAGAAAAGTACACTTTTTCAGTGGACTACAATATGTCATAGTGTCTTTGACAAGCTGAAGACAGCCTTAGTAACCAACCCTGTCCTTAAATTGCCAGATTTTACCAAACCCTTTGAGGTAGTTTACTGATGCCAGTGGATTTGCCTTAGGCGGTGCTCTAATGCAGAAAGGTCATGCAGAGTGGCCTATGAATCCAGAAAACTCAGAACACATGAGAGGAATTATGTCGTCCATGACTTGGAGTTACTCTCAGTAGTGTATGCTCTGAAGTTGTGGAGACATTATCTTTTTAAGGACAAAGATTCACCTTGATGAGACATATCATCAAAGTCTGAAGTGGATCTTCACCCAAAGGGATCTCAACATGCGTCAAAGGAGATGGATGCAGACCCTGCAAGAATTTGATTTTGAAATAAAGTATCGACCAGGGAAAGAAAATGTGGTTGCAGATGCGCTCAGCAGAAAAGCCTCCTTGCTTGCAATTACAGTGGTGTCAAATCCATTGATCAATGAAGCAAAGGAGAAAATCATGCAAGACAAATTCTTTGCCCCTATTGCTACCCTTCTGATGCAGGAAAGCAAGACTCCTCAAGAAATGAGTCGAGTTCTTGGATACAAATTGGATGAAGGATGCATGTATTATAATAATCGGCTATGTATCCCCAATGATACGAGAATAAAGGGAAGAATTTTGAGAGAAGCCCATGATAGCCTGATAGTAGCTGGACATCCAGGGTTTATAAAAACCTATATGTCTGTGAAGAAAAGCTTCTTCTGGCCAAGACTCAAAAAGGATGTACTTGATCATGTAAGGAAATGCTTAATGTGCCAAAGAGTCAAGGCAGAGAGAGTCAAGATGCCAGGGAAACTGCAGCCTCTAGGCATTCCACAGATGAAGTGGGAATGCATCAGTATGGACTTTGTCACTGGATTACCTTCAGTGCAATCAGGTTACAACTCCATTTTTGTGGTAGTTGATAGGCTAACCAAAGTTGCCCATCTGATTCCAGTGAAAGAAACATACTCTGCAGCAGTGGATGTTGCCAGAGTTTTCCTTAAGGACATCTTCAGATTGCATAGTTTACCCAAGAGGATAGTAAGTGACCGAGATCCCAAATTCACATCGAAATTCTGGAGTGCATTCTTTGAAGCAGTAGGAACTTTCTTGGATCTCAGCATAGCCTACCACCCCAAAACAGATGGCCAGACGAAAAGGGTGAATCAAGTAATTGAAGATATCCTTCGGTCATGCAGCAGCAGCAGGGAACCCAAGAAGTGGTTAAGTCATTTGCATCTGGTCGAATTTGCTTACAATGCTTCTTATCATCGAAGCATTGGGATGAGTCCTTTCAAAGCTTTGTATGGACAAGATTGCCTTACACCGTTGACTTGGTCTGACCCATTGATCAGAGTCGAAATGTCTAGATAAATGCTTGATGACATGGACCAGCAGATGCAATCAATCCGTAAAGATATAAAGGCAGCCCAAGACAGGCAAAATCAGTATGCAGATAAAAAGAGATCCGAGAGAGAGTTTGAAGAATCAGATATGGTCTTCATTCGAGTACGACCAAAAAGAAGTTCCTTATCCTGTACAAGAAGCTCTCTCCCAGATACTGTGGGCCGTATGCTGTCATAAAGAAAGTGGTAGATCTAGCCTACAAACTTCTTCTGCCTCCCCATCTCAAGGTACATGATGTATTCCATGTCAGTTTGCTTAAGAAGTATGTATCTAGCCCGAATCATGTGCTTGATGATGAGCAATTGATCTCTCCAACTCAAGGCCAGATGGTACTCCAACCTAAAGAAATCCTTGACGTTCGGGAGAAGATTCTCAGGAGTAGAGTCCTCAGAGAATTCTTAGTAAAGTGGAAGTTCTTCCCTCTAGAAGACGCCACCTGGGAGAGAAAGAAGAAGAGTTGGCAAAGGATTACCCTCACTTTGCGAGATGAGGACATCTCGCGTTTTTCAAGTGGAAGAGGATGTAAGATTCCTCCTCAGCCTAAATATCAAATAAGCCTCTACTTCAATCCCTTGTAATCATTCTATGATTCTGAATACAAGAAAATATCATTTTTCGTTGTTTTGCCTAGTGAGATAAAAAAATTCTAGAGAGTGATAAATCAAAATTGGGATATTTTTGGATAAATAAATTCTTCAAATATCAAAAAAATATTTCCGTGAAACAGAAATCAAAATAGATTTTCCAAGGTGCAATTAGAATTAATTAAAATTGATTCAGAAGACAGCCTAAGGGTCCAGATTTTCAAAAAAATTGATGGATTGGGAATTATTGGAAAAAGGGTTTTTGGAACCAATCTCAAACTGGAATCTCACTTGCATTGGAAACTCTGTTTTTTATTCAAAGGACTGTTTTACGCTAGAATGCTGGAGGAAGCATTTGGCTTATATTTTTCTAAAGGAGGTTCGTTGGAACAGCTGGCGGGGGGAGTCGTCAAGGGACGTCACCTGCGAAACAAAGCCTGCCGAGGTCTTGACCAGCCTCTGTACGGTTAAAATGGTGCGCTTCCGGTACGATGGGCAAGGGACGACGAAGCGGTCCCTGAGTGAAGTGCTAGGACACCTAAGGAGGATCCTAGAGGGTTCTGACCAGGTGATGCATGGGCTCGCAGTTGCTAGGACACCCAGGTGTACGTCGAGGAAGATATCTTAGCAACAAAAATTTGATACTGGATCTCGTTGGTTGGCCAGCTGGTCTTCAACGGAGAGTTTAGATGATGCATTTTTGTAATACAATGGACTTGGAATTTTGGAAAATGATGATCGGAAATATTATGATTTTATTCAAGGATTGTCTTAAAAGCCAGTCGAATTTGTGTAAATGGCAATTTCATATTGGGTGTGTATGTGGTATGCCTATTTGATTTTTGTATGAATCCCCGGCTAGGGGGCTTGGGAGCTCTTTTCCTCAGTACCCGGGCAAAAACCCAATCAAATCTTTATAAAGGAATCCCACCAACTCAGTGGTTGGGTGGTTGGTTAACCCATGGGCCCGATGGGTGGTTGGTTAACCCATGGGCCCGATGGGGTTAGGCTGGATCGGAGAATTTATGAGAAACAACTAGATACGATTAGTTATGTTAATCAGTTTAAATCCTGAGAAGACCTTGTTCTGTGGGAAGGAATCATCGGCTCTGCCTCGGAAATGAGGAAAAAAGCCGTGATTCCATGGACCAAGTGCAAGTCTCTTCTTGATTTGACCATGTGACTTCAGGTTGGTCAGATCAGTTTAATTTAGTCAAGACTTGACTCGTTAGAGTAATCTCCTAGTTAAAATATTTTTCACCTTCCTGGCGGAATCACCCGTGCCTTCCGGGAGAGGGGAGTCTTCCGGAGCCGAGGTCTCGAAGGGACCGCCCCGCGGGCTAGCCTCTCGTCCCGGACATCCGCGGGCAAGGCCCCGAGTGTGCAGGACCCCCGCCCCGTGCGGGAGGCCGACGCCGCTTCCGTTCACTGGTGGCAGGAGCCCCGGGCGGGCGAGGACTTCACACTTATTGAGGTAGCCGTGATGATGCAAAATGGATGGATTGAGCGAGTGGCAGCAAGCATTGGAGCCTAGCAGACCTACATCAACACTTTAGCATCATGGGCTTTGACAACGTGGAAGAGTCAAGTTTCAAGTTGATGAGAAGAAAGGATATCTGATTCCACTACATGTCTAGAATCAACCCTTACACTTTTTGGTTATTGTGCCACTTTCTATATTTTTACAGATTGGGAAGCATAAGGAGGGGACAACAATGGTCTCAGAATCATGGCAAATGGGGGACCTTAAATTTTCAACAGCAAGGTGCATAGCCCTACCAACACATAGTAGGCATGTGGAAGAGCTTGAAGATGAACTGAGTATATGGGAAAATAGCCTCTGTTTTGATGCATGTGAGGGACAAGAGTTTCAAGATCGAGGTGAAGGCAATGACAAGCTTTCAAGTCAACAAGGAGATGGAGATCAACATGAAATGTCACAAGAGGGGCAAAAAATGAAGACATTATAACAATTTTAGATTAGATGACATGCTTGTAATTTTGTAGCAGGCTCTTTTTTAACCAATCTTTATTTAATTGAAATCTTAATATTTTTGCAAACTGTAATTTTTTTGTCTAGCGGTCTAGTGTGAAAAGGCCAAACTTTAAATTTTAACTATAAATAGCCAAAAGTGCCTTCTTTCTAATTTTCACGCGATAGAAACCAAGTACGAGCTCACACTATCTCTTTGCATTCACATGGCTACCCACTTTGACAACTTCTGTGAGTTCCTCTCCACCACCCCGTGGGCAGGCAAGAGCGAGCTCTTTGTCATGTTCTCTCGTGAAGTCAACTTTGAAAAGTTTCTCGCCCTTACGTCCCAACATTATGAGATGCAGATTGCATACATGGAGGAGCAATACTTGGCTCCCCACTCCATCTCCTTTCCCCATTGCCCCAATGATCGATGGGTGCCTGTTGAGCTGCTTAAGTACATTCAACAATATGCCCGCCCCTACATCTAGCGCCTTGAATGCTTCATCATCGACATCTGCATCCCCATAGGAGCTTACTATACCTTCAATAAGCAGGAGGTGAAGAGGTTGGGGAAGGAAAATTTAGGAACTAGGTTCCTCTCGTGGCACGCCACTTTTGCATTCCTCATCAGCGAGATGAGGATTCGGATGAGGAGGTAGAGATGCCTGCATTGCAGTTGGCAGGGTATTTGAGGGATGACAAGGAAGTGAAGGCAGTAGGAAGGAGTGCTGGTGTAGAAGATCAGCTTGCATCAGAGCACTTTCTAGAGGGTGCACAATACCTCAGTCCTCACCTAGATAGTGCTATATTACCCCTTGTAGAATATATCGTAGAGATAATTGCTTTGGTCAAGGAAATTGTGGTTGAGACCGCAGAGCAAGCCCTAGTTCCAGAGGAGGAATTCACAACCTTACAAGACAAGCTAGAGGCTGAAAAGGATACCCTTGCTACTACTGGAGTGATGGAGGAGACCAAAGCACCAAAAAAGGATGAGGCTAAGTCCTCGATTGACCTCTCCACCCCCCACCAGCACTTTGGAAAAAGAAGACATTGAGCAAGAGGTAATAATCGACCTTTTACAACCTAGAAACATTTGTAATTATGTATAGGAAAATATTTTGATTTTTCCTTTGACGCATTTGCTGGGAGAGGCGGCGGCAGCAGAGACCACACCAAGGTCCATGGACATGATGCTGCACTGGCGCACTATTTTGGTTGACTTCCTGTGGATGGCATCGCCATTATCCACAAGGACTACACCCCTCAATCTGCCTTCACTCTCTTCTTTTTGAAAGCCCTCTCTAATGTGCTCTGTTTAGCCTCTATGGCACAGAGCACCAAATGTATAGTTCTGATTAAAAAATCCCTTGCCTTTGATGTTTTTGGTTCTGGATTTAGGGGTAAGCTTCTTGCTCGTATAGGTTAGCCAAAAGCATAGGCATAGAGGATCCTCAAGAAATAGCCCAATCACTCCTTGAGCACACTCTGCCCAATAATAACAAGAGAAGGAAGCTCAATATTGTAAGAAAGCTTTTGTAAAGATGATGTATCACTTCTTAATATGAATACAATACAATTTTTTCAAACTTATTTTCATCAAGTATATCATTGTTTTTTCTAGTTTATACTATCAATGTTTTTGTGAATGCATCAGAAATGACCCTGGGAGCCTAGGGGAACAGTGCCAGAATAGTGCGAATTTTGAGCCTGCACCGCTGCTGTAGAGCCCAAATTCGCACTGTTTTGGCACAGCTTTCCCAGCCCTTCAGGAGCAATTCTGATGTATTGGATGACAAATAAGGTATTTTTATACATGATTAAAGGTATTTTTATCTTGTAAATTCACCATGCACATAAACTATGTACTGTACACATGACAATAGAATTTAATTAGAAAAAGTCAAGGTTAAAACACCAGTTTATTTTTTTACTGTACAACTTACCATATAGTGTGTTACTTTACTCTCTCCCCAAGCACCTAGCACACTTTTGGTGAATTCTATGATATGATGTTGGAATGATGCTCAATCTTGGGCAGTTATGCTACTTTGATTCATAATACGAACCATGTTATTGAAATTTATCCAAAGCTATTTGCGCATATTTACAAGAGCTGGCATTGGACAATCTACATTTGTGGTGATTGCACACAGGTCTCTCCAGAGTCCCCAAGTCTTCTTTGAATTCTCTGTTTTTGCTGGCTTCTCCAAAAATCTCCTTGCCTTTGATCCAGTCATCATGGAGACCCTTTGATCCAGTCATGGAGACCCTTTGAGCAACCTCGTATGACATACCAGAGGCCTGCTTATTCACTTCAATTTTCACGTTTCCGCCATGGTGGCAACGCCCAAAGAATTCAAAAGATGCTCTAATTTACCAAGGGCTGCAACTTTCCTCTCTTGTGTAGGCATTGTGAATGCATAATCGATATGGCACTTAAGAAATCGATCAAAGATTCTCATGAATGCATGAAGTGTGCAAAAGTGAATATTCTTTAGTAGAAAATTAATGATGGGGCTCCAATTTGAATTCCTGTTTGGTTCTCCTAGCATATCACGAGACATGACACCTTCCACCCATCTTGAATTTGGTTGTTCCTCATCTTCATCATCAGTTGACTCGGTTGGATCTACTACATCTTCTTGTTGCTTCTTTCCTTTCTTGTTGGGACCTTTCGAGGCATCCTTTCCAATAGAACCAACCTCTTGTATACCTTTTCCATTTGTCTTTTTCTGCCTAGGAATATCAATCTGAGCATTGCAGTATGGACAAGGCCATCTTGATGTCGCGCCTTGAGCACAACCCATCATGCATTTAATTATCTTTAAATCTCCCCCAAGATGCCAATCCACCTTGAACTTTCCTATGTTTTCTACATCTAAAAGTTGACCATCAATTTGCTTTTTGATTACATCTATTATCCAGGGAGTCCTTTCAAACATCCATGTCAATACCTCATGTGTCTCCTTCAGTACCTCGAATGCACCAAGCCACCAAACCTCTTTCTCAGATTGCACACTAAAACTTGGTTTGGTAGTCTTTTCCCATGCACAGATCGTGGCCTCATTCATGACCGTAATGCTCATACATTCCAGCTTCCAACCTTTCACAATTTGGCACTCATCTAGCTTGAGCACAAATGAAAGTGTGCTCCCCAAAACTGCAATGGGGAAGCCAGAGAGAGAGAGTTTCACCCCGGACAGTAGTAGCCAGAGCTGTCACTATAGGTGATGTAGTGGAGGAAGAAAGAGGACAGATTTATGCCGCCATTGAAAATCAAGGGTAGAATCGCCAGTTCTCAGTCCTTAAGACTCTAGCAGAATACAAGGGTAAGGAATTTAAGCTTTTGATTGATTCAGGCAGTACACATTCTTTTATTTCCCGTGGATGCTTGCGTAAGTTAGTCCTAGATTAAAAAACAAGGAAACCTATGCAAGTAGAATTGGCTAGTGGCTACATTCAGTTTAATCTAGATGGGAATGCGACAAACTGCCAGTTTAGAGTCTTACCCTTGGGAATCTATGACAGAATCCTTGGAATGGATTGGCTCCACAAAAATCAGGTATGTCACAATGGAGCCATCTCGTTTCTCGACCTTCACGGAAATCAAGTTCAAGGAACTAGAATTTTTGGATCCCCAGTTTTGCAGTTAGTCAAAGCTTCTAAATTACTGAAGGGACTAAAAAAGAGGCAAACTGTCTATGTCATTAAAATGAATCCAGTAGACAAAAAATGCAAGGCTAAGGAACTAGAATGGCTAAGTGAGTATGTTGATGTATTCCCAGAAGATCTGACCGATGCCTCCGACTCGTTAAGTAGATGATGAGATAGAGCTAACTCCCGGAGCTCAGCCAATGGCCCAGCGTGCATACAAGATGCCAGTTCCAGAAGCCATATAACTAAAGGAGAAGTTAAGAGACAGCTGCTAGAGAGCAAGGATTCATAAGACCTACTGTTTCACCTTGGGGTGCGCCCGTTCTTTTTCAGAAAAAGAAAGATGGAACGTTAAGACTCTGTATTGATTTACAGAGGATTAAATCAGTTATTAACAGTCAAAAATAAATATCCTATTCCTAGGATTGATGAACTTTTGGATCGGCTAAGTGGAACCCAAATGTTCACAAAGATAGATCTCAAATCTGGATATTACCAAATCAGAATTAAAGATCGAGATATCCCCAAGACAACCATCAATACTCGATATGGGCATTATGAATTTACAGTCATGCCATTCGGATTGCCAAATTCCCCAGCAACATTTAATCGCCTCATGCAAGACATCCTCAGAGAATACTTAGATGAATTTTTTCTTGTCTTCTTCACTGACATCCTGGTATACTCCAAGAATGCAGCTAATCAAGAAGATCATGTGTGCAAAGTCCTGGAGATCCTAAGGAAACACCAACTCTTTGAAAAAAAGAGCAAGTGCAATTTCTCTACTGACCATGTTGAATACTTGGGATTTATAGTACATAAGGATGGGATTTCTCTTGAACCCACTAAAATCCAAGCAGTCGTGGATTGGCAAGAACCCAAGATAGTGAAAGAAGTGAGAGGATTCCTAGGATTAACCGGGTGGTATAGAATCTTTATACCCAGGTTTGCTCAAATAGCATCCCCTTTGGCTAACCTTCTCAAGACGAGCACCCTATTTCATTGGACCGCTATGTGTCAGAGTGCTTTTGATAAGCTGTAGATAGCTTTAGTAACCAACCCTGTCCTAAAATTGCTAGATTTTTCCTTACCCTTTGAGGTAGTGACAGATGCCAGCGGTTTTGCCCTAGGAGGTGCACTTATGCATGAAGGTCATGCATGAATCCAAAAAACTCAAAACGTATGAGAGGAATTATGTTTTCCATGACTTCGAGCTACTCTTAGTAGTTTATGCTCTAAAGTTTTGGAGACATTATCTCTTGGGAACAGAGATTTACCTTGATGACAGATCATCAAAGTTTGAAGTGGATCTTCATCCAAAGGGATCTCAACATGCGTCAAAGAAGGTGGATGCAGACCCTGTAGGAATTTGACTTTGAGATAAAGTACCGACCAGGGAAAGAAAATGTGGTAGCTGATGTGCTCAATAGGAAAGCCTCCTTGCTTTTGCAGTAACATTAGTGTCAAATCCATTAATCAGTGAAGCAAGAGAGAAGATCATGTAGGATAGATTCTTTGCCCCTATTGCTACCCTACTGATGTAGGAAAGAAAGACTCCTTAGGAAATGAGTTGAGTTCTTGGGTACAAATTGGACGAAGGATGCATGTATTACAATAACCGGCTATGCATTCCTAATGATGAGGAAACAAAGGGAAAAATTCTGAGAGAAGCCCATGATAGCCCGATAGGTGGACATCTAGGGCTCATAAAGACCTACATGTTTGTAAAGAAGAGCTTCTTTTGGCCAGGACTCAAAAGGGATGTACTCAATCATGTACGTGAGTGCTTAACATGTCAAAGAGTCAAGGCAGAAAGGGTTAAGATGCTAGGAAAGCTGCATCCCTTAGACATTCCACAAATGAAGTGGGAATGTATCAGTATGGATTTTATTACTAGATTAGCGTCAGTGCAATCAGGTTACAACTCCATTTTTGTGGTAGTTTTGACAGATTAACCAAGGTTGCCCATTTGATTCCAGTAAAACAAACCTACTCTGCACAGTGGATGTTGCCAGAGTCTTCCTCATGGAGATTTTTAGGCTGCATGGCTTACCCAGAAGAATAGTGAGCGACAGAGATTCTAAGTTCACATCAAGGTTTTGGACTACATTCTTCGAAGCAGCGCATTAGGAATTTTTTGGAACCAAAAAGGGCCTCCTAAGGATTCCTAATTTTAAGGGATTAGAGCTTAAAAAGCTGAGCTTAAGGGAGACAAAGGCTATGATGTATTAAGGGACTAAGGTTATGTAGAAGGGAAAGAGAAGGGTGTGAGTGTGAATAGACTTAAGGTCCACTTGCTCACCTATTTAAAGGTGGAGCTATGAGGCATTTTAAATCCATTCACACTCGCACACTTCTCTTCCCCTTCTACATAACCTTAGTCCCTTAATATGATGACCCTATTTTTTGCCTTGCCACATCAGCCATACCCCCCTAGTTTCACTTTTTTAAAGGGAATATTCTTATACTCTCTCTCTCTCTCTTACTTTTTGACTTCTCATACTTTCTCTCTTACTTTTTGAATTTTTTATCTTCATTCTCTATAAATTGAATCTTTCTTGTCAGTTTGAAATCTCCTTTCTCATTAACTCCCACCATATCTCCCTTCCACATCAGCAAAACATTCTCGTATTTAGGTGGGCCCCAAAAAGTGATTTTTTTTTCATTTTGAGGTGGAAAAAACACCACCCAACCAATATGTATGATGAAAATAAAATTTTCCCTCCAAAAAGCTTGTAATTCAAGGGTCACGTCAGAAGCCTGTCAGGAGCCAGTACATCCATAACTAATTGCCAGGTCCCCACAACCCCATAAACATAACTAACTGTCAGGAACCACTACATCCATGAGATCCCTAAATTGTGGGGACCCCAAAAATTATTATTTTTTATTTTTTCTCATAAATGTAATTTATTGATGAAAAACCCCATGTTAGTATATTTGTATATCAAAAATATCATTTTCTACTTAGAAAAATGGATTTGTGTTAAACCTGCAACAGCAAAGTTTTAACAGTCTCTCTCACTCACTCCCCCCCCCCTCTCTCTCTCTCTCTCTCTCTCTCTCTCTCTCTCCCCCCTAATGAGGATCTCTCTGCTTTAGCTTCTTCCTCTGATTAGCTATGGAGCCTTTGTAAGCTGTGTGTGTAGCCCCTTGTGAAGCTAGAAAACGGAAGGTTGATTTACACATTCGTATTCGTGAAGAGTATGGCAGCTCTAAAAAAACCCATCCTACTGATGCACAATCTGTCCAAGCTTGTAGGATAGCTAAGGAGAAAAATGTAGATCTTTGGGTTGATGGGCATCTCTATCCAATTGACCCTCCATTAAGAGCAAACCCTCCTTTCCACAATTTATAATCTTTTATGCAATTTGTTGGTGAAGGAGAGCTTGGCTTGTTAGGATACTGCAGAAGATTGACTACAAGTGGAGCTTGGCAAACACATATTCTCCAATCTCAATTGCAAAGCATCACAATTCAGCCTTTTACAATGTCAAGAAGGACTTAAAACATCATCAGATAAAATCAAAGAGATCCTTGCAGAGAATGTGGAGAAGGATGCAAAGATTCAAAGGCTAGAGGAACTTATCAAACGACTCAAAGCAACGCCAAATGGTGCTCGTGAACGTAAAAAGACATTGGTTGGTATAGAATCTCTTGCGTTTAAAGGTGGAGCATGGAAGAAAAGGATTCGTACAACAAAGTAAATAACATAAACTTTCATTATGCACTCAGTGATTTAAACAAAATAGTCATGATTTCTGTTCTGCCAAGAATTTTCTGCAAGAGGTGTGTGGTTCTAATTAAGAGGGATGGAAGGATTTGGTCAAAGCCATTCTGAATACCAAGGATATTCTCTAAATTATTACTGACCCTCATCATCCTAAAATACGCCAAGCTGTTGTCAGCAATGTAGTGAGCGAGATTACCATCTCCATCGGTTCTTCATTAATTCAACATGCTTGTGATGCGGCTGGAATCAGCATGAAAGGGTACCAAAGCAATCCGTCAAAAGATGCATTTCTAAGACAAGGAATCACTGGCACTTTGTTTCCTACACTCAAGGTGATTCACAATGTCAAGCATATCAATAATGATAATGTGCAGCGAGCTATAGGACAGTTTTATCACGTTGAGGGCACACTAACATTAGACATAGGGTTGAGCAAAAAGAAAATCAAGACAACAAGTACAGAATTTCACTATGATGTTTACAATAACATCTTTGTTCATATTGAGAGACTACAACAAGCTATGGTGAAGTTCTATGGTCTTTCACCAGAAGGTGAGAACTTGCAATTGCTACTATTCATGTTTTCAATAGAAAATGAAGACGATTATTTTGTTTTGAATATTGTAAATTACCGTTTATGTGGGAGGGAGTTTTGAGACTACTTTGCATTGAGGTTGCAGGCTAAGCTGGCACTCTTCTGGGGTTGCCCTGATTTTGGTGAGAGGGACCCTGATTAGGTTGATACGAAGGAGTTGGTCTCGGCATCCTAGAACCCTGGCTTCCCTGGCCCATTGTCATAGAAGGAGTTGGGCAATCCTTGAGCTTGTGTCCAAAACCTTGACATCCAAAACACCTGTTCTCACTTCGAAGCTCATCATTCTGCATCCTGGAAAGAGCCAAAGTTCCAGAAAATGTGCTCCAAGGAAAAGGCCTTCCTTGCATTCTGAAACTTCCCATCTCTTGGTTTTGATTGGGACCTTGATGTCTCTTAGGAGGTGGAAAGTTGGAAGTGCTCCTGGAGTTTGGAATCTTTTGAAGGACGAGGGAGCTGGCTTTGGCAGGACCTTGACAACAAAGGTCTTGGCAAAATCCTTCCCCATCCGCACTACTTCAGCCATTGAAACTGGTTTAGCATTCTTTACCAAGGTATCCAAAGGTTCATTCATTCCCCGAATGAACCTGGCCATCAGCTATTCTTCATCCAGCGGTGGCAAGTATTTGAGGAGGAGAGCAAATGCTTGGTGATATTCTTCAGTAGTTCTGCTCCCCTGGGTTAGCTCCAAGAATTCATTCATCTTAGTTTCTAAGAAGCCGGGAGGACAGAATCTCTTCCTGAGGTAAGCTTTGAGATCATTCCACATTTGGGTGTTCCGATCCAAACGGTTTGGGGTCACAGTGATTGCTCCATGCTACTCTGGCTGTTTCTAGCGTGGCAAGAGCTACTTTACTTTTCTCATTGTATCCAATGACATCAAAGTATTCTTCCATGGCTTTGATCCACCTCCACAGCCTCGCTTAGGTGTTCCCCTTCACCTTTGAAGGGACCTAGCTGAGATCTGTGAAGAGCTTTATGAACATCAGGGTCAAGCTCCTCCTCATCCGTGAGTGGATATGGCTGTCTACCACGATTCACACGTCTCATGATTCTACCAAAATGATACATCGTTAAATTTCTATTTGTCTTCATCTCGAGACCCTAAGGCTAAGAAGTTCAGAAATAATTACTTTAAACAAGGTAATCGTTCTTACTAAAAGATCTATAACATACATCCGAGAAAACAGATCTTATTTCTTTAAACTCGATATCTGGTAGTCAAAATCACTTAAACAACTGGAATTTTTGCAAAACATTCTTTATTTACATAAGATTTGCAGTATATACATAGATCAAAATGGCTCTAGAAAATCAATGCCTCAATGGTATACGCATGAGACGGCAATATTGGGCTATATGGACATGCCATGATACAATTGTTCCCTTATCTATTGGTGCTACAATCTTACTTCTCAAGATAAAACGGCTAAGAAGTCTAAAAAGATGATAAGTAACCCTAAAATCTCGAGGTGTGGGGTGATAAAGGATAAAACCACGTACCACCTTTAACCTTAACAAGACCATGTGGCTAATGAGACGTTCTACATCAACATCTAGCATTGGTTGGAAGAGGCGTGGATATATTGTGCTGTAAACCACTTATGATGTTATCTCTCAGCTAGGTCTAGAAAATATAGCTCCTTGAAATGATTAGCAAGTCTTGCCCTGCTCGTTCGAGTCGTGCGGAAGAGAGGATATGCTCAAAAGTGAAAGCAGTCATATCCTGAGTTTGAGTAAGATCGGGGATACCAAATAAATACGGGGTGTCCATCTATAAAATCTAATTCATCAATGAAGCTTAATTTGAATGAAAATACAGCATGTGAATGCATCTTTCTAGGATTTTATTATAAAATTTAGATAAAGTTCATCTTTGATTCTTGAGCTTTCAACAAAGCTCTGATACCAGCTGTGAGACCCCTGCCCCCTCTGCGCATTGAACTCTGCAGTGCTAGCAAAACGGAAGTGGCAACCTTGCACGTAGAGCAGAGCTTCCCACTCGGGGCCTCGCCCACAAATGTCCGGACAAGAGACTAATCTAGTGGTTCTTCCAAAACCGAACCCGAAAAAAACTTCCCTCGCCCAGAAATCATAGGCGATTCCTCCAGGAAAATCTTCTAACGTAGTCAAGGGCCTTGTCTATCCTTTGTATTCCGACCAAACCCGCAGGTCACGTGGCCGAATCAAGGAGGAACTTGCACTTGGTTCATAGAAATCATCGCTTTTCTCCCCTTAAGCAAGGCGCACAGCCGTTGATTCTTTCCCATAGAACAAGAATCTTCTTGGGACTTACTTTAACTACTGTAACTTAATCTTAACTGAATGTAGTTGTAGGAATCCACCGATCCAGCCTAACCCCAACTGGCCCATGGGTTAGCCAACCGCCCATGGGTTAGCCAACCACTGTATTGGTGGGATTCCTTTTTATAAAAAATTGGTTGTGTTTTGTTCCGGGTACTAGGGAAAAGAGTTCCCAAGCTTCCTAGCCGGCACTCATGCAAAATACAAAATAGACACACCACTTACACACCCAATATGAGATTGCCTTTTCTCAGATTCAACTATCTTCAAACAAAATTGGAATGAAACCATAATGTTTTCATCATAATCCTCAAAATTCCAGTTCCATTGTTTTACAATCAAATTGTCATCCAGACTCTCCATTGAAGACCAGCTAGTCAACCAACGAGATTCAAGTTTCCAGTTCACTTAGATAATTTCTTGCCAATCCATGAATATCTTCCTTGACATACACATGGGTGTCCTAGCATCCCGCAAGCCCGTGCATCGCTTGGTCAGATTCCTCTAGGATCCTCCTTAGGTGTCTTAGTACTTCACTCAGGGACCGCTTCGTTTGCCCTCGCCCATCGTACCGAAAGCACACCATTTTTAACCATACCAAGGCTGGTCAAGACCTTGGTAGGCTTTGCTATGGAAACGTCCTTCGATGACTTCTCGCTAGTTGTTGCAACATAACTCTCCTTAGATTAAACCATAACCCAAATGCTTTCTCCAGCATTCTTATGTAAGATAGTCCTTTTTAAAAAAACATAGTTTCTATGCAAGTAAGAATTTCCCATTGAGTTTGGTTTCACAAGACTCCCTTATTTCCCATTGAGTTTGGTTTCACAAGACTCCCTTATTTTCAACCCAGGCTTTCTTAATGAAAATCACGAATCATGTATCTCGGTGATCCATCCCTCAATTACAATGAATTTCTAACTTGTTTCTAGACAATTTTGGGTCTTAGGGAAAACTTCTCTAAATCAACCGGTTATCCATTCTTCGTAGTACTGAAGAATTGGGATTGGTCATAAGTCTTGATACAAGAGATGGGCAGGCATCTTACTGACCCACCTTTCTCTTGTGGACATGGTCTAGCACCAAATTACTCGAATTTATTCCTAAAGATATTTTTGTGAAAATAATTCTCCATGTATCTGATAAATTAACTGGTGATTTCTAATCATAAGGGTAAAATCCAAAATTATGAAAATTCATTCCTTGGACATAATTGAACTATAAATAATTCTATTCGTAAATAATGGAATTTAACAAGGATATTTGTTTTTTCCATGATCCTTTTTACGAATATGCATACATTATTTATTTAAAATATTCACATAGAATTATACTAAAATATTCTTTTCTCCATTTGGACCTAGGCATCAACATGCCCTAAATTATCTACATAGAATTATGATGAAACTTTCTCTTTTGATAACGAAATTAATTTATGCATTTTTTCTAATTAAAGGTACGATGAAAATTCTACTTTTTGACAAATAAAAATACCCATGTATATACCATGAATATACCTATTTTGAAATATGACAAATATTCCTCTTTTAATATTTAAAATGATTGTTCATAGAATATCGTGAAAATTTCTCTTTTTGCATCTAGATTTTTGTGCATGCACATATAAAAATAAATATAACAAAAATACCTCTTTTCTCCATTTAAACATTTTTACATAAATACTATAAAAGTATTTTCAAAAAATGTAACAGAAATCCTTCTTTTAGCATTAAAATGCTTATGCATAGAATATGATGAGAATTCCTCTTTTTGCATTATTAATTTAATGCATAGAATTAAATTCATTTTTAAGGGTAAAAATTTTACCATATCTTTGCTGCATTTTTTGAGAATACTCAAAAATTCTAATTTTAATATCTACTCCTACTTATCTAAAATATGGTGGGATTTTCTCTTTTAATCTAAAAATTCATTATGCATACCTAAGCATAATTACATTAAAACCTCTTGTTTATTTTTAAAAATATCCCATTATCATTCCCATATGAAAATAATTACAAAAATGTTAGCATAAACTCTCTTTCAACTTAAAAATGAATATTTATGAATTTTCTAATCATAAAACAAGCTTGAATGAATTAATCCTCATTTTAATTAGAATAAAAATCATAAAAATGTTTAATCTCTATCTCTAGCTTGTTAAGCCTAGAGTTTTGGTTAAGAAAATGAGATTAATACTAAGATCCATCCTTCCAAGAAGGATTCAACCATAAAGATGAGTAATCTTTCTAAAAGAGATATTTACTAATAATCAAAAATATTATATTTAAGCATAAAAGATTAGCATTAAACCATTTAAACATTATGAATCGCTAAAAGCTTGGTTTTAAGAAAACAACATTGATTAAAATGCTTCCCAAGCATTAGAGAGGTTGGGAAGAAGATTACCATTGAAAAAGATAGAAAAACACCATTGATTTTGGCTTACCCTTGGATTTTGGCTTGATTCTTTAGAGAGAAGTGAAGACCATAAGAGAAAGCTTGGCCACACCAAGATGAAGAGGGTAATCTCCAAGAGAGGATGAAGATTAGTGAAGCTCCAAAGCTTCCCAAAGAAGAGGCAAAATAGAGGGACAATAAAATTACACTAATTTGAAGATAATACTGGCACAAAGATGAAAACACAAAGGACTGAGGGTCTATTTAAAGGTGAGGGAGGCCACCAACCAAGTCCAACTGGGATCTAGAGGCTTCCAGCTTCATTTTGATCCATTTTGGACCAGTTTGGCTCACTTTTTGATCCAGTTTGAAAGAGGAGAGAGGAGAGATAAAAATATCTCATTTTTTTGAATTAAAAATAAGAAGTAATGATGTGAATTAGGTGCCTCCCTCATGATCCCCCTCCCTCCTTATTACTGAGGTGTCAAAATTTCTTTTTTTTTAACTAATAAACCTCATTTTTTAACTAATAAACCTAGTACATCTTATGTGAGAATTTACTCATTTTTGGGAGAGTTCCTTTTATTCTTTGCATTTTTCTTATTGAAACACTTGGATTAATCCTATTGGCCCTTTAGAACACTCTTTGGACCTTAATCAAAAAAATTTGAAAATGTAGGCTCTTAGGCTAAGGTGTCAAATACACATATTCAATTAATTTCTAATGCATATTAGAAAACTCTTTTTGAACTTCTATTTCAGGGAAATTCATCTTAAATGAAAGGGATAACTCTATATCCAAAAATATCTCAAAGCTAGATTATCTCTCTCTAGAATATTTTCTCTCTCTAGATCAAAAACAAAGGAAAACAATGTTTTCTTGCATTCTGAAATAGGGGATGATTACAGGTGACTGAGAGGAGAGCTTATATATCTTTTAGGGCTGAGGAGGAACCTTACACATATGAACATGTGACATGTGACAAATATATATATTTTTTAAAGAATAAGACCAGAGGGCTCTGAGATGAGTTTTCAGAGTTTTCCTGCATCACAAAAACATAAAACCCACACTAATTAGTAAACTAATCAACTACATTTTAAAATCATAAAATCAAATTAACATGGAGAGATTAGAGAGAGCAAAAAAGGGCTTACCTCTGAGAGATTAGGGATAGATAGTAAAGATATGCAACTTGCAAAAAAAAAACCCTAAAAAAGAAGATTAGAACACTATGCAAGTGTAAGAAAACTTGAAAGCAAGAAAGATGGTGGTGTAGGAGAGTGCAGCTCTCAGGAGAGAGAGAGAGAGAGAGAGAGGACAACCAAAAGGTCACGTGGGGAAGGGGGGTTTGAAGATATGCAACCTACAAAAAAAACCCAAAGAAAGAGATTAGAGCATTGAATCTGTAAAAGAAATCATGAAAGGAACCAAGATGGTAGTGTAGGAGAGTGTAGGGATGTAGGAGAGAGAGAGAGGACATGCAAAAGGGGGGGGGAGGGAGGGAAGGTGGGGAGAGATGAACTTACCGGTGCACAAAAGGAGACAATCAAAATGAGAAAAACAAAGTCCGCATTTCGACTTTGTAATTTGTTCCAGTGTCGGAATAGGCATCAAAAAAAAACATCGGTATAAGCATCTATAAAAACGTCGCAATCATAGTTGGAAAGTGTGTCCAAAAGAAATGTTTTTGACATTTTTTGTGACATTATTTTCAATGAATATAACAACATTATTTTTTATGGTGAAAGATATTATATAGCAAAAATGAAAAAGATGTGGATTTGATGGTGATTTGTGTGAGATTTGTTGTAGAATAGCTCTCTTTTTTGTTTTTGAAAAGAATGCTTTTTGCTTAATTTTTAGATTAATTTATTATTTTTGTTGTTGTTTTTATGGTTTTTCATGTTCTTAGGACTTTGTATTAGGCTTAGTTTGCATCCATTGCATCAAACAATGCAATAGAATGCAATTCTTAGTAGTGAATGTTGGACATAGATCTAAGATCATTAATTCTAGTTTAATTGTGTTTTTTTTGTTGAAGTTCTTTGGATTAGAGTGTTAGAAAGCATTAGGAGTAGCTTAACCTTTCAAAAAATTTCTTAAAACCATCAAAAAATTCTTGAATTTGACTAATTTCTCTTAATGGACTGGTTTTTGTCATTAAGGGTGATTAATCTTGTTCAAGAGGCCGAAAATTTAGAAAATGTGTTAATTGGGATCTTAATTGATCATATGCGTAGTCGAAATTGAGGTTTTTGAGTATTTTGAGAGCATCTAGATGCATCAAAACACCTAATCACATCAATTTTTTGATCAATTGGAGAAATTTGACTCTTTGCTTAATTTTGCCTTAAAGAGAAGACTATAATTAAGAGTCTAATTAATCTCTTAATTTATATTAATTTACACAATTATTGATTCACAAAGATTAGTTTTTCCTTGCTCTATCCAATGATGTGCTCAATTGTGTGAATTAATTAGGAATTAGTGGTTAATTACAATCCTTCATTAGTGTAAAAGATGGAAAGATTAGTGAAAGGATTAATCTTGGATTAATTCTTAATCACTTTTTTACACGACTCATTATTACTAATGAGCATTCAGTGAGTAGATGCTCATGAGTTGTCAAATTTGTCCATTTTGGGAGTCATTTTTATGAAGGGTGTAAGGTGTGTCAAGGTTGACTTTTTTGATTCCCACTTACCTTTTTGGGAAAATGCCCATACCCTTTTCATTTTAAATTCAAAAATATTCTCTCCCAAAAAAGAAAATTCGTGTTTCCCACTAGATTCTCAAAAAAAAATCGTGAAAAGCCAGGCCGTGAAAGACCAAGCTGTGAAAAGGTCCGGCGCATAAGTGTAGACCGTGAATGGCTTAGCACGTGAACGGCTGGCGCGTGAACGGCTGGGACGTGAACGGCTGAGACGTGAATAGCTTGGGCATGAAGGACTTGGGATGTGAACGGCTTGGGCGTGAACAACTTGGGACATGAACAGCTGGCACGTGTGAACGGCTTAGCCTGTGAAAAGGTCCGCCAAAAAGAAACGATTTTAATATTTTTATTTAACAAATAATTTAAAAAAAAACTCTTGAAAACACCCCTGTTTGGAGGCCCGTACTCCTAAACCATATATCCGATGAAGGCGCTCTAGGGTGATGAAAAACAGGTAGAGGGAGAGAAGACACACACACACATAGGAGCAAACCCTAATGTATTATCAAACCCTAACCATAGAGGGAAGTCATCTCCCTTCTCACACAATGCATAAAGCCATAATCCATAACACCCATGTGTCCACACAATGCATAAAGCCATAATCCATAACACCCATGTGTCCACACACTACTAACCCTAGCTAATGTCCACACACTATGACCAGTTGGATGCGTTCATTTATGTCTCACACATGTTACTACCTAACATGCCAGTACATAGTGCAACTGGCACAAGCTGACATCGAGCTTGAATCTCAACAGCCCCTCTCAAGCTCATAATGTACTGCCATAGATGAAGATGTAGATGAGCTTGGGCTATCAAAGCTCTCAACACTCCCCCTCAAGCTCATCCCATGTACTCCCAACATAGTACGGAAGTACTCAAACTTCTCCCTACTAAGTGGCTTTGTAAAGATGTCGGCCACCTGCTCTTCAGTCTTCACATAGTGCAAATCCACTGTACCATCCAACACTTTCTCTCTGACAAAATGATAGTGGACCTCTATGTGTTTGGTCCGCGCATGAAAAACTGGATTCTTGGCCAACTGTATGCTGCTCATGTTGTCACAATGAATGACAACCTTGCCATCAATAGGCTCACCCAAATCAGCCAAGAGACTCTTTAACCATACTCCTTCACGTGTAGCAATGCCTACACCCCTGTATTCAGCCTCTATACTAGATAAAGCAACAATAGGTTGCTTCTTACTTCTCCAACTCACCACTGCACTTCCAAATGTAAAGGCATAACCACTAGTAGACCTCCTATCATATGAGCTACCTGCCCAATCTACGTCTATGTAGCCATGTACATCCAAGCCTTTACCATGCTCATAAAGAAGACCATAATGTGCACTGGTCTTTACATAGCGCATAATGCGTCTCACTAAATCCAAATGAGGTTTTATGGGGCTTTGCATAAATTGGCTTACTAGCCCCACAGCATAACTGAGATCCGGGCGTGTAATAGTCATGTAAATAAGACTGCCAACCATCTTTCTATACATAGATGGATCATCCAACTCTTCACCAAAATCAGCCCGCAGCTTCACATTCTGCTCCAAAGGTGTACTCACATTGGCTTACACCCTGTCATCCCATATTTTGCCAACATATCCAATGCATATTGGCGTTGCACTTACCATGTCCCTGCATGGTCTTTGATCACTTCAATCCCAAGAAAATATCTCAATTCACCCAAGTCTTTCATATCAAACTGCCCACTCAATGCCTTCTTGACATGCATAACATCTGTAGCATGATTTCCTGTGACAATCAAGTCATCCACATAGATGACAAGTAAGACAATCCCATGATCTATTTTCTTCACATAGAGTGAAGAATCTGTTGAAGAAACCTGAAATCCAAGGGAGATAAGATATCGGCTTATCTTATCACTCCAAGCACGAGGTGCTTGCTTCAAACTATATAATGCTTTCCTTAATCTGCATACATGAGTGGGGTACCTCGGGTGTACATATCCTTCTGCTGTGCCATATAAACTTTCTCTTGTAAATCACCATTTAGAAATGCATTTTTCACATCCATTTGATGCATTTCCCAGCCAATTGTTGCAGCCATAGCAATGACTGCTCTCACTGTTCCCATCTTTGCAACTGGACTAAATGTTTCATCATAGTCCAAGCCTTGGGTTTGTGCATAACCCTTAGCTACCAACCGCGCTTTATGGTGCTCAATGGAACCATCTGATTTGCATTTCACCTTATAAACCCATTTGCAACCAATGACATTTTTGCCTTGTGGTAAGGCAACCAAATCCCAAGTTTCATTTTGAACCAATGCGTTCATCTCAACATCCATTTCCTTCTCCCATACATGCTTCCCAATAGCTTCTGTAAGGGGGGACTGTTACGATCCATGTTAATCAAATATCTTTTGACATTCAAAATCCTCAAGAAGATGCAAAATGGATGCCGAGAAATTTTTCCGAGCTTATCCTGAGATCCTTCGTTCTTTTCAAACCCAGCAAACCTGCAATTGAGGACAATTGCAAACTCAAGCAAGAGGGATGTTATGAGAATATATTTTAAGTTCTCTTTAAGAATATTATTTTTCCCTCTTCAGTAATTTGGGGACGCCTAGGTTACTCTTGCGTCATGCCGGCTAGGTTAATATCGTGGGTGACACCACTATAAATATTAATACGTGCGGTATATGATGTATGCTTGGGGCCATCTATGATTATTTCAGTTAGGTTTGTATTGGCAGGGTGATCCCTGGAAGTACTTATGCCTGGTAGTCATGAGTTGGTTATGGTTTGTGCCTGTTTAATATTTGTGAGATTAATTTAATCATTAATTGAGCTTATATTTTCAGGTGAAGAAGATTACGAGGATTGATGAATAATGTTGAGGAGAATGTTTCTTATATGCATCACATTTATTTTTACAAGCGTAGCTTGTAACCTTAGTAGTTGATTTTTTCATTTTGATACATTGGAAAAAAAATACATTTATAGTGTTGAATTTATTAAAGCCCAAAGGCTTTACCCTAGCCCCAATTTTTGGGACACTCTATTTTTGTTGAGAAAGAGTGTCATCCTCTCTAAAAGCACACTTTGTATATTTTTGGGGGCTATGGCCTATTTTTTATGGAAGCTAATAAAAATACTCTTGTGTGGGGGAAGGCCACGCACAAGGGAGGGGGGAAGATTGCACCCAGTCTTGTGTTGCCTTGTGTTGATGGTGGTGATGTTTTTCTTTCTCTTGCCTTATGTTTTGTTTTATGCTTTAATTTTCAATTTAATTCAAGTAGTTGTCTTAATATTTGATATATTTTATGAGTTTTTGATTATTCTCTTCAAGAAGATTAAAGGGTCCCGTTTCAGTGTTCCACATGCTTCACCAAAGAGGTCATATATGCGTAATGCATAGCAAAGTCATGATATGTCAACCTGTCAACTAGATACCTGACCCTTTGGGATCTCCGCAATGCGTGTGGATCACTCTAAACACCTGTCACTCTAGCATGTGGAGGCACATATCTATCATGCCTTGCACCTGGTGTGCGTATGAAAGATCCCTGCCGCCCCATCCGCGCAACGGATTCGGGAGTGCTAGCAATGGAAGTAGCACTCCTTGCGCGGTATAGGGTCCCTCACTCGAGGCCTTGCCCATGGATATCCGAACAAGATACTAATCCCTTGGTTCTTCCAAAACCTAACCCAGAAAAATTTCCCTCGCTCGGAAAGCACGAGCGATTCCTCCAGGATATTTTTGGCTCTAACGCAGTCAAGGTCATTACTGACCGAACTGATCCGACCGAACCTGAAAGTCGCTTGGTCAGATCAAGGACGAAACTTGCACTTGGATCATAGAGATCAACGCTTTTTTCCCCATCGAGAGGCACAGCCGTTGATTCTTTTCCATAGAACAATTACTATCTGGGATTTACTTCATCTATCGTACTACAACAAAATTGAGTCTCATTTTACGGATCCATTAGTCCAGCCAACCCCATCTAGTCCCATGGGTTAGCCAACCGCCAACCATTGTAGTGATTGGATCCAATTAAGAATTTGGTTAGGTTTTGTCCCAAGTACCAAGGAAAAGAGTTCCCAAGCCCCCTAGTCGGATATTCATGAAAATTTTACGCCAGTCACACCACTTACACACCCAATATGAAATTACCTTTTTTTCACAGATTCAGTTATCTTTAAAACAATCCTTTAATGAAACCATAGTGTTAGTGGTCATAATCCTCCAAAATATCCGGTTGAATCCTAATTTCCAATCATTCTTTCATCAGTGTATCTATGGCATCATTGGCAACCAGAACGCTCACCACCTGTCCCTCTGGGGCCTTTTCGATAGTTCCTTATAAAAATCAAGATGGAATCTCCGTTGAACATCAGCAAGAGCAACCAACAGCTCCATATAAAAGAGCCATGGACTCATCCGTTGTTGAGGACCAGCAAGGTTAATCAACCAGATCCATGCCCGGTTTCAGAAAACAACTCTTATTCCTTGTTCCAATATCTTCCCCAACGTATGTGTGGGTATCTTCGGTGACCTAGAGCCCGAGCACCGTATGGTCAGCACCCTCTAGGATCCTTCGCAAGTGACCTAGCGCTTCACTCATAGGCCGCTTCCTTGGTCCCTCATCCACCATACCGGAAGCTCACCATTTAAATGAAACCGAGGCTGGTCAAGACCTCGGTTAACCTTGCTTACGCGAGACGTCCTCCGTTGACTCTCCGTCAGCTGTTGCAACTTTATCAGATTAGGTCTCCACAACCTCATTCACAAGACGGTCAAAATGCTTCTCCAGCTTTCTTGACATAAAACAGTCATTTAAAAACAGGTGTCATAAATACAGTTTCTATAATGAACTCTCATCTTTCCACATTGTTCCACATCAATCCACATTACTTAATCCACATCCATTTCATATGTATTCCCATTCTCATCCAATCACATCATTTTCCATCTCATCGCATCTTTCCTCATTTATCCTCATCAGATCTCATCCACTCGTATTATCTACCCATATTCACATCTCATCACATCACATTAATTCACATCTTATCCATTCGTACACATCTATCCCGATTCACATCCCATCACATCACATTCATTCACATTACATATCATCCATTCAGATCTATCCCAATTTAAATCACATCCATTTCACATCACATCTCATTCATTCACATCCCGATTCACATGACATCACATCTCAACCATTCACATCACATATCATTCATTCACATCCCACTTCACATGACATCACATCTGATCCATTTACATCCTGATTCTCATCACATTACATCTCATCCATTTACTCACATCGACATCACATTCTCTCGCATGCACATCCACATCCATTCTTTCACATACACATCCACATCCATTCTTCCACATACACATCCACGTTCATTCTTTCACATACACATCCACATCCACTCTTCCACATACACATCCACATCCATACATCCACATACACATCCACATCCATTCTTCCACATACACATCCACGTTCATTCTTTCACATACACATCCACATCCACTCTTCCACATACACATCCACATCCATACATCCACATACACATCCACATCCATTCTTCCACATACACATCCATACATGCACATCCATTCTTCCACATGCACATCCACATCCATTCTTCCACATACACATCCACATCCATACCCACATCCATTCTTCCACATGCACATCCACATCCATTCTTCCACATACACATCCACATCCATTCTTTCACATACACATCCACATCCACATACACATACACATCCATATATTCACATCCATTCTTCCACATACACATCCACATACACATCCACTTCCACATCTATGTACTTCCCATCTCACCCTTTCACATATCCTCTCATCTCATTATTCACATCCACATCCATTTCATTACATCACATCCTATTTTCATCTTATCACATTCATTCACATCCTATTGCATCCCCATACACATCTTATCACATCCATTCACATCCCATACACATCTTATCACATCCATTCACATGCTATTCCCATTTAATAGCTTTTTCTAGTTCGATACCAATAATGGAATTTTTTCTAAATTTTTACCAATTGTTTGGCCTAATCAAAGGTTCTTTTTCTCAACGACTATTTCCATATTCCTTCTCAATTCTTCAATTGAATTATATTCAATATTCCTCTTTTGAATAAAAGAATTCATGGGATTTGTAGAAATCAATTCTACCCATATTTCCACTTTTGGTAAATAATCATAAATTGAATTATACTAAAATTTCCTCTTCTTCCCATTTAATTTCTTGGATCTCAATTACCATGGGAATTCCTCTTTTTGCATTTGATTATTTGCATTCCAATGTCATGAGAATTCCTCTTTTTCCGTCAATTATTTCTCATAAAATAAATTCATCTAAAAAAAATATCTATTATTTCAATATGCTAGGAATTTCTCTTTTCCCATCTCAATGGTAGAATTTTCAAATGTCATAGGAATTCCTCTTTTAACATTTAAATATTTCTCATAGATAAAATAAATTTATCTAAATTTCATCTTTGAATTTAATTAAAATACTCATTAATTCCAATATGCTAGGAATTTCTCTTTTCCCATCTCAATGATGGAATTCCAAATGTCATAGGAATTTCTCTTTTAACATTTAAATATTCCTTATAGATAAAATAAATTTATCTAAATTTCATCTTTGAATTTAATTAAAATACTCATTAATTCCAATAAGATAGGAATTTCTCTTTTCCCATCTCAATGATGGAATTTCCAAATGTCATAGGAATTCCTCTTTTAACATTTAAATATTTCTTATAGATAAAATAAATTTATCTAAATTTTATCTTTGAATTTAATTAAAATACTCACATTAATTCCAATATGCTAGGAATTTCTCTTTTTCCATCTCAATTATGGAATTCCAAATGTCATAGGAATTCCTCTTTTAACATTAAACATGAATTACTAGAAATTTCTCTTTTGCTAATTACTATTTATGCATAAACATAAAAATTAAATTTTTCATGATTATAATGAGAATCATTCAATTAATCTAGGATGATAAATCCTAGAATATGGTAGGAAGTCCTCTTTTCATAATATAAATGAAAATGATTTATGTGTTTATTTTTTAAAAAATTTACCATAGCTCCGCTGCTATTACTGATAATTCTCAAAAGAATAAAGTTTAGTATTATTCATGTGACTAGAATAACCACTAATTGGATCATTATCCAGTTATGGATTGATTCTTAATTTTACCATAAATTAAATAGCATAAAAGTATTAAAAGCCATTATGTTGGTCTCTAATTAGACAAGCATAAAAATTACTTTTAGATTAGAGAAATGCTTCATGAGAAGCTCCATTTGAATTGAGAATAGGTCATAGGAATGACCATTCTTTGGGGGGGAGAGAGAAATGCTTAAAAACCATTATAAATTAAGCATAAATGAAAATTTATGTATTTCTTCATTACAATACATTAAAGAACTTCAATAGTATTCAAAAGCCATTCAAATTAATGCTTCTCAAGCTTGAGAGGGGTTGAGAGAAGAGAAACATTTGGAGATTTAAGAAAAAGAAGACAATAATCCACACTTTACCTCCTAAATTACTTGATTATTTGATCACAGTAGAGGCCCCCAACCAATCAATTGGTTTGGTATGTTGTTGGAGTCACCAAGGAAGATTGAAGAGAGAGAGAAGCTCCAATCTCTTCAATTTGTAGAGAGGATAATAGAAAATATCAATATTTCAGTATAATACTGGCATAGTATAGTTCTCATATATTTTTACAAAGGGCTTAGGAACTATTTATAGGTGAGGGAGGCCTCTAACCAACTCTAACTAGTTTCTAGAATTTTCCAGGTTCAGTTTGGCTGAATTTGGACAAGATTTGTTGGCTCCCTTTTGATTTGGTTTGATCTAGGAGAGAGGAGAGATAAAAATATCACAATATTTTTGAGTTTAAAACTCCACCACACAAGTGAAATAGGCGCATCCTTGAAGAGCTCCCTTCTCCTTTACCAAGGTGTCAAAATTGAATCATTATACCCAAAATATCTTATTTTTTTTAGTAATACTCATAGTTTTTGACTAATAAACCTTGTCCTTAGTCAACTCTTCATCTTATGTGAGCATTTACTCATTTTTTGGGGGTTTTTCTTTTATAAATTTGATTTATCTCCTCCCCACACTTGGATTGATCTTATTGGCTCATAGGAACCTTAATTGGACCATAATCCAAATTTTTTTAAAAATCTAGACCCTTAGGCTAAGGTCCTTTATACTTCTTTTCAATTAATTCCAAATGCACATTGGAAAGTTCTTTTTTCAGGGGAAACCATTTTAGACACTAGGAGGATTTTTATATCCAAAAATATCTCAATTTTAGATTACCTCTCTCTAGACATTTTCTCTCTCTAGGCCAAAATAGGGTAAAACAGAATCTTTCTTTTATTTCAAAGAGGGGAATAATTACAAGATCAGAAGGGGAGGTTCTTACACATGTACACCTCAAAAGCTGGAGGGAGGAATCTTACAGCATAAAACTGGTATGCCAAGTTCCTCATCCAAACTTTCTGAACTTGACGACTCATAACCTGTAATGCCAATTCCTTCAACCTTCTTTTTCCCTTTATCCACAACACTACTCCCAGTTCTCACACTCTCATGTCTCAAGCGTCTTGACCATGGACGTATAGTGCTACTCTCAGACTCTACTAGCCTAGACATAGAAATAGAACTTGCTTGTGGCAAGTTCACATGCACATCAGCATCAATGGAATCAATGACACCCTCATCCTTTGCCTTGTACCAACTAGCAAGTTCATCAAACACCACATCTTGTAAGATAACCACTTGCCTAGTTTGTGGATTGTAACATTTATATGCCTTGCGATCCTGTGCATACCCCAACAAAAATGCACTTTTCTACCTTAGGATCCAACTTCCTCCTTCTCTCGTCTGGCACATGCACATAATCTTAGCAATGATGTCTACTAACTCCATGTAAAAGGAATTAGACCAATTGTTTAAGTTGAGAGAGTAATTAGCTGATTAATGACCCTTTGTTTCACTAATCACTGTAAACAGCTCATAATCAGCTCCATAATGCATAATTTCTTCAACCAACCACATAGTAACCTTCTCAAGTGTGTGTACCACAAAAATGCTAAGCAAATTCTGAATTTAATCAATCACCAAAGTAGAATTTAGCCTCCACATTTCAAAATATTAAAAAAATGTTTCTTCACTTCTGTCTGCGCCGCCTACTGTAGGGGTGATTTGAGAGGTTTGTTGTGTTAATTGAGGGCATATATAGTTACCCAACACTCCAAGGCATGTGCCTAATCCAACAATTAGTTGATTTTTGCAAAAAGACTAGCTCCAATTTCATCAACAATGGACCCCTCTTCACTGTTTTTGCGAGGACTTCAAAACAGTGAATTTCCACTCACTTAAATGCATTAAACTTGCTCCAAATCCATTGTAGGGCTTGCACATGAGTTGCCAATACATTCCCATTTGCCAGATACATGATTCTTTGTCAGACTTGCAACTATTTGTCATACATTCACCACACTCAAGCTTCAATGGAGAGCTTGCAAAACAGAATTTTTCTTTGCTTTGGGCAACTCAAATCTGGTGTTGTTTGTGTTTTTTGCACCTGCAATCTGCTCAAAGATGTTTAGTAGTCCTTACCCGCCGGTAGGCCAAGCTCTCAGATTTGATGAAAATCAGTGTGCTCCAAGCTTCACAGCTCCAATGGCAAGCTTCACAGCTTTTCATCAGAGCTTCTTCTCCCTCTTCTCTCACTCACTCATAAACCGTAATAGAGAGCACCAGGCTCTGATATACCATGATGAAAAACAGTTAGAGGGAGAGGAGACACACACACACGAGCAAATCCTAATGTATTATCAAACCCTAACCATAGAGGGAAGCCATCTCCCTTCTCACACACAATGCATAAAAGCCATAATCCATAACACCCTACATGTGTTGTGTCCACACACTACTAACCCTAGCTAATGTCCACACACTATGACCAGCTGGACGCGGTCATTTATGTCTCACACATGTTACTACCTAACATGCCAGTACATAGTGCAATTGGCACAAGCTGACATCAAGCTTGAATCTCAACATAGGGCTCATCGGAAAGCTGACATCGAGCTCTTTAACTTTGGACTCGGTTGTGCGAAGTCAAAAACGACCATTTTGGCCTCCGACCAGCAGCCTCAAAATTCAACCCAAAAATCGAGGCAAAAAACAACCCAAAACCACAAAAAATCACAAAAAACAGCGTGAAAATGACAACAAGCCATATTCGGGCTACTTTTTGAGGGTCTAAATGATAAAATCACGGACGACTCAGGGAAACAAAGTTGTAGTACTCCAAAAATACTACAACTCCCTCATACATAGTTTTTTAGAATTCCTTTTGGAACACCCTCAAAAACGTGCGAAACAGGGAAAACACTTGAGAAAATTTTTCGTCTTGAGATAGTGATGGAAAATAGGTTTTAGGACCTCCTCTTCCATTTGAGAAGTTCCTAGAATATGCTTTTTTAATTAGGGCAAACGGACACCTATTTGATCCAACGAAGAGTATGCCAAACCTCTTGAGGCTGTAAACAGGCTGTGGGAAGTATAAAAAGCAAAAAAAAAATACAAAAATAAAAAAATAATATTTAAAAAAATTGTAATTGCTCATCAAGGAGCATTTAGGCACTCCGACATGGCCACAATAGAGGGAGTGCCAAGGATCACACAAGGACTAAACCCAATGGTTGTCATCTTCAAGCCATTGAGATCTATGCCACCAATTCACCTCCCCATGCCATTGGCCATGCCTATAACAAGTGTGTCATCTAGTTTTACACCCCCATGACTTCGATCCCACCAGGCTTTGGTCCCTTGCCTAACATTCTCGCAAGTCCTATCTTCTAACAAGAGCACTCACATACGGCCTCAATGATTCATACAAAAATACAGCCGTACAAATTTCTAAAATTATGGGCAAATATGACAGAATAACAGACCCTGAACAGAGATGTGAAGCCTTTGGAAATCCCAACTTCCCCACTAAGGTACATGCGTTGAACTTATGCTTAGAGGAAAAAGCTAGTTGATGGTTTATCGCATTGATGCCGCGGCAATCAAGACCAACTTCAAAACCTTGAAATCAACCTTTATACATGGCTTTTCCAGACAAGGTGATCGACGGAGTGCAGTAATAGAACTCTATTCAATTGAGTGTCAACCAAATGAATCCATTAGAGATTTTATCCTTCGGATAAAACTCTTAGACTCACGTTGTGAGTCATGGGAAAAATTAAATAATGCTTAATTGAGGAGATGTTTCATGATGGGCTTGAAGAATAACAGCTTACACAAGTTGATCATTGTATCCAATCTAGAAACATTCGATCAATGTTTTAAAGAAGCAATACATTTAGATGACAACATGCTAGAAGATGAGCATGCTACGAGGTGTTCCTCATCTAAACCAAGTGAAGCAATGGAAAAAGAAAGATCGATCTCGGAATTAACATTCCCCGAATTTTATGCAGCCTTGTTCAAAACATTACAGCAGACATCTATAAGACAGGATGAAAACCTTCAAAACCAGACATCCTTAATGCCTCTAAAATGGAGGAGAAAAATGCCTTGTGTTAATTTCAATCACTCTACGACCATCCCAATCCTCATTGTGCATAGAAGGCACCTGTTCTTCTATACTGCACATATTGTAAAACCATTGATCATGATACTAAAAAATGTCCCGCTTCATCTACAAAATGTACTCAAAACCTCCATCTCCCATGCACCAAACAGAAACAGTCCAAAGGGTAGAAACTACTCAGGAAGCAATTAATCGAACACTTCAAAGTTTCTATTGTCGTGGACCTCACAAGGTGGCAGACTGCATAGTTTGTAATACTTACATGCCCATAGTCACTGACACCTTGTGGACCAATGTGTGAACAATGTGGCATTGATCACACGTTCCAAGATTGCCCAAGACGAGTGGCTTCAATGCAACTTGTCTCACAAAATACAACTCTTAACATTTTAAGTGTACAAAACGGGCAATTGTCCATGGTACCCTTGAATGTGCTTACACCCTTACAGGCCAAGGCACGAGAAATAGTCAAAAGGAAAGCACAAGACAATACGAACATGCTTAAAACAGAACCCAAAAGAGAAAACAAAACCTTCTAAACCCAAGAAAGACAAAGGACAACAAACTGTCAAAACCAAGGTCGAATTAAAAGACAGGGAAAAGGAGTCTATAAAGGACATAAACCCAAAAAGGGACATAAACACAAACGAGCCAAAAGCTATACATGATGCAGAACCATGCACATCAAAGACTACCACACAAACCTCAACACCCATATGTACGACACATAATACCAAAACCCAAAAGAAAACTCGATCTCCTTGCATGGGTAAACATAAGGAGAATGAAACAAGTTCTAGTACATCACTAAGTGAGGATGAAGCAAGTTCTTACTCTTCACTCAGTGCACCACATAGACCAATCAAGAAACTAGAACCCACCCAACCACCCCAAATGGATAAAAATGATCACATGACATATGCAGAACACAAAAAGCAAGCTCAAGAGAGCATGCTTAGCTTGGTTGAATGTCTTACATGGGCTTGAGAAAGCACATGAGGAATTTGATAATTCCCTTACAAGATTAAAACAATCTCTCAAAACCTCATTTGGAGGAATGCTCTTCTCTGATAATAAAGCCAACATCACATCAACACTTGCACCTTTTAATGCCTCAACCAGAGTTATACAAGGACATAACGAACTACATAAAATAGGACTATTAGGATTCACAAGTTTCCAAATAGCCCTCATTAAGAATTGTCAAAGGGCAAGTGTGCCTGTACGCATTGGGTACTCTTGAAAAAGTTGAGACCCAAACAGAGGATGAAAGTGAATGGGAATATGAAACAGAAATCGGATCTAAAACCGAGTCAATAACCGAAACATCCATGGTTCTTGTGGAAGATTCTATTATGGTATGGTTGGATTTCCCTACAGGCAATGATGTTCAGCACAAACGCGCATTGATTAGCCCTCAAGCTAGTCATAACATCGTGACAATAGACACTTGGGTGTCATTGGGACAACCTAAACTCATCCCTACAAGAAAAAGTCTTGCAAGAGGAGCCAATGAACAAAACATTGAAGTTTCAGGTTCCTTTAGATACACTACTCAAATAATCGATGCGATATGGAATTTACATTCCATGTTACCCTAGAATTCCTTGAGTATGATGTCATCTTTGGTGGACCTTGGATAAGTGAATCGTTGTATTCACTAGATGAATCCATGCAAACAGTCACCTTGAACACTCCTACAGGGAATCTACAATTGCTTATGGGGGGAAGTAACCTTGCAAGAGCTTGAACTTCTAACATATCTTATTGAAAAAATCCCTAGGATTTTGGTTGGATTGGAAATTGCAAATAAAATCACCACACTCAAGCACAGCTTTATCCAACACGAGAACACAATCTCATGACCCTCGAGCTATGGGATTTGTTAGGTCAACCAACACTCTCACGGCACATTCTAAAAGGATTACCTTTACACAAGACTTGAACATCCCATGTATGGGATAACATACAATGTATATTGAAACTAACCCCCTCACTTGCAAGTTTTTTGTGGTTGAGTATTTGTTGGAAGTAGATTTAATCTTGGGGGTTATAAATGGATTGTTGCTACCCAAGCACCATTGTGCTTTGCTAGCGATAGAGTCATCATGATATGTTCAACGAACAAAAAGTTGACAATAACATACTACCAAGAAGAGGATCCAACTTTAATGGATATCTATGATGCTGAATGCAAAAGGATACAAGCCTCTTCCACAAAAGCACCTCTACACAATGACCTACCATTTGCATCAACAACCAACTCCAATAAAGCCTCTACTCCTTCAACCCCATCCTCACCTATGAAGTTCAATGCCAAAACCTTGCAATCAACATCTATTCCTGAAGAAGTTCCCACATCCAAACCATCTATCTCTAACAAGGAACTCAAAGGAAAGACCCCAGAGCCTGTGCATCTTCATCGACAAACCTCACCAAAGGAGACAACCACATGCTCAAATGCCTCGTCTCATCGATAGCCACTCCATAAGAGACTCTAACCTCATCATCATCAACAATGCCCATGAGTCTCAAACCCGCAGCCCCACCAACCAAAGTCAAGGAGGGCCCCAAGCCTTCCACATCAACCCCAACGAAAACTCCACCACAACAACCACAATCAAGGTATCTTAATAGTATAAAAATGTGGTGGAGAAGCAGTTACTTGTAGCTCAAGGCTACTATGAAGATGCCAATCAAATTTGGGTGCCTCGACAATCAAAACCTCTTCCTCAACGTAGCACTCGAAAGCCAAGGAAAAAGAAAAGAACTCCACAACACCGTCCATAAAAGCCTATGCAAGTTCCTCAAAGAAATCCACCAATGCAACAAGTGTGGATACTAAAAACACTGTTGCAAGCACAAGGGTACTACCAAAGAAATACCAAATCTTGGGTCCCCAAGCGCATAACAAAGTCCCCTAAGCTTGCTCAAAGAAGAAGCCTCAACAGCACTAAGCGCATAACAAAGTCCCCTAAGCTTGCTCAAAGAAGAAGCCTCAGCACTAAGCACATCGGCCACCAAGTTATAGTGTTGGTCAAAGATGGGTGCCTATGCATGTACTTCAACAACAAGGATACTATGATGGTAATTCCATCATATGGTTGCCAGAATCAAACAATGTGAAGAAAACCTCACCACAAACTCCAACCCCAACAACTTCACCTAAAGTTTGACAAGAATGGAGGCCCAAGAAACAGTAAACAAATCACTCAACCACTCTCTACATTCAGCACCAACACAAGAGCTTGTCTATTCAAGCAAACAATCAGTAGTCTTCCCTACTGCCTCAATATCATTTCAGCCAACAACAAATTCAAGAAGCAATACGGAGACTTAGGAGCACATCAAGAATAGAATAACAATGCTCTTGTCACCTCTCTGGAAGTAAGAAATGAGTGCATAAGAAGCTGTTGCTTGCAAATCATGACATAGATGACCTATAAAATCAAAAAAAAGGGGGGTCAAAATCTACAAATTCATAAAATTCCATCTCACAGAATTACAATTCACGGAGTTCCATCTCACGGCTTAAGAACCTACACTTTCACAATTTAAGCCTCATCACACGAATTAAGCCAGATCATGCAATAGCCACTATATATTTGTTAAGCTTATTGCTTACTATTCTTTTGTCTAAATTAATGTAGCAGCTGCTCCATGAGTACGTATCCATACTCATGCACTGCAGAACATTTGCACCAAAGCCTCACCATCGACAACTTCCAGGTACATCTCTAGATGGGGGGGCCATGGTGGGCGAAAGCCTGGTCAATGGTACAACCCATCGCCAAGAAAATTACAAAGCTCTCCAAAAAGGACTCCACAATCTTCACAAGTCAATGATCTTCAATCCTTAGTGAAGATATCTATATTAGCCTCGCAAGTCGACGTAATTCTTTCAATCCTCACCAACAAGTGGCTACTTCAACACAGAGCAGTTCAATAAGAGTCTATATGACTCAATTCTTGTACTTTATGAAAATCTGCTTCTAAGAGCACTTAAATATGCATAAAAACATAAAAAGCACATGGGAAAAAGAAGACAGGATCAGGTTCTACTACTCAACAACATTTGACAAGAATCCTGCCACACAAAGGAACATCATCACAAGCCAATTACTTCAAATGATGAATGTCACTTCAATGAACTGAGAATCACCATCTCGTTCTGAGGATTAAGTCTATGTTCCTCCATATCCTTCTCTCTTCTCTCCCACTATTAACATCTCTTAGTGTCCCCACTAACAAAAATCACATGTAAGTGAGCCAAAAAAAAAGGCTCACACAAATATAAAAATGCAATCATTCACAAAAAACCCCACCTTGTTAGGAATTCCCAATACACCACTAACCTCTTCATTCATTAACTAGCTTTTCTTATTTCTTTCGAAGGAACAAAGACCATTGAACATCATTCAACATCAAAGCCATCGACAAAGCTTGTTCATTCTCCCCACACAAAGGTCTTCAATGCGATCACGCGGACGCAATCGTCATCAGGAAGGGGGGAATGTTAATCAAATTCTAGGATTACCAAGAGCTACCACCATTATCTGACATCAAGGAGTCAAGGTAGATACACTAAAGGGTCATACATTCATGATATGAAGCAATAGTGTCCAAAGCTACAACTTGGACAAGCGCCCGTAAAATTGTGTGACAGAGTATTTATGGTGATTCTCGCTTCAAGAGAATGTGGTATCAAGTTAGGATGAAGTCCTAATAAGTGATGTACTTCATGGATATATTGTGAGAGTAGTCATTGTAATAGCATTAGGCCTCTTATGAGACTAAAGTGCCCAGCCAACCATAGAAGTTTAAGTGAGTGTGAACACTTATGGCCATGTATATAAGTGAATTTATCTCATAATACAAGGGACTCTCCCATTGTGCAATTGAGTTTTGCTCTTGCTAATCTCTCTCCCTAATGCATGCTAGTGAGTGTGTGTGAGTGAAGTAAGGTTAGAGGAGGGACGAGGACCCGTAGTGCAACGCGGCAGTGTGACAACTCTCACCGGGAAACGTGGTGGAATTGCTTCTCAAGGAGTTGTAGAGCTTGGAGACCTCAAGGGTTATGAGCTCGGCCATTAGAAAGATCCTCACGATAGTTGCGGTTCACCAGGTAATATCTTTTTGGATGTGTTTCAAGGAGGGTTAGGGTGAGCCATAACATCTGCTACCTCCCTTTGCTCTTATCCAATCGAATCCTCACACACTATGCCGTCTTCTTCTCTGTAAACTAGATAAAACTGCACATACACCAACCTACTACTATTGATAGAAGTATAGGAGACCACTGAACTGCAGTCATGGTTCCTCTCTCTCTCTCTCTCTCTCTCTCTCTCTCTCTCTCTCTCTCTCTCTCTCTCTCTCTCTCTCTCTCTCTCCTGTGGTAAGATGAGCCACCTCCGCTTTGAGAGTCCTTGACAAAAACCAAAAATCTCATACTTGAACCCCATTGCCGCCTCAACTTCCTTCTAGAAGACTGCGTAGCCCGGCTTACTCGTTCCTCCACACTCTTTCTATTTTCATTTGTGCACCTGCGCTTATCCACTCGGCCATGCGTTGCCTTTTGCCACCCTGGATCCATGTCACTCCATCCTATGGACCTTTCATACATCTACACCCCATGTTTAGGATGGGCTCATTATGCTCCTCAAATATAGCCCATCCCCGTAGAGTGAAAACATTCTTTTTTTCATTGTTTCCCTTATGCTCTCAACTTCTCTACTCCACATCACACTCTATACAACCTTATATGCATCCACAGGGCACCATCTTAGATGTCAATATCCTCTTGGGTCAAATGGATACAACACTCTCCTCCAAAGGCATCCAACTGCATTGAACCAACTACCTGGGTCAAATGCTTGCACACTATCCTCAGATACTCCCTTAGCATTGCCCCCATCATTTGGATGCATCTTACATGAAAACTTACTATCCAACCCTCTTCTTTCCTCTCCTAAGATCTCTACAGAACTCAGGATACTTCGCAACTCTCTGTATTTCCATCACACTTTCACACATACTTCTATCCAATACATCCTCAATATCACACAAAAAACTCCTAAACCGGACCATCCTTAACTCCATCAAGCAAAGAGCACACATTTGCAACTTGTTGCTCTTCCTAGTCAGCATCCTTGGCCTCCTCGTCCCACAACCTGCTAACAAAAACTCATCTCATCACACTGACAAATACTTCAGCATCCTCATAGGTATTATCCTGCACACCATCATCTATGTTCATAGAGTCTTCAAACAAAGCATGGACGCCCTCCAAGGCATCTTCCAACAAAGCATCCATATCCACTCTACCATCCAAACTTTCATGCACACAAGCCTGCTGAACCATGCTGGCACAATCACCACCTGGTTTAACAAAAAAGGCAATTTTGACAGGCTCCCTTATGTGCATCCAAACAAACCTGTAAACTCTTCATTGGAAACTTTTGTGAAGCCATTCTCGACTCAGGCTCCCACAATATTTCTAGCACCCTCCTAGGGGTCACCTCCCCCTACATAACAGTCTCACTAGCCATTGAACAATCCTCCATCCCTTGGCCACACAATCTATACTTTCTATGACTGTACAAACACTCTGATCCAGGGTCTTTGCATCCTCTGACACCTCATGTACACAAGGATCCACAGTCTGCACATTTCTCCTAGCATGACTCACTTCAAACAAATCAAACATGGCCACTCTACCAGGCCTAGTGGGTGACACATATAAACCGACTTTCTGCCTCATCTTCGTCTTTTGATACACAGTTTTCTTAACAACGTCGCACAAGTGAATGGATCTTTTAACTCCACCTTCTCTATGATCCTTCCATTCAATCCTCCAATAAACCTATCCTTCTTTAGAAAATCAAGAGGAACCTGATTCCCTCCCAAGGTCTTTGGCATTTTCCTCCATCATGTAGCTTTCAACCTATCTACAAAGTGTGACATTTCCTCATCCTCTCCTTGGCTCAACCTAGTCAGCTTTCTCCACAAGTCCTCTAAGGTATCCACCTTTCCACATCTTCTCTTTAGGGCTTCTCTCAACCCATCCCAGCTTCCTCTCTCAGCATCTGTGGCTTCATACTCAAACCAATCCATGGTTGCATCCTCAAGCAACCGACTCACCATCTTTAACTTGTAGGAACCCTCATCTATGTTGTTCCTCAAGGCTACCAACTAAACACTCCTAAGAAACTGTGTGACATCCTCACCCATCTCACCTTTGAATATCCAAAAAAAAGCCATTGGCATTGCGTTTACCAACAAATGGACTCCAACCTACTAACCAAATCCCTAAATAAAATCCTTTCAATCCTCAGTGGGGGCACCAAATGATGTGTGGTGGATGGGTGTGATTGCCTTTACTGTACCACCAATAGGCACACAAGAAGAAGACACCGTGGGATCAGAACTGGGGACACCCAATTCCCGGCTCCAACCAACTTGGCTCTTCTCCCCGGCCCTCCAGCTAACTCAATGGGACACATCTACACCCTCCCAACCTCCCTCTTTGGTCTAGCTACCATCTCCAGCTGTCCTCTTAGGTCAGCACTGACCTCCAAAATCCCTAACCATCAATTCAACAATCCTCAAAAACTATGTGACATCCTCACCCTTCTCACCTCTCAACACATCATATCCAAAAAAATCCATTAGCCTTGAGTTGATCAACAAATGGACTCCAACCTACTAACCAAAGCCCTAAATAAAAGCCTTCTGATCCTCAATGGGGGCATGAAATGATGTGTGGTGGTTGGGTGATGGCCTTTACTACACCACCGCCGATAGGCACACAAGAAGTAGACATTGTGGGATGAGAACTTGGGACACCCAAATCCCATCTCCAAGGGCTTCAACCAAGTTGGCTCCTATCCTCGGCCCTCCAGCTAACTCAATGGGACACATCTACACCCTCCCAACCTCCCTCTTTGGTCCATCTTATTGAGATATCGAGCTTAACTAGTGCTACGTCAGAGGGGGAGCCAAAGAGGCCGAGGTGGTTAGCAAAGAAATCAAAATGCAAATAACATAGAGTGCTATTACTGTGGCAAACCAAGACACATGGCAAAGGACTACTATAAAAAGTAGAATGGCATTAAAAGTAAGAAGTTACAGCAAGGCAACTATGCATCATCTAGTAAACATGGAGGTGGTGACAAAAGTGAGTAGCTGTTTGTGATGCAACACATGCTTAGTTCCATTACAAGGGATGTGTCAGGATCTCAAGATATATGGTATGTGGATTCTCGTGCCTCTAACCACATGACTAGTCATGCTGAGTGGTTTAAAGATATGCACAAAATGGAAAAACCAGGTTATGTAGAAATAGGTGATGATACTGCGCATCCCATTGCGCATGTTGCTAAAGTGACATTGTCTATGCAAGATGGAAAAATGAAGTACTTGGCTGATGTACTTCATGTTTCAAATATTACAAAGAACCTGGTTTCTGTTGGACAGATGGTTGAGCAGGGTCTGCAAGTGAGATTGAATCCTCAAGGATGTTTTGTGGAAGACTTCAAAAATAAGTGTCATTTGGTAGCAAAGGGTACAGAAATGGCAGGATGTTTACTTTTTGGATGTGAACATGCTTGAGATAAAGGCAGACACATTTGCGCATGAAATAGGTGTCATTGCAAATATTGAGGTATGGCACAAGCGCATTGGTCATGTGAATGTACAACGTCTGAAGTCTATGTAGGCCCAAAATATTGTTTTGCAGGTTTGTATGCATAAGGTATGTGAAGCATGCCAAATTGGTAAGCAAGCCAAACATGCTTTCCCACATGAAAAGAATGTCAGTGCAAGGCCATTAGATGTCATACATTTAGATGTATGGGGACCAACCAAGACTGCAACAATTGCAAGTTGCAGGTACTATGCTACATTCATTGATGACCACACTAGGAAAGTGTCGGTTTATTTCATGAAGGAGAAAGTGAGGTGTTTGCTCACTTTCAGAGATTTAAAGCCTTGGTCACAAGAAGGAAAAAGGCATGCAAATAAAATGCCTAAGATTAGATGGTGGGGGAGAATATTTCAATGAGTTCAAGCAGGGAATCAAGAGGTAGTTTACGTGCAGGTACACTCCGCAACAGAATGGTGTTACAGAAAGGAAAACTAGGCACATTGCAGAAGTGGACACATGTACATGATGCAAGCACCAGGTTATGAGAGTGATGCACATCCAGATTTTGTGTGCAGGGTACGCAAAGCCTTGTATGGCTTAAAGCAGGCACCTAGAGCATGGTCAAACAAGATCAGGGAGTATCTTGTTACGATTGGATTTTAGATATCCAATGTAGATTTTTCACTATATGTGAAAAAGACAGATAGAGGGATCATGCTATTAGTCATCTATGTGGACTTGATTATCATCACTGGTGATAGTCATGCAGACATACATGATGTCAGGATGCTTTTTAAGCAGAAGTTTGAGATGAAGGATTTGGGTGAGCTACGGTATTTCTTGGGCATAGAGGTTGTGAGATCACCTCATGGCATTTTGCTATTGTACAGGCAGTATGGCTTGGACATGTGATCCAAGTATGGTATGACAGGTTGTAAGCCTATTTCAGTAGTGCCATTGGAACAGGGCACAAAGCTTTTCGCAGATACATGTGAGCTTTTGGAGGACCCCACTACATAATACAGGCGCATAGTGGGTAGTTTAATCTACATGCCCATTACAAGGCCAAACTTGAGCTATGCTGTTGGACTTGTGAGTCAGTTTATGCAGGCCCCTAAGAAGCCACACTTGGATGTGGCTAGGCGGATCCTCATGTACATAAAGTCCACAGTTGATTATGGACTTTTCTATGAGGCTGGTACAAAGATATAGTTGCATGGGTACACAGATGCTAATTGGGCTGGTAGTATTGCAGACAAGAGATCTACCAGTGGTTTTATGTTCTCATCTCAGAGTGCTGCTGTGAGTTGGAGCAGTAAGAAGAAGTAGCCAACAGTTTCCTTGTCAAGTATAGAGGCAAAGTACAGGGGTGCTGCTATGGCAGCTTGTGAGGTAGCTTGGTTTCAGAAAGAGTAGTATTAAAATCCATTTTGATAAGAGTAGTATTAAAATCCATTTTGAACCTCTCGAGTATCAAAATTTCTTAATTGATAATATATACTTTTTTTAAAAGAGTTCATTATGTACATATGAATTTTAAAATATCATGAATAAGGTATTTAAAAGTTGTGTAATTTTAAAAAATAATTACACACTCATTTTTAAAGAAGATGTGTCCTTGATGTGATAAAAAGGGGGTTAAATGCTAATTTTAGTTATTAAATGAGTTTAGACTGCATGAAAAAACTCACTTTAAGAAACAAAAGTTTAAACTTTCCAAAATGCTTTTTTGTAAAATATCAGGCAGGTGTAAGATTCCTCCCCAGCCCCAGCATCTTCCCCTATAATCAAATCCCTCTTCAGAAATATAAAAGATCTTGTTTCTACAAGTTTTGACCTAGAGAGAGAAAATACTTTGAAGAGAGAATATTCAGATTTTAAATATTTTTGGATGGAAAAAATTCTCATCTTATTAAAATAAGTTTCCCTGAAATAGAAGTTCAAAAAGATTTTCAGAAGGTGCATTAGAAATTAAGTATAATCTGTTCAAGAGGCATTATCCTGGGGGTGAAGATTTTTTTGAAATTTTAAATTAAGGTTCCTATGGACCAATAAGATTCATCCAAATGTAGGGAGGAGATAAATGAAGAAATAAAAGAAAAATCCCCCAAAAATGAGTAAATACTCACATAAGATGAAGAGTTGACTAAGGACAAGGTTAATAGTTAAAAAAGAGAGATATTTAGGTGAAATGATGCATTTTTGACACCTCTGCATGGGGGAATTTTCCTCATGAAGGAGGCACCTATTTCACATGCTTGAATGAGTTTTAAACTCCCAAATAATGAGATATTTTTATCTCTCCTCTGTCCTGTTTCAACTAGATCCAAAAAGTGAGCAAAACTGACCTAAAAATGATCAAAAATTGACCAAACTGATCTGGAAAATTCTAGAATCAGTTGGCTTGGTTAGAAGCTCACTTTTTCCTATAAATAGAAGCCCTCCCTTTTGTTGAAACTCAATAGTGTTTTGCACTGTTACCCTACCTCTCCCAAGTGCCAAAGACTGTGAATTTTACTCATAATTCACTAGTTTTTTACCTTCCCTCTTCCAAAAGATTTTTGGCCACTCTTGTCTCAAACAAAAGTTGAACCCTCAAACCATCAAGCCAAAGGAAAGCTCCCAAATTATCTATGTAAGTTGGAGATTCTTCTCTTTTCCATTCCTTTTATGGTTTTTTTTTAATGATTTTTGTCTTCTCTACATTACAAATGATGTTATGCCTCATTTTGCAAAAGGCATTCCCCTCTCTTCTCTAGTAAATCCAACCATTCTTTATCCTAGGTGAATGATAAATGAATAAAATCAAGTTTTTCATAATATTTCTCCTGAATAAGTAGAAAAATGTTACTTTAGAATGATTTAAATATTCTTGATACATTTTTAATTAATTTTAGAGACTTAAAATTGAAAAATGGTCAGCCATACAAAGGAGGTTATGGCGAAATTTTTCAGAAATTTGGAAATAAGTATTATCTTTCATTATTCTAAAAGAGTAATCCTTATGATTTCTATATTCTAAAGTGTCATTTTCATGCATAGAAGATGCATTTTGATTATTTGTATAAAAGAAATTTAGTTTTATTATAAAAGTATTACTTTTATTATAATTAATTTTTATGCATAAAAGTATGCATAAAAGGTTATTTTTTTTAATTATAAAAGTGTTACTTTTATCATATTTGATTTTCATGCATAGAAGTATGCATAAAAGATTATTTTTTTATTATAAAAGTGTTACTTTTATCATATTTGATTTTTATGCATAAAAGTGTGCATAAAAGATTATATTTTTTATTATAAAAGTGTTACTTTTATCATATTTGATTTTTATGCATAAAAGATTTTTTTTTATTATAAAAGTGTTACCTTTATCATATTTGATTTTCATGCATAGAAGTATGCATAAAAGATTATTTTTTTATTATAAAAGTGTTACTTTTATCATATTTGATTTTTATGCATAAAAGATTATTTTTTTATTATTATAAAAGTGTTACTTTTATCATATTTGATTTTTATGCATAAAAGATTTTGTTTTATTATAAAAGTGTTACTTTTATCTTATTTGATTTTTATGCATAAAAGTATGCATAAAAGATTATTTTTTATTATTATAAAAGTGTTACTTTTATCATATTTGATTTTCATGCATAGAAGTATGCATAAAAGATTATTTTTTTATTATTATAAAAGTGTTACTTTTATCTTATTTGATTTTTATGCATAAAAGTATGCATAAAAGATTATTTTTTATTATTATAAAAGTGTTACTTTTATCATATTTGATTTTCATGCATAGAAGTATGCATAAAAGATTATTTTTTTATTATAAAAGTGTTACTTTTATCATATTTGATTTTTATGCATAAAAGTATGCATAAAAGATTTTTTTTATTATTATAAAAGTGTTACTTTTATCATATTTGATTTTTATGCATCAAAGATTTTGTTTTATTATAAAAGTGTTACTTTTATCTTATTTGATTTTTATGCATAAAAGTATGCATAAAAGATTATTTTTTATTATTATAAAAGTGTTACTTTTATCATATTTGATTTTCATGCATAGAAGTATGCATAAAAGATTTTTTTTTATTATAAAAGTGTTACTTTTATCATATTTGATTTTCATGCATAGAAGTATGCATAAAAGATAATTTTTTTATTATAAAAGTGTTACTTTTATCATATTTGATTTTCATGCATAGAAGTATGCATAAAAGATAATTTTTTTATTATAAAAGTGTTACTTTTATCATATTTGATTTTCATGCATAGAAGTATGCATTAAAGATAATTTTTTTATTATAAAAATGTTACTTTTATCATATTTGATTTTTATGCATAAAAGATTATTTTTTTATTATAAAAGTGTTACTTTCATCATAAATGATTTTTATGCATAAATGGTTGTATAAAAGAAATTTTTATATTAAAAGTGTGATTTTCATCATAAATGGTTTTTATGCATAAATGGGTGCATAAAAGATATTTTTTTATATTAAAAGTGTGATTTTCATCATAAATGGTTTTTATGCATAAATGGGTGCATAAAAGATACTTTTATTAAAAGAGTGATTTTCATCATAAATGATTTTTTTATGATGATAAAAGTATGACTTTCATCAGAATTACATAATTAGATGCATATAGAATCTTTATAATTAAATAAGGATTCTCTTTAATCCTCTATTAATGTTCGTAAAAATTGGAAAAATGAATAAGTAGATAATATGTGAGAGGAAAGATGGTAATGAGAAAATTCAATTAAACTATCGAAGTCGGAGATCGAGATAAATGATTATTTTATTCCTCATAAGAAATTCATGTTTTAGAAATCTGTAAGCAAATATTCGTCGAACGAAATTTAGAAAAAGAGATTGAAATAGTACCTTTCAAGAAAGATAGTTTAGGAAGAACCTTTCCAGACCCAAACTCTGACTCTGACTATTGACCAAGATCTTATTCCTTCGTCAATAACGACGTGCTCAGTACAGAAAAAATGCACTCAAAACACCCACCGAATCTGAAACTAAGTTAAGACTTTTGATTTTGATCTGAGGATCAAGTTGACAGAATTCGAGGAATTTTGTTTGGAATTCAGACCTGGATCTAGAAGTATTGAGATACGGATTTAAGATTATTCATGGTTTTCAAACAAAAATCAAAACTAAAAACTTGCATAGAAACCCTGTTTTCTTAAAGGACTGTCTTACGCCAGAATGCTGGGGAGGGAGCATTTGGCATATATGTTTATCTAAGGGAAGTTCGGTTGCAACAGCTAGCGGGGAGTGTTCGAGGGACAGCTCACGCGGCAAAGCCTGTCGAGGTCTTGACCAGCCTCGGTATGGTTAAAATGGTGCGCTTCCGGTACGATGGGCGAGGGTCGACGAAGCGATCCCTGAGTGAAGTGCCAGGACACCTAAGGAGGATCTTGGAGGGTTCTGACCAGGCGATGCACGGGCTCGCGGTGCCGAGGACACCCATGCATATGTCGAGGAAGATATTGTATGACAGACCAATGTTATTTGTAATCTATCACTGGATCTCGTTGTTGACTCGCTGGTCTCAACAGAGAGTCCAGAGTGATACTGTTTTGTGAGAAACAAAGATTCAATGGAAATTTTGAAGTATGACATGTGTAACCAGTAAATTGTTTGTCAATGGATTGTTTTTTTATATTAAAGTTTTAAAGAGGAGTGTGTGCGTATCTGTTTTCTAAAGCTAAAGTTAAGAAAGGCAATTCAATTATGGGTGGGTGAGTACTTGTTTGGTTCCATCCATTCCAGTGGTAGGGTAGCGGTCAGCTAACCCATGGGCCGGATGGGGTTAGGCTGGAATCAGTGGAGTTTTAATAATCAAACTGAAAAATCTTAGGATTACGCTAGGATTCGAGTAGATAGTTAATTCCCTGATAAATTACTCGATTGAGTGGATCAACGGCGGCTATGCCTAATCTGGATTAGGAAAAAAGCGTTGAATTACTCAAATGATCAAATTATATCAGTGATAGTTTCCTTCTATCTGTTTATTCAGGTGGAGGATAGTTTAGATTTTGATCTCGTTAACTCGTTAAGAAAAATTCAAAAAGGTGGAATCGTCCCCGCTTTCCGAGCATGGAAAATTTTCCCGATTTCGGTTTTCGGAGTGACCACCAGCCTAGTCTCGTGCCCGGACATTTGTGGGCGAGGCCCCGAGTGAGAGACCCTGCCCCGTGCATGAGGGGGCTGCTAGCTACCGGGAGTCCGATGCGCAGAGGGGGCAGAGGGATCTCACAGGCAGGGGCTTAGGTTCGAATCCTACTGGTTACTACACATGGTAAGGATGTTTTAGCTACAACATTTGTGGCCAACTTAATGCTGAGTAAGAACTTCTCAGCTCTAAGAGTTGATGTTTTTTATCAACTTGATACAAAACATCAACTTTTATGAAAATTTGATATTTTGCATTAAGTTGATGTAAAACATCAACTTTATATGCAAAACATCAACTTTCTATGCAAAAGATCAACTTTTTTACAATACTTGATGTTTTATATCAACGTTATGCAAAACATGAACTTCCCACAAAACTTGATGTTTTGCATTAACTTTGATGCAAAACATCAAGTTTTGTCGAAAAGTTGATGTTTTGCATCAACTCGATGTAAAACATCAACTTTTTCATAAAACTTGATGTTTTTCCTCAACTTTGATGCAAAACATCGAGTTTTATGGACAAGTTGATGTTTTGCATCAACTCGATGCAAAACATCAACTTTTAGGCTAAAAGTTGATGTTTTGCATCGAGTTGATGCAAAACATAAACTTTCCACACAACTCGATGTTTTGCATCAAAGTTGATGCAAAACATCAACTCTACCACAAAACTTGATGTTTTGCATCAAGTTTCAGATACTCTGAGAAGAAAGTTGGAGGATTAGAGGTCGATTTTCACAAACGGCTTGTTTTAGTGATTCCATTTGCTATGGCATGCTCAGACGACCTATTCCACAAACTTTGAGTACCAACACGACTATGTTTTGATGTGATGTGCAGACGTCACAAAAAGTAATTTACGGATGCAACAAACCGCTTTGTGACATCTGCACATCACATCAAAACATAGTCGTGTTGGTACTTAAAATTTGTGGAATAAGTCATTTGAGCATGCCCTCATGATCGAAATTGCTAAAACAAGCCATTTGTGAAAATCAACCTCCGATCCTTCTCTAGAGCATCTGCAAAACATCAAGTTTTGTGGTAGAGTTGATGTTTTGCATCCACTTTGATGCAAAACATCGAGTTGTATGGAAAAGTTGATGTTTTGTATCAACTCGATACAAAACGTCAACTTTTAGGGAGCTATTTTTCTTAACTTTGAAATATTTTTACATTTTTAATGAGAATTTTTTAAATTTTTATCATCGATAAATCTGTAAAAGCTCATCCCAAATAGTAGATAGTAGTCAATAAAATATTTAAAAATTTTTAAAAATCTTATAAATCATAGAATTAAAGAAAAATTATGCCTAGGATAAGGTGATATAGGTAAAACATGGGTTTAGGGCTAAGAACCTTTGTATCATAAATAATATCGCTACATAGTAGATGCCAAAAATTCATGATAGCAGAAGAGTTAGATGAGATAATCCATGATGACATGTAATCCATTGGTTTTAATCCAGATATGTAAGGCTCCATTGATTTGGATATTCTACAATTCAATTTTAAAGCTGAAAAACTATAAGCAAATACACATGGTGGGACCATCTATGTTGAGGAGAGGGGTGCATGTGAGCCTGGACTCTGCCATGCCTATGTGCAGTAGTATGATCTCTATAGCATAGGGGACCTTGAATCTACTGTCATCGTGAAAGCTCCAAGCTCTTCTCTACCACCATTCCAGAAGCCCTCAGCTCCTCTCGTTTCTCTCTGTACACAAAGACAATGTCGCAACAACCAAAGATTGCATCTCTCAGCATTCTTCGCATGTCCTCCAAATAATTATAACTAGAGTTCATTCTACACTACCCTTAGACATACCATCTCTCAACATCCTTTCACATGTACTCTAAATAATTATAACTAAAGCACATTCCTACACTACTCTTAGATATACGATCACCTACATTCATGATAATGGCTATCTGGATCAAACATCAACATATGCATACTATGAATGTTTACCACCACCACATATGTACATGATATAGGCTACAATTTCTTCCCGCCACCCTTATCCATATTTCATAACAAGAGTTTCCTTCATGAAAACAAATGCCTATGTGGGTTGAAATTTACACCCATAGGCTATATGATGTCTACCTCTAAAATTGTCCTGTCAAAAAAATATTTCAATTTTCTACTATTTTAACATGCTTAGGTTTACTCAGAGCCTCCGTAGTTCCATCTTTTACATATATGTATGAATAGAAGTCTACCTTTGCACACACATAAGTCGACCTCTTTAAACTCTTAGCATTGGTTGTATATCATGCCCACTATCTGCTTATAAATAATAGAGCAAATAATTATGTCATGCAAACTATCAAGGTAAGTATATACTAAAGGCTCTCCTATTTGGATCTAGAAATAGACTCAAGGATGTTTGTAGAATTTTTCATAAATTATGGACCTTATATTGTTATGCATTCTAATATTTTTTGAGTGCTTGTCAAATAATGTCCATATTTATGCATAGTGGTAAAATTTGTCCCAAGAAAGTCCATTAAAAAAAGTGTCTTACATTCATGAAATTTATAAAATAAATTTTTATTTGAAAAAGATTGATATTTCTTTAAGTTATGTAGACTCCTCTATCATTTTGTAAGTCAAGTTTATTTTTATGTCACTAACAACATCAGTTTATAAATCTACGAAGGTGACACGTGTGCTTAATCTTGAAAAAATAGCAAAATTCATGTAATTTTTAAATTTATACATGGAATTCTAGATGTGTTTTCAAAAAACTATGTTTTTAAGACATTTTTAAGATTTCACACATTTTGGGAGGGAATCGTTTTAGGTAACCCTCGTCAATTACATATTTTACTCGTCGCTCGCAAAACAGTGTTTCTTAATCAAGTAAGCTTTGAGGAGCCTATTGATTACCAAGAATATGATGTAGATGTTAAACCCACCCCCACCTCTTTGAGGACCCCACAGAGCTTTATCCTGACTATTATTTAGTGGATGGAAGAGGGGGAGTCAAGCTAGCTTACAAACTTGCTGCAATGGGAAGGGCAGTTGTCATATATTGTGACAATATGAGCAGCATACAGTTGGCCTGTAACCCAGTATATCATGCTAGAAAGCGGCACATTGAGGTTCATTATCACTTTGTGAGGGAGAAGGTTCTAGCAGGAGATGTAAATCTGGTGTATGTCAGCACAGAGGATCAGATGGCTGACATCTTTCACGAAGGCATTGGGCACAGAGAAGCTCCACAGGTTTAGGAGCTTACTTGGAGTGTAGTGTGTGGAGTTGAGCTCAAGGGGGAGTGTTGAGATATCGAGCTCACCTAGTGCTACGGTAGACATTGATGACCCACCTGGGTGATAGCTTCCGCATCTACACCACTGGCATGGTTGGTGAGATTATGGGTGATATGCGGCCAGTGAGATGACACGCTATGTGATAGCCATTTTGGATTACTAGAGACTGGCATAGTTATAGCGTCAGCTCATTTAGTCAGGTTCACATTATGGACTGACCCTTGTATGTTATAGTAGTTGAGTACTAACCCATATAGTGTGTACGCTTATCTTTATGTTATGTTGGTTGAGTAGAGAAGAAGAAGATAGAAGAAAATTCAGCTATCCATCTCTCTCTTGTGTCTTGTTCTCTCTTGTATGTGTGTGTTTTCTTGATAGGGTTTGAAGCTCTCACTCTCCCCACATTCTCTTTACATTTGCCATCTCCGACTGTCCTCTCAGGTCACCACACTGACCTCTAAAATCCCTGACCACCATCACTGCTTGGCCCCCTCAGTTGACCATAGCTTACTTCTAGTAGAGCAGGCTGACCAAAACAAGTCTTAGCTAACACAGAACTGTCTAATTCTGCCTCTGAAATCCTCCTCTAGTACCTAGTGAGAAACATGTCCTCCAGGTTCCTCTACAATCCTCCAATGCTAGATGACCTCAAAACCTTGCTCCAAAACCTCTATGCACTTGTCAGCACCCCTCAGCTGACACTCCTCTGACACCCTTCTAAATACACTATCTAAGACAAACCCAGTTGTCCAAAATAGAGTAAATTGATCTGTGTGTTGTAAGACCTCCTCTCCTTTCTATCCTCTGACACCTCTAAACCCTCAGAAGACTTCAACTAGGCATAAATCCAACCTCATAACCACTTAGCTAACTTCAGCTACTTGACACATAGCGGACACGCAGAAACCAATCACACCTCAAACCCTTATGTGACTGCTGACAAAGCTGACAGCTTTGATTGTTAGATCAGACTCACAAACACTTTAAGCCATCCCAAGATCCCCACACTTCCAGCAGCTGATGATTTTGATGTTCAGCTATGACACAGAATTGACCCTGTCACCTCTCAAAACAAAAGATAATTGAGTTAGCACTGACTCAGCAGTCTATAGACTTGCACTCAGAGGTTCTATGATCTCACTCAAAACATCTCAAACAAAGCTCTATGGCACAAGAACTCATCAAACCACAAAGAACTCAAGCTCAACACACTCTTTCTTCATTGAAACAAACAAAATAGTGTCAACATCCCTGAGACTTGGGGCTTCAAGGAAAAAGAAGAAAATAGAGAGAACTCTTGAGGGTCCTCCACAGATAGATGAAAGTGATAGCTCTTCATAGCATGGTCTTCTCTCATGATGACAAACCAGATTCCAACTAACAAGCCACAGTCAAGTAGTTCTAATCTGGGATCATGTCTCTAATAGAGGTTCTGCTCAAAGAACCCAGTGACCTTGGCCAATTCTCTGATCTGTTGCCTCCCTCTGCTCTTATCCAACCAAATCCTCACGCACTCCGCCATCTTCTTCTCTATAAATCGGATAAAACTACAGGTACACCAACCTGCTACTATTGGATAGAACTGCAAGAGACCACTCAACTATAGTCTGGGTTCCTCTCTCTTTTGTGGTAACACGAACGACCTTCGCCTTGAGAGTCCTTGAAAAAAACCAAAAACTTCATACTTGAACCCAGTCGTCGCCGCCTCGACTTTCTTCTAGAAGATTGCACAGCCCGGCTTACTCGTTCCTCCATGCTCTTTCTATTTTCATTTGTGCACTTACGCTTATCCACTCGGCCATGCATCACCTTTCGCTCCCCCCTGGATCCATTTCCCTCCATCCTATGGAACTTTCATACATCTACACCCCATGTTTAGGATGGGCTCATTATGCTCCTCACAACGTGTTTTGGAAAAACTTTGGCCAATCCAAAAAAAAAATTAAAAATATTTTTTAAAAAGAAAATTTTTAAAAATTCCCAAACTTGTCTAGGGCATCTATAGGACCTTCTTGTACCCTATAATCACATGCACCTACAATCTGGGCATGTATTAGAGGCCAAAATAGACGATAGTGCATCTATCAAACTAGGTACGTAACTAGCATACACTGGGCTCAGGAACTTGGGTTGAAACCTAGTTTAGCATTGTTCAAGGACCTATACTAGGGACCAATTATACATCATCATATTTCAACGCAATGGAAGAATCCCAACCCCAAGAAGTGAGAACCCTAACCAAGTCTCACTAGCTAAGCCATGTACTAGCCTTTTTGGCTACGTAGCTAGCTACCTCAGAGGTCCAGCCTCAATCGCTACCTCTAAGCCAAACCATATGACCTAGAGACCATATGATGAAGCAGTTGAGGTTAACTCTAGAGAGACACTTAGTGTACTCTCATCGTTGCAAGCAAGGAGCGTTTGTGTTGATATCCCAGTCGAGTGTCCAGTCCTAAGGGCATGCTATAATGGTAATTGTACTTTTTATGGACGTTATGGTCATGAGGCTTCAGAGTGCCGCGCACACATTTACAAACCCTTGCTAATGCCTCTAGGCCTCAACAATTGACTTTACCAACCCCATCACAGCCACAAGCCATAATGCCTCCAGCAACATCTGAACCCAATCCGGATCAAACGACACAACAACCCATTGTAAGGGGGATTTACAATGCACAAAATGTGTCGTTACCTCCACCAATTTTGGTACCTCAACCACCTCCCCTGAGGATCACACCTCTTAACACTATTGCGGACAAAATAGGTAATATTTCCTAAAAACGAGAAACGTTTGGCATCTTTCAAAGATTCCATCAAAAAAGTTCAGCTTTTTACCTCTTTTTAAAAAGTGGTCTACGCATGCGTACAACATTATCCAAAAACGATAATATTTTGGGCACTTTACACATTTCTTACAAAAATTGACATGAAAAAAAAGACTTCGTTTTGCTTACTTTTTGAGATTATAATTGAAAATCTAACAATAAGTTTTCAAAAAACATGTCAAAACAGAGACAATGTTTATTATTTCCATCTTCAATCCATTTAAAAAATGATGCAACTGTAAAAAGAAGCTATTTTCTAAACGTATAGCTCATGGCATAGTTATGATTCCTCATAATCATTTTTGCTACATCATCACTAGCTGATGTGCCTTTCCTTGAGAAGGTAGACGAGGCATCCTCTTCTTCACTATCCACAAATACATTTTTTTTCATCTATGTGTATACTTGAAGCTTAGACTCCTTGGGTCATCTACCATGTTAACATGACTGATGATGTGCTTATAGAGTGCAACCATGAAAAAATATTTATATGATTATATTACAAAAGCATTATCTTGGTACAGTTATTATCTTAATTATAATACCCTATTTTGTCTCAGTGTTAAAATCCATTTTTAAGCTCTTGAGTATCAAAATTTCTTAATTGATAATATATACTTTTTTAAAAAGAGTTCATTACGTACATATGAATTTTAAAATATCATAAATAAGCTATTTAAAAGTTGTGTAATTTTAAAAAATAATTACACACTCATTTTTAAAGAAGATGTGTCCTTGATGTGACAAAAAGGGGTTAAATGGTAATTTTAGTTATTAAATGAGTTTAGAAAGCATGAAAAAACTCGCTTTAAGAAACAAAAGTTTAAACTTTTCAAAATGATTTTTTGTAAAATATCAGGCAGCAAGGGCTTAGGTTCGAATCCTACTGGTTACTACACATGGTCACGATGTTTTAGCTACAACATTTGCGACCAACTTAATGCTGAGTAAGAACTTCTCAGCTCTAAGAGTTGATGTTTTTTTATCAACTTGATACAAAACATCACCTTTTATGAAAATTTGATATTTTGCATTAAGTTGATGTAAAATTTGATATTTTGCATTAAGTTGATATTTTGCATTAAGTTGATGTAAAACTGATATTTTGCATCAAGTTGATGTAAAATTTTAACTTTGTATGCAAAACATGAACTTTTTTACAATACTTGATGTTCTGTATCAACGTTATGCAAAATATCAACTTCCCACAAAACTTGATGTTTTGCATCAACTGTGATGCAAAATGTAAAACATCAACTCTACCACGATTTCTTATGACATAGAGAGGGGCTACATGTCCAAAAGGAAGAGTAGACCCAAGGGAAAAGCAGTGATCAGAGACATTAGTTCTTATGGAATTGTGCATGCATTTGATCTTGAATTTGCATAATTAGCATTGAGAAATTGGCTCTCTCATTCATTTGATCAAAGACATGAATTCTTATGGAATTGTGCATGTATTTGATCTTGAGTTTGCATAATTAGCATTGGGGATTGTGCAAGGCAATGCTTGTAGCTGTATATTGGCAAGCAACCATTTGGAATTCACCTTTGCAAGCCTCACTATATCGGCATTCAAATCTTGTATTGAGATGGATTATGTTGGAATACAATTATAAGTGCCTATGTTGAAAATTGAACCCTCACATACTTGATTGCAAGCTTGTGGTTATATACAAATCTCAATTACAAAAATGCTTGTAGAATCTAGTATATTAAGAGGATACCTTTGGCATAGGTGAAGAGGCCAAAAGGGATCATGGTTTGAATCTGTATATTCCGTCGAGTGCCTTGCAAAAGCATATAGATGGAGGATTAGGTACATCGGTGTGAAGACTTGGCCTCAATCCTTTGGCATAGGTGAAGAGGCCAAAGGGAAGCATGGATTAATTCTGTCTATTCGTGAATGCCTTAGAAAAGCAAATAGATGGAGGATTAGGTACATCGGTGTGAAGACTTGGCCTCAACCATTGCCATTGGATTTTAAACTTTGGTAAGGAGGTGAGAAGGCTTGGTTGAGAGATCGACAAGCATAAAGCTCTTCTTCAACATAATCTTCTTTGACACCATATTTGATTGGGCAAAGATAAAGGTCATATACATGTCAATGGAAATGGAAATCAATTGAGATTGAGATAAAGTTTATGGCATTGGCTTTGAAAAAATGGTTTATTGCATTTTGAGCTAAGTTGAGATCATTAGGAAAAATTTAAACTCAAATTGAGCCCTTTAAGGATTGCTACACATTCTCTCTCTACAAAAATGGGTGCATGGTGAAATTTTGCAAATCAACTCAGAAGTGAGTGGAGTTTGGACATTTAGAATCTACTCTTTGAGACCTTTCCAATTATTTATAGCATGATGGGTAATTTTTCATATTTAAGATATACATGTCAATGGAAATGGAAATCAATTGAGATTGAGATAGAGTTTATGGCATTGGCTTTGAAAAAATGATTTATTGCATTTTGAGCTAAGTTGAGGTCATTAGGAAAAATTTAGACTCAAATTGGGCCCTTTAAGGATTGCTACACATTCTCTCTCTACAAAAATGGGCGCATGGTGAAATTTTACAAATCAGCTCAGAAGTGAGTGGAGTTTGGATATTTAGAATCTCGATTCTCTTCTTTGAGACCTTTCCAATGACATATAGCATGATGGGTAATTTTTCATATTTAAGATATTCATGTCAATGGAAATGGAAATCAATTGAGATTGAGATAAAGTTTATGGCATTGGCTTTGAAAAAATGGTTTATTGCATTTTGAGCTAAGTTGAGGTCATTAGGAAAAATTTAGACTCAAATTGGGCCCTTTAAGGATTGCTACACATTCTCTCTCTACAAAATGGGCGCATGGTGAAATTTTACAAATCAACTCAGAAGTGAGTGGAGTTTGGATATTTAGAATCTACTCTTTGAGACCTTTCCAATGATATATAGCATGATGGGAAATTTTTCATATTTAAGAAGTCTCCAAATTTGAGTTGATTCATAAAAGTTTTACCATGGGCCCATTTTTATATAGAGAAAATGTGTAACAATCCTTAAAGGGCCGAATTCAAGTCCAAATTTTTCCTAATGCAAGATTTTGTTACAATGCCTCAGGGTTATGGCATAATTTTTACAAATTGAGAACACATTCTGAGTGCAATTGGACAAAAGTGCTGCATTGGATGTGCAAATGCTTTGGGGAATGAGGTTTGATGGTTTGGATGCCAAGGACATGATAAATTTTCACCAAATCCCTCTTTAACTATTTAAAAAAAATCATAATTCAGTCAAAAATCCTAATTGCTGATTTGAAACCAAGCTTAGAATCTTATTCCTTACACTTGGGGCTACTTGTCAAGCTATCAAGCATTCAAATCAGAGGTCAGAGACTTGGTCAAAGCCTAGCTATTGACTTTTCTAAGAAGTCAAGTTTGGTCAATAGGGGTTCACTTTTTCAAAGTGGTTTCTAAATATATCTAATCTACTTATCAAGATCTACACGGCAACATAAAGCATGCACAAATCGGAGTTTGTTTGAATAGTGTATCGAAAAGTGGACATCTGGCACAGAACCCAAAATAGAGAGATATAGCACTTGTCAAGACTGAGATCAAGGGTGACACAAGTGCTCATCTCGACATTACGAAAGTGTCAAGATATAGCACGCTAAATTTTGACTGTGTTTGAGCCATTTACACCACCTAAATTAGTGCTTTTCAACCTTTATGAACATGGGGAATAGAGGAAGGTCAAGCAAAGCATCTCAAGATCCAAGGCCAATGGAGGATCATACTAATATAAGTGCCAATGAATTCAGGTTCCCTAGGATGGTCAAGTGTAAGGTGAAGCACCACATGAGGAGCCGACTTTGCCAAATTCTGCTTTTAATCATGTGTATGTTTCAAATGACTTACAAGCTATGCAAAACATGATTGCAGGCATGTTTAATTGATTTGATAGGAGGCAAGAGTATATTGCGCAAGAAATCAAGGGTGGATTTGCTTATCGTGGTGGTGAGGAATTCCACAAGGTCAAAGTACCTCCTCCAATTGTGTCTCTAACTCTACATGGCAAAGGTAAAGGGCTGATAATTGAAGAACCGATTTGCCAATGGTACTTGGGATAGAAGACCTGTTGAGATATCAAGCTCAACTAGTGCTACGGCGGCGGACATTGATGACCTGCCTAGGTGATAGCTTCCGCACTTATGTCACTAGTATGGTTGGTGAGATTATAGTCGATATGCCGCCAGTGGATGACAGACTGTGTGACAGCCACTTCGGAGTACTAGAGTTATGGTATAGTTATAGCACCAGCTCATATAGTCGGGTTTACACTATAGATCGACCACTTTGTATGTTGTAGGAGAGTACTTTCCCTTTATGTATGTACTCTTATCTTTTAGTTATGTTGTTGTAGAGAAGAGAAGAAGATAGAAGAAAATTCAACCATCCATCTCTCTTGTGTCTTGAACTCTTTGTGTGTGTGTGTGTTTGCTTATAAAGGAACTTAAGCTCTCTCTCCCACATTCTCTTTGTGTGTGTGTGTGTGTGTGTTTGCTTATAAAGGAACTTAAGCTCTCTCTCTCTCTCCCACATTCTCTTTAAGATCAACCAATGTCCGTGTGAATTTAGGTAACCAAAGGGGAACTAACCAAATGGACAATGATGAATTCAAAGGAGTGAAAGACAAAGTTAACTTCACCAAGTTTGATGGTGAGAGCATGTCCAATGAATATTTTAAAGAATGGGCCAACAAATTGGACATGTACTTTGAGATTAGTCCAAAGTTGAAAAGATGCAAGGGAGAAGGGAGCTTGAGCACTTGCAAGCACACACACACTCTCACAAACCCTAGAAGAGAACACACAAGGTGAGAGGCTGAAAATTATTCTTCTTCTTCTTCAACAAAAGAGGTCTACAAAGGAGATAAAGTGACTAACACACATACTAAAGTATATATAAGTTGTCCATAATGTGAACATGCTAAAGTGGAGTGGGTAGGTGTGGACTAGTCAGTGTAGTCCAGCTATAGAATCTTTGGCGAAGATATGTTGGTGCCAGCTACCAAACCCGTCGGTGATGTAAATGTCAAACGGTCACGCAAGCGCCTCGTGAGTGTTAGCTCATGTTGAGCTTGAGATCTCAACACTCCCCCTCAAGCTCAACTCCATCTCATGAACTCCATGCATATCTTAAAATCTGCGGAGCTTCTCAGCTCCCAAGGCCTTCGTGAAGATGTTAGTGACCTGATCCTATGTGTTGACATAGGCCAAGTTGATGTTGCCTGCTCTGCTGCCAAGATTCTCTCCCTGATGAAGTGGTAGTGTACCTCTATGTGTTTTGTTCACACATGGAAAACTGGGTTCCTGGCCAATTGTATACTACTAATATTGCCACAATATATGACAACCTTTCTCTCCACATGCAACCCCAAATCAGCATGTAGCTTGCGTAACCAAGCGACCTTACACGCTGCCACCATAGCTCCTCTGTACTCTGACTCTATACGCGACAAGGAAACTGTGGGCTGCTTCTTGCTTCTCCATGTCAAGCAGCACTCCCCATGAAAACATAAATCCACTGGTAGATCTCTTGTCTAAGACGCTACACCTGCCGAATCTGCATCTGTGTACCCATATAACTCTGCATAAAACAATGGATAATCAACAGTGGCAATTTTTTACGGCGTGGAACCTACATAAACTAGGTCTCTAAGCCAATAGTGTAACTTAAATCTGGCCTGCTAATCGTGACATAGATCAAACTCCCCACAATCTTCATGTACATAGTGGGGTCCTGTGTAACACATAACATGCATCCGTATTGAGCTTGCCATTTTGATCTAATGGCACCGATATTGGCTTACAACCACCCATCCCATACTTGCAAAACATGTTCAATACATACTATCTCTATGTGACACCCAAATACCGTCAGGTGTGTGAATGACCACAATGCCCAAAAAGTAGCGCAAATCTCCCAAATCCTTCATCTTGAACTTTCTTTTGAGAAGGCTTTTCACATGCTCAATCTCTTCCAAGTTATCACTCCTAACAATAAGATCATCTACATAGATGGTGATGATCACAATACCCTTATTACTCTTGCGCACATACAAAGAGTGATCGGCCATATGAAAACCAATAGTGACAAGATACTCAACAATCTTGTCATGCCATGCTCATGGAGCTTGCTTCAGTCCATACAAGGCCTTACAAAGCTTACAAACATACTCTGGGGGTGACCTGTATCCTCAAAACTAGGTAGCTGATCCATATACAATTCTTCATGCAAGTCACCATGAAAGAACACATTTTTTACATCCATCTGATATAAAAACCAGCCTTTAGCTGTAGCCACCACAATCACAGCTCTCACAGTTGCCATCTTTGAAACCGGGGCAAACATCTCCTCATAATCAATCCCATGTGTCTGCGCATATCCTTTGGCTACCAATCTAGACTTGTACTTGCTTATGCTACCATCACTATTATGTTTCTCCTTATACACCCACTTACATCCAATAGCTTTCTTGCCTTTAGGCAACGACACCAAATCCCAAGTCTCATTTCCATATAATGCATCCATCTCCTCATCCATAGCTTTCTCCCAATACACATTTCCAATAGTATTATCGAAACATGTGGGCTCTAAAACCTCCATAAATTTTACCATGTAGGCATAGTGATGTGCCACATAACCATCGTAAGTCAACCTCTGCATAGGGTTTTTGACTCTTCTAGATCTTTGTAACTTTGCATGCATGGCTTCCAAAGCCTTCTTTACACCAGGTGTCCTCATTGCTAGAATCCCAAGCTCCTCATTAAGGATCATCTCCGAGCAAGCCACGACTCTCCATCAACAAAAGAATGTCTTACAGAAATATCATGCATACCAAGGGGCTCAACCACTTTCTCTTTGTCTTTATGTGATGTACCAACTACATTTTTGGGACTGGTATTATGACGCAGCCTGCCATTCCATGATCTATCAACATAACTTCTGCATGAGGACTCTCCTAGTCCACTCAATGACTGTGATTTTGCTGACTTGCATTCTGTGCAATCACATTTCCACTTACACCATCCCCAACAACATCTTTCTCACAGTAGCATACCAGCTACTCATCTCATCAAATACAATATCCCTTCTTACCCTCAATTCACGTGTAGTAGGATTATAATATCTATATCCCTTTTGCTCAAGGGAATACCCAATAAACACACATTTTTTTGCCTTTGGATCCAGCTTAGTACACAACTCATTTGGCACATGCACATAAGCAATACAACAAAAAACTTTCAAGTGAGACAAATCAGGTTTCTTGCCAGTAAACTTCTCCTCTGGCGTTACATCATGTATGGCTGCAGTAGGAGTCCTGTTCATGATATAAACTGCTTTACGACCTCAGCCCAATAGTTATGCAACATATTCTTCTCTACCATCAATACTCGTGTTATCTTTGCAATGTGCCTGTTTTTTCACTCAGCAACTCCAATTTGCTGTGGAGTGTATCTACCTGTGAACTGTCTCTGAATTCCATTCTTTTGCAAGAAATCAGAGAACTTATTGGAGAACTATTCTCCCCCTCCATCTGACGTTAGGCACTTCACATGCTTTCCTATCTTCTTTTCAGCTACTATCACTCTGAAATTCTAAAAAGGATTGAAAACTTCACTCTTCTACTTCATTAAATACACCCACAGTTTCCTTGTGTGGTCATCAATGAATGTTATATATAGTACCTGTAGCCACCCATAGACATAATCTTCGCAGGACCCTATACATCTGAACGCACAACATCTAGTAAATTCTTGCTCACATTTCTGTCATGTGGAAATACATGCTTTATTTGCTTTCCAAATTGATATGCTTCACATAATTTTTGCATACCTTTAGCCTTAAACTTAGGTAGCCCTGTCACAATTTGTTTAGTATGCATAGACTTCATTCTTTGCACATTTACATGCCCAATTATCTTATGCCAAATGTTTGTATCTGCAACAATTCCTGAACCATTTGCAAACATTGCAGCATTTGCTTCAGGCATATTTACATTTAGTGTAAACATTCTTCCCACTCTGTTCCCTTTTGCAACTAGCTCTAGCACTTATCTTTAAAGTCTTCTACATGACAACCATTAAGGTTAAACCGCACACCTGCAAACCTTGCTCAATCATTTGGCCAACAAAAACTAGATTCTTTGTAATGTTCGGAACATGAAGTACATCGACAAGGTACTTCAGCTTACCATCCTACATAGACAATGGCATATCTCCAACATGGGCAATCGAATAAGTAGTGTCATTCCCTATTTCAACATAACCCGTGCGAGCTCGGATAGCCATGAAACATGGCGAGCGAGCCTACCCACCCTTGCCAATTTTCATGGCCATCAGAGCTTTCATGGGTTGGCGGGTGTGCCAGATTCCCTTGTTTTCGAGCTCCCACCATTTTTTGGGGCCAAGAGTGAAAACTGCAATTTTGACATACCCGCCAATCCGTGCAAGCTCGGATGGCAATGAAACTTGGCAAGTGGGACATAATGGGCCCCTACCCACCCTTGACAAGTTTCATGGCCATCCGAGCTTGCACAGGTTGGCGGGTGTGCCAGATTCCCTTGTTTTTTAGGCCCCCACCACTCTTTGGGGCCATGAGTGAAACTGTGATTTCGACGCACCCACCAAGTTGTATGAGCTCCAATGGCCATGAAACTTGCCGTGCCAACATGGGCCCCCTACCAAACCTTGCCGTGCCAACATGGGCCCCCCTACCAAACCTTGCCATGTTTCATGGCCATCTGAGCTCGCATGGGTTGGCAGATACGCCAGATTCCCTTGTTTTTGAGCCCCCACCACCCTTTGGAGCCATGAGGGAAAACTGCGATTCCGATGCACCCACCAACCCATGCGAGCTTAGATGGCCATGAAACTTAGCGAGTAGGCCAACATGGGACCCCTACCCACCCTTGCCAAGTTTCATGGCCATATGAACTTGCACGGGTTGACAGGTGCTCTAGATTCTCTTATTTTCGGGCCCCTGCCACTCTTTGGGGCCGCCATGAGTGAAAACTATGATTCCGACGCACCCGCGAACCCGTGCAAGCTTAGATGGCCACCCATGAAACTTGGCAAGAGGGCCAACATGGGGCCCTACTCACCTTTGCCAAGTTTCATGGCCATCCGAGCACGCACGGGCTGGCGGGTGCGTGAGATCCCTCTGTTTTTGGTCCCCTGCCCCCTTTGGGGCCACAAGTGAAAACTGCGATTCCGACGCACCCGCCAACCCATGCGAGCTCGGATGGAGAAGAAACTTGGTGAGTGAGCCAACATGGCCCCCCTACCCACCCTTGCCAAGTTTCATGGTCATTCGAGCACACACGAGATGGTGGGTGCGTCAGATTCCAGAGGTTTTGGGCCCCCACCACCCTTTGGGGCCATGAGTGAAAACTACAATTCCGATGCACCAGCCAACCTGTGCGAGCTTGGATGGACATGAAACTTGGCAAGCGGGCCAACATGGGCTCCCTACCCACCCTTGCTAAGTTTCATGGCCATCCGAGCACGCACAAGTTAGCGGGTGTGCCAAATTCCTGTGTTTAAAGTAAATCGCACATGGACAAATATTATAAACACATGGCTAAATGTGGACAAAACTTATGCAACAACAAAATTTGAGGTAAATCGCACCAGTAATATTGCAAATACTGTTGCAAGCAAAATAGATAAGTGACAAGGGTTACCTAAAAAGATTCCATCCCAAAATGTGTGAAATCTCAAAAATGGCTTAAAAACATAGTTTTTTGAAAACATATCTAGAATTCCATCTATAAAATTAAAAATTACATGAATTTTGCTATTTTTTTCAAGATTGAGAACACGTGTGACCTTCACAGATTTATAAAGTGCTGTTGTTTGTGACATTAAAAAAACTTGACTTACAAAATTACATAGGAGTCTACATAACTTAAAGAATTATCAATCTTTTTAAAATAAAAATTTATTTTATAAATTTCATGAATGTAAGACACTTTTTTTAATGGACTTTTTTGGGACAAATTCTACCACTATGCATAAATATGCACATTATTTGACAAGCACTCAAAAAATATTAGAATACATAACAATATAAGGTCCATAATTTATAAAAAAATCTACAAACATCCTTGAGTCTATTTCTAGACCCAAATAGCAAAGCCTTTAGTATATACTTACCTTAGCAATTTGCATGATATAACTATTTGCTCTATTATTTATAAGCAGATAGTGGGCATGATATACAACCAATGCTAAGAGTTTAAAGAGGTCAACTTATAGGTGTGAAAAGGTAAGACTTCTATATTCATATATATATGTAGAAGATGGTAACTATGGAGGCTCTGAGTAAACCTAAGTATGTTAAAAGAGTAGAAAATTGAAATATTTTTTCGGTAGGACAATCTTAGAGATAGACATAGCCTATATCATGCACATATGTGGTGGTGGCAAAAATTCGTAGTATGCATATGTTGATGTTTGATCCAGATAGCCATTATCATGAACATAGGTGATGGTATATCTAAGAGTAGTGTAGGAATGAGCTCTAGTCATTATTATTTAGATTACATGTGAAGGATGTTGAGAGATGGTATGTCTAAGGGTAGTGTAGAATGAACTCTGGTTATAATTATTTGGAGGACATGCAAAGGATGCTGAGAGATGCAATCTTCGCTCGTGACATTGCCTTTGTGTACAAAGAGAAAAGAGAGGAGATTAGGGCTTCTGGAATGGTGGTAGAGAAGAGTTTGGAGCTTTCACGTTGACGGTAGGTTCAAGGTCCCCTATGTTGGAGAGCATACTACTGCACATAGGCATGGTAGAGTCCAGGCTCACATGCACCCCCCTCCTCGACATAGATGGTCCCACCATGTGTGTTTGCTTATAGTTCTTTGGCTTTAAAATTGAATTGTAGAACAAAAATTAGAATTAGCAAATCAATCGACTCGTGGTTTTCCAAATCAATGGAGCCTTGAACATGTGGATTAAAACCAATGGATTACATGTCATCATGGATTATCTCATCTAGCTCTTCTATTATCATGAATTTTTGGTATCTACTATGTAGCGATATTATTTATGATACAAAGGTTATATGGTTACATAGACATTTTTTTTAATGGCCTCCTCTCAAATTTGAAGTCAAAGGTTGTGACCATATGTGTTTTTCAAGTCCTTAGCCCTAAATCTATGTTCTATCTATATCACCTTATCCTAGGCATATTTTTTCTTTAATTCTATGATTTATAACTTTTTAAAAAAAAATTTGAGATTTTACGGCTGCTATCTACTATTTGGAATGAGATTTTACAGATTTATTGGTGATAAAAATTAAAATAATTATCATTAAAAATGTAAAAATATTTCAAAGTTAAGAAAAATAGCCCCCTAAAAGTTGATGTTTTACATCAAAGTTGATGCAAAACATCAACTTTTCCACACAACTCGATGTTTTGTAGCATCAAAGTTGATGCAAAACATCAACTCTACCACAAAACTTGATGTTTTGCATCAAGTTTCAGATGCTCCAGAGAAGAAAGTTAGAGAATCAGAGGTCGATTTTCACAAACGGCCTGTTTTAGCAATTTTGTTTACGTTGGCATCCTGAGATAACCTATTCCATAAATTTTGAGTACCAACATGACTATGTTTCTACTCGATGTGCAAACGTCACAAAGCGATTTGCTGATGTAGTAAATCACTTGCTGACGTCTGCACATCGCATCGAAACATACTCGCCTTGGTACTCAAAATTTATGAAATAGGTCGTCTGAGCATGCTATTGTGGACGAAATTACTAAAAAAAGCCGTTTGTGAAAATCAACCTCCGATCCTCTTTCTGAGAGAGAGAGAGAGAGAGAGAGAGAGAGAGAGAGAGAGAGAGAGAGAGAGAGAGAGAGAGAGAGAGAGAGAGAGAGAGCATGAAAACCTCCCCAAGAAGAGAACCTAATTAGAGAGAAGAATCAGCAACACAACTAAAGCCGACAAAAGCTCAAGAATCAACTAGGCTACCCATCCCTCTCCAAAACATTCGTCCAACCATGCTAAAATTAAGCGAGGCAGAGACCAATGTAAAGCCACATGCCATGGTTGGCATTGCTTGGCAACCTGAAATTTCACTCCAAAGCTGTGCAAGCTTTATAATGCATTGCTTCTTTTTGCCACCAACGCCATTCTTCAAATATGGGTCCAAATTTTGTTTTCCATTAATTAATTAATGGAGAGAGTGCACGACCTTAGGTGATAAAATTTTTAGAAGAAGGTGGACGACCTTAGGCGAGTCAATAAAATTATGGATTGACAAGTTGCAGTTCTGGAGTGTTCGGGTTTTGGAGCCTTCGAGCGAGTGAACATAATCCTTATGCACGTTGCAATTTTTGGATTTTATTTAGTTTTGGCTCTTCGTAGGTGTGAGCCAAAGTTAGAAGCATGATGGGCTGAGGTGTGGAGCGAGGCCTGTTTGATGGTAGTAGGGAGGCCTAACGAGGGAGGGTAAGGGTGGTGGGTGCCGTCAATGTCATGGTCACGAGCCTACCAAAGGAGGAGGAGGGCGCGCATGTCTAATGGAAGTAGGGAGGCCTGACGAGGGAGGGCAAGGGCAGTGAGTGACGTCAATGTCATGCTCGTGGCCTTGGCGAAAGAGGAGGAGGCGTCGTCTGTGGGTTGGTGCGTGCTCGTCTCTGGCTATTGCAAGCAAAGGCATTTACCAAACCTTAGGATATGCTAAGGCATTAATTTATTAATGCCCACAATAGTGGGCATTAATAAATTAATATGGGGTATAGAGTGAGTGGGCCAAGTAGACAGCAACTGTTTAAAAAGAGGCTCAAGCAACACCCAGATCCATTTGACCATGTTTGGCAAGGCACTCATAGCTTGTAGTTTACCAATATCCATGCCATACTCGGTGTGTCCTATGAACAACCCAACCTCATTCACACTCGCCTTATTAGCCAGCCTCGTTACACATCAACAACCAATACCCTATCTCAAATCATTTGTAAGAGTCGAAGAAAGCAAACAAATAAATGTTAAAGAAGCAATATGTTGGATTTTTCATGAAAAGGAGCTTCTACACAAGCAACGCATATTTTGCCCCATGCCCATGCACGACACATATGCAATATACCCACGGGCTCTACATCTAGTAGACACTTCAAAGGCACTAATATCTCAAGCACCTACATGAAGTCTCATCACCTGGACTTTCCTCAAATCAGCAAGAACCTTCCACAACCTCTTCTTCAGCCCCATCACCCATTGCTCCACATTGTCTCTATCGCCAATGCTCACTACTAATGCCAAATCTCTGGAGCTAAAGAGACCACCCAACTCCATTGCAGTTATGGGAAAAGTTCCTTTTGCCACACATCGACAATCTAACAATATTGACTCCTCAAGAAAAGGGATGTCAAGTAAAATCAACAAAGCAACAAAAAGAGTCAAAGAAAGTAGTTGAGTTAGAGAAATCTTTGATTTTGGAAGTACACAGGACACACCTTTCGCCCATTATCCATGCACGTCACTTGCATATATCATTATGGGCATCATAATTTTTCCCCCATATCTCGCACCTCACAGTATGCATGTAGACATGCACTTGCAACTAACCTCCTTGTAGCCATATTTGGTAGTGATGTGTGTGAACACACTAGGACCCAGTCGGGGCACTTTCTCCTTCTTTAGGAGGTTTTTTTCCCCATGCTAGTATACACCCATCTTGGGGTATAGTTATCTTCTTTGTATAGCACACATTCAATATCTATCTATCATCTCATTATGTTCTCTCTTGAGCTTCTCCACTATCACAGTGTGTGTGTGTGTGTGTGTGTGTGTGTGTGTGTGTGTGTGTGTGTGTGTGTGTGCGCGCGCGCATTCTTGTAACCCTATTTCCAACATTTGGTATGACAGCATTTGCTCCTTGCTCCTATGGTACTGCCTACCCCTCACCCTGAGTCACCTGTCTTCTTGAATCGGATCAAGGAGCCCTTTTGGGAGAAGAAAGAGGACCAAGAAGTGTTTAGTACTTTGTACTTATCTTTTTCAGTCAAATTTTTATTTCAGACGTGTTTTGGGGACCGTTCCAGTTTTTTATTTTCTACAATCATCTTTGGGACTAGATTTGCACTGTTTTTCATCGGATTCTAGAGTAGTTTTGTTAGATCTACTATAGACGGGTGTGCAAATAAGAGAAAGCATCTACGGGCTTCACTTCAACGGCACCGATCTCTACATCTTACGAGTAAAATTTCTACTCACTATACTCTGCATTTCTTTCATACACCTTGCAGGTCTCCATTGTCAGGCAACCTTGTTATCAACCACCTTGGTTGCATTAAAGAACACTCAGCACTTTGCAGGTTGCGTGATTACTTGCTTGGGTATTATCAGAAATGGCAGACACAATGATGTATTAAGATGAGGATAAGCTTGACGGGACTAACTATAATCAAGGATTTTAAGGAGTAGTTGGCCAATGTTCATGAAATATATCCTAACAGTTCATTATTTCCTACTGTCTTGAATGTGTTGCCGGACTCGTATCAAGGTTTTGCTTCTACCATCAGACTTATGATGATGAAAGGCAATCCAAATGCCTTGAAGTTTGAGGAGTTGGTTTCTGTGCTCTTGCAAGAAGAGCAATCCAGGCAAAACAGATCTATCATGCGTACAAGAGATCAGGCTTTTGCTGCCAGTCTCAACAAAGAGGTAAAGGTAAATCCTTTCCTTAAAGTAGTTATAAGCCAAAGTAAGAGTCATTGGTGGGCAAGCCTGCAGCAACAGACAAGGAAGGTGACAAGCCCAAAAAAAAAAGGACAAATGCAACTATTACAGGAAACCTGGTCATTACATTAATGAGTGCAGAAAATTGACGGAGAAGGAGAAAAAGAAAGACTCAAGTATGGATATAGCTGATGCATCAGCATCCAATATAGAAAACAAAGAATCTGCAAACTATGCACATGATGATTGGGCTTTCATTGTACAATCTAGTTATGACTCTTTTCATAAGGATGTATGCACGGTTGTGCATGTCTGGTATTTTGACAGTGGTTCTAGTAAGCACATTGCTTCTCATCACTTGAATCTGCTCCACAGGAAAACACTGGAACATGTACAAACAACTCCTCATATCTTGTAAAAGGAGTTGGTAAAATTGTTCTCACTACTACAAATGGTGAAACAATCACACTTTCAAATGTATTATATATAGCAGGGATCAAGAAGAACTTGTTATCTGTCTCTGCCATTACTAAGGCTCGCTTAGTGGTTCAATATGAGGATGACAGATGTATTTTCCATGATCGCAGTGATGGCAAGACAATTGTTGCTTCTGGTACTTTGTCTCTCATCATGGACTTTATAGGCTAGATGCATATGAAAGACAATTGTTGCTTCTAGTACTTTGTGTCATGGACTTTACAGGCTAGATGCATATGAGAGACAAAGGCATGTTGCATGTACAGTTTCTGCCACAAAAGCAATGGGTGATGCTAAGTTGTGGCATGCACGCTTTGGTCACATGAACTTTGGCAATTTGCTGTGTTTGCATAAACATGACATGGTGTCTCAATTGCCACATCTTGAAGCCCGTATATCAAAGATGTTTGTGAGGGCTGTATTCTTGGAAAAATGCAGTGGGCATCATTTCCCAAGAAGGTTTAATTAGAGCTGTCCAAAAGTTACAGCTTTTACAAAGTGATGTATGTGGTCCTATATAAGGACACCATCTATTGGGGGCTACCTCTATTTTGTCACATTCATTGCTTATGATTATTCCAAACATACCTAGGCATATCCATTGAAATAGAAATCATAGGTTTTTATGTGATTTAAGCACTTTGCTGCTATGGTTCAAAATGTTTCTACATGTAAGATTGGTACCCTGTATACTGATCAAGGGGGGAGTATAAGTCTCATGCATACATGACTGATAATGGGATAAAACACCAATGTGTTGTGCCCTATACACCTCAAAAAAACGGTAATAATAACTGAACATAAAAATAGGAATCTCATGGAGATGGCACGTTGTATGGTCAAAAATCTGGAGTTTCCTCATGATTTCCGGCTAGAGGCAGTCATGTGTGCAACATATGTTTTGAACAAGTGTCCTACAAAGGCTTTGCATACAATTATGCCTTTTGAAAATTAGAATGGCAGAAATCCCTTTGTAGCTCACTTATGCATTTTTGGTTGTCTTGCATATGCACTTGTGCCTGAGCAACTTTGCAACAAGCTTGATGATAAGGCTATTAAATGTATTTTTATGGGATACAGCTTGGAAATTAAGGGTTACCATCTCTATCATCCTGCTACCAAGCGGATTCTTGTGAATAGAGATGTTGTATTTGTGGAAGATGCAATTTAGCCCTTGCTTTTATGAAAAATGTATGTTCATAGAACATATTCAACACTCTCCTTCCATTGTTCAATGCAGGACACATTGATATAGAGAATTTGGGTAATCCAAGGAATGCTAAAAATTATCCCACGACACAGATTACAAATCAGTATGTTTTTCAGCCCACAAATCAGCCTATTGATGAGGCAAATGTGGATAATGCAGTTGATGAAGAAAGAAGGAAAATTGTGGAGTCAAAAAGTATGCCAAAATGGCTAGTGCAAACACTACGTGTCAACAAATTGGCCACTCCTTTGCCTAGCAGAACACGTGCATATTCTCATCATACATCTGCTGATGCAGGTTATGCTCTTATTGCCAATTTATGTGATGAAGAGGAACATGTCTCCTTTGATGAAACAAAGGAATCTAAAAATTGAATGAGTGCTATGCAATTTGAGTATGATTCGATACTCAAAAATGATACATGAGATTTTGGTAGACTTGCCTTTTGGCAAGGCCATTCGTACAAAATGGGTTTACAAGCTCAAACATAAAGCGAATACTAGAATTTGAGCGATACAAAGCTAGGCTTGTTGCAAAGGGTTATGCACAAGAGAAAGGCATTTGACTATGGTGAAACCTTTGCACACCCACATGTCGTATGACTACCATGTGAACTATCATTGCATTTGAAGTACATAAATAAAGGTTGGAATGTACATTAGTTGGATATCAAAACTGCTTTCTTGAATGGAGATTTGCATGAGGAGGTCTATGTATCTCAATCTCGTAGTTTTGTTCAGAAAATTCAAGAATCAAAATATGCAGATTGAAGAAAGCTTCATATGGTCTTAAGCAGACTCCCAGAGCATGGTATGAAAAGATACATGCAGACTTGGTTGCACAGGGTTTTTGCAACAACCTAACTGATAATACCCTCTATATTAAGGAAACTAAGGATGTTTTATTGGTCATCGTGTTATACATTAATGACATGCTACTCATAGGCCCTACTAATGATGATCATATTTCAGCTCTTCTATAGAAGATTTAGAGAAGTCTTTGAGACGTCAGATCTTGGACCGATGCACTATTACTTGGACAGCATTGAGTTTTGACAGTGTAATTATGGCATTGTTATGCTGTAGAGGAAATACATAGATGCATTGTTGAAGAGGTTCAATCTTGAGGACTATAAACCTGTGGTGGCGAGCTAGGTTTACGACTAAGTCTTGAAGTTGCAGGTGACTCTTTTGATGCTGGCTTGTATCAAGAAGCTGTTGGATACCTTATCTTTTTGTGCAACACCAAGGTTGACATTCAATATATGGTCTCAATATTGATCAGATATACACATAGCCCAAGAACAAAGCATTGGCAGTCTATCAAACAGGTGTTCTATTACCTAAAGAGCACTATGCACTTTGGTTAATTTTTTCCCAAGGGAAGTAATCACAACTGCAAGCATTTACAAGCTCAAACTGGGTTGGATGTTATGACACAAGAGTGTCCACAAGTGGTTTTTGCTTTCGCCTTGGTGATTCATGTATATCATGGCTCAGCAAGAAGCAACCGACTATGGCCACTTCTGATTGGAACTGTATTGCTGATTATTCATGCCATGATGGTTATCTTTTCTTCTAAAAAAGATTATGTATTACACAACCTTTCAAACAATTCATACTGGAGGAAATGCATCAACCACCATACATGAGTCATCGAGGTGTTTCAGCTACTTTACAATTAGTCTCTAGATAATTCTTTTGGCCCCATCTTAAACAAGATATACCAAAATTTATGGCTGAATGTTCGGTTTGTCAAAAAATTAAAAGCTACAAAGATAAAACCCAAGAACTCCTTACCCCTCTACCAATTTCTAATGATACTTGGGAACAAATATCCATGGACTTCATCACAGTTTTGCCTACTACATCGAGTTATAAGGATATGATTTGGACAATAATTGACCGTTTAAGTAAGCAAGCATATTTCGTACCTTGTAAGAAAACTTTGACTTCTCAACAAGCCACGAATATGTTTATCAAACAAATCTTTATACATCACGGATTGTCAAAAGTCATTGTTTCTGACAGAGATTCAAGATTTTATAATAACTTTTGGATCACGCTATTCTCCAACTTATACACTAAAGTAGATTTCTCCACAACTTTCCATCCGAAAACGAATGGACAAACTGAGGTTACTAATGGTACTATCTTGATTCTACTCAAAGCCCATATTTCCCAACAACCTAACTCATGGAATAAGTACATTCATCTTCTCCAATTTGCTTACAATAATACTTCTCATCAACTACTAGTCGAGCACCTTTCGAAACTGTGTATGAAAAACCTTTGCCTATTCCGACAACTAGACTTTCTCACAAAATTAAAGCTGCTGATCAATTCACTGTCAATTTTTAGTAGCATTCTAAATGATGTAAAATATTCTATTGCTCATGCTCAAAAAAAGTATATGAAGAAAGCAAATCGTAAACGTAAAGCCATATCTTTGAACTTGGAGATTATGTACTTTTAAAAAGAAAACCAATATAGCAATTATTTAATAACTTTCCAAAATCATCCTCTCGTGAAGATGCAAGATGGAAGCTTGAGAAATACTTTCGTGCCTTCCTTGAGATCCTCCGTTCTTTTCAACAAACCGACAATTAAGAGCAATTGCAACTCAAGCAAGAAGGATTGTTATGAGAATATATTTTAAGCCCTCTTAAAAATATTATTCTACCTTCTTAGATAATTCAAGAATGCTTGGATTATCTTTGCGTCAAGCCAAATTATGTTAATATCATGGGTGATGCCATTATAAATATTAATACGTTTGATAAATATTAATGTATGTTTGGGATCTCCAATGTTTATTTCAGTTGGTTCGTATGTAGGGGTGATTCTCAAGTTACTTACACCTGACAACCATGTGTGATTATGGTTTGTATGCTTATGGAATATTTATTTCACCAATTTATTGTTGGTTATTTTATAAGTGAAGAGGGTTCCAAAGATTAACGAGAAGTTACACAATTTTATTACTTGGTACACCATTTTTATAAACAAGCTTTGTATATACATGTGCTAGCTTGTGCACATTTTGATTTATTTTAAAAAAGCCATAGTTTATCAAGCATAGACTTGATCTTTAATATTTTATAAAGCGTGATATTTTTTTAAACCCAAGCTTCAATTTATGGGCACTCTATTTTTGAAGATAAGAGTGTCGTGCAAGAAAAGCACCTTTTTGTATTTTTAGAAACTAGCCTAAATTAAAATAAAATATCTCATAAATACTCATGTGCGTAGGAAATAGACTATATACAAACTATTGCACCCAATCCTGGAGCCCTGCTTTGAGAGCTAAGTATTTTTATTTATTTTTCTTTCAATTATTGAATATTTTAGAGCATGTGGCATTTGATGAATTATTTGTATTAAATCAATTCTTGCGAGTTTATTTAAATTTTGAATTAAATCAATTCTTGAAAGTTTATTTAAATTATATCTCCGTAGAAAATTAGATCCATGACAACCATCTTGGAATATACTCATCTTCATTTTGTGTGTACACACGCGCCCGCATATGTATGCGTGTGCGTGCACGCGCATTCTTGGAACCCTATTTCCAATGCTCCTCCTCAATGCCAAACCCTCCACATACATATCTAGATAGGAGGACCATGGCGAGTGCAAGCCTAGCCCTTGGTATGACCCATCGCCTAAAGAACCCTCAACCTTGTAAGTACCTCCAAAGAGCTTCAACGCATGCAACATCTGCTTCAACTCCAATTCAACACCAAACACATCGTCTCAACCAACGTATCGCCACGAAGAAGCCCAATCTCTAGACATCACTATGAGCTCAAGATACAATATCATGCCATGCCAAGAAGATCTAGATCACCATCCATCCTTGCAAATCATTCCATGGTGGTCCGAGCACTCATTCTACCAATCACAACATACATTCCACTTCTATGAACTACCTAATTTTTAAGAGTCCCATCAATTTTTACCATCAATTTTTACCAACAAAAGGAGGCCTCACATATGAAGAGCTTTTACATCGCATATACCTTTCAGGCCACCCCGATAAGCTACCTACCATTAGGGCTACTAAAAGCTTCTTACCAAATATGCCTTGCTTCTGGCTATAGATTGGTTCCAAACCGTATCACTTAACCTCACATGCCAACTTCATAGCATACCATCCATACCTTTCCAACACATCAATAGCCTCACCACAAACTTAGGTGACACAAGAACATGTTTACCATTAGAAAGGAGAGTATTTTAATCGCTCTGCAATTTAGTGTGAAAACTAGTCACTTAAATATTATACACGTCATTTTTGACACTAAGCCACTTTAAAATCACAATCATTCCTTTACAATAGAATACAAAATCATTTTTTGCACTTAACAATACACAATCATTCCCTTGCAATAGAATACTTATGAGCTCTTCTCTTCCCTACTCTTGCTTGCATGTATGCTATTGGATCTTGCTTGCTTGATAGATGCCTATTGAATGCATTTCCAACTTTAAAGCAAGGCCCAACAACACATGCATCAACAACAATAAGGTAATCTTTTGACTTGACCAAGCATAAATTCCTTCTATCTACCATCGATTTCTACTAGCATTACCATATTCTACGTGCTAGGGTTAAGCTCACTTTACGGTAGGTTCTTCCGGCATTCCAACTTCCAACGTGAGTTTCTCTAGAATGTGTTATTTCGACCATGTTGCATTACAACCCTTCCAAATCCCCCAATCAACCTAATAAAGCCTCCTTTGGGTCTCCATACTCTACTTGGAGTACACTTTCGAGGCTAATATGCTCTTTTTTCAATGGGTGGGAGAAGGGGGTACCCCTAAAGTTTAACATGCATATCTTCCTCCTATTTAATTATCCACACATCTGTGACCCCAACCATCGTCTTGTAGGTCTTCTACCTCTAAGCTACTTCTTGAATCAATCTCATATGTATCGTCTCCTCTCCCGCAAGCTTCTATACCCTCTTGTCTAGCTTAACAAAGGTGAAATCGACTCGATTTATCAAGTTTAAGAATGCCATGAAATCTTAAAAAGCTTCCACTAGGGTATCCCATGAAGCAAGTGCCTATGAACCAATCCTTAAAGAGTAGCCAGGGACACCAAACCCCACTATCAACATAGTTGAAAGTACACAACGTTCTCTCTTCACATCTTCCAAGTCATTTTGTGGGTAGAAAACCACGAAGAGAATTGAATCACTTTATATTACATAGGATTGAAGATCTACAATGACTTAGTGGAGGTCCAGAGAATATCAACATGCTACAATATGGTTTCTCGGTTTCTTGTATTCACGAGGTAAAAGAATTCACAATTTGTACAAGAATCTTGCAGAGCACCCACTACTTGCGACTCAGAATACTAACTCCTACCAGGCTAAATGCAAAAGATCTCCAATATGCAGACACCATGTGCATGCAGTGGGTTAACCAACAATGCAGATTTCACATTAGAACGCCAAAACATAAAACCCTATCAATAAACTAGTAGCAACCAAAACCATATAAGATTCCATATAATCACTATACCTTGCACTAATTTGTTTTAAGGCTTTTCTCTTTAACTTTTAGAAGAGACTGGCCAACTCTTATGAAGAAGTGATGCATACATACACCATGGAGCAATCAATGACATGGTTATGAATTTTGACCACGTACTAATTCCTATTTGAAATTAATCAAAAAATAAATAAATCCCATTTGGAGCAAGAAAAGACCCTCGTAAAAAGTACAAAGCAATGAGTGAGGAGGAGGCTTTCTCCTAGAACCAGAAAAGGAAGCTTGCTAGCAATTTCCCAAACTTTGCACCATGTCGGGAACAAAAGAAAACCAAACAAATGATGGATCATTTTTTGTTTTTAAGAGAGATTCTTACTTGTATTTATATATATGGGTGAAATGTTTTTTTTTTAATGGAGTTTCACACCAAGACATTGACCTGTGTAGGGTCTATAAGCCTGGAGATGGCAACAGAGTTCTTCAAGCAAACTGCCCAACAGAGAGTCTGAATCAAAGACTCCTGCAGTAATCTTCCCAAATCTCCTGCAGTAATCTACATCAATGGGAGATACTCAATGACAAGACGGACATTATCGGTAGTTGATAAATGGCCAATACGGAAGATTACTGCTCATATTACGATATGCATACAAAAATTTTGTAAGGACTATTTGTGTGACAAGCTGAAGTTTGGGCACATTGTAATACCCGCTCTATTAAAAATTGTTACGAGATTAAACACAGTTTTGATTAAATGAAATCATGGCATTATGACATCTAATCTATGAACTGCAAAGCCTAGGTCTATTTTGTGATCCCACTAACCCAAGCATCACACCGATGTAGTTTCGATGGAGCTATGTGAAAACGATGACAGAACTGAAATTTTAGTATTCTATGATCAGTAGAAATTTTGAACTAGGATTTTCCCCAAAGTCTGTACGTTCTCTCTCTCTCTCTCTCTCTCTCTCCACACACACACACACACACACACACACAAATCACAAACAAGACCAATATTGCATTTTAAACCCACTTGTTTTCTTCTCTCTATTACTCACATACATACCTTTAGCCAAGACTTTTCTTGTTTTATATTCAACTTCTACAAGTAAAAATATAAACTCGATTAATCATAGTGATTAAAATACCAATTAAATCAGGGAAAGAAGCTTAAGGTAGAGTTTGAAACAGATTGTTCTGCCAGTCAGACAAACGCATGCAACTATCTATGTTGGGCACGGACTCACAAGAATCGCTGGTCTAAATTCACGTGGGGCGGGCATTATATCTGCAAGGCCATATATCATCACTCTATCAAGTCATAGGTTGCTCAATTTGAAACGGTCTTCACCAAAATTCATTTCAAATCCACCCAAATGATATTCCTATGTGTTGCAACCATACCTCAGCAATACTTAGAAGGCCCTACTCTGATGTGGTGACGTGTAAGGCTCAGGCTCAGACAAAGGCTTCCTACAAAACATGATTCAAAAATAACAAAGTTACCACTCCAAAAGCTAAAACTAACCTTGCCATCCATGTTTGAAATGAGACGTCATGTAAAAAATGGCAATTTTGAAACAATACTCCCGAAACTGAACCTTGCAGAACCAAAAGTTGAACACCCTTAAAGACCTATTTTGTCGTTTCAAACAAAAGCTCCACAATACACCCTAGCACGCAGTCTTGGAAAAAATCTCGCCATACCAAACACACAGCAGCTTTCTATGAACACTGAATTGATAGGCTTCATGGAAGCAAATCAAAAAAGAGTTGTGGCTGCAAAACTCACTAGGCTTTTCCATCAACACCGCCTACAAGAAAGGAGGCAGAACGACCCATCTGCGTGGGTACTTGGGACGGCCTTCTTTCCCATCAAAGAGCTGCAAAGGCCAAATAAAGCCCGTTGGTTAGAACCAATCTCTACCCATCCATGTTTCAAACAAGCACAAAACCATGTCAACAGGTAGATATTGGCAGAAGCCTTACTTACCTTTCTCAGCCGGCGGTGCTTGCCAAGAGCCCAATCAGTCATTATCAAGGCAGCCACCACCAGAAACGAGTATCCGGCGAGCGTCTGTGTGGCAATGTTGAACCCCAACCATTGATAAATCTCAGTTGTGTAATTTGCACAAGTGACATAATTGAATAGGAATCCCCTTGGAATCTGGTAGCCTCCCTTACCGTCTGGAGCCCTCAGGTTCTTCAAGATGATGTGGCAGTAGAAATTGGCTAGCTGGCACACAATACCGAGTCCAAATCCAATGTACATTTGTTTCTCACTAACAGGTGTGTAATAGGGGTGATTTGCAAAGTAGGCAATAAAGACGGCAAATGACCAGTAGTAGCAACAATTGCGGAATCATCGGGCTGTAGCTCAGTTGTTAAGGTGTTTCGTTGTCAAAACCCAGGTCATGGGTTCGAACCCTGCTGGCTACCCCGATTGATGCCTCACCCTTGTATACCGATTGAAGCTTGCCCCTGCTTTGTGGGATAAGGGGGGTCCCATGGGTACTAAGCCCGCTTCCTAACGCCCAACTTTTGAAAACAATTGCGGAACACATTACTTAATGGGGAAGTTGCATGACTGAATCTATGGACGAAAAAGGTCTCCATAATCCGCTTTAAGTAATGAAAACACCAGTAGATGGTGGCATAGGTCTGGACAGGATGTATCACACGCTCTGCAGGTAGGCCAACGTACTTGTACACCGGTAGAAAGTAGAAAAGAGGATAAATGAAAAGCGGACCGACATACTCAAAAAAGAAGAGGGTAGAGTACTTGACTTGAAGGCCAAGGTCTTTCAAAATAACCTTCTGATCGGAACCCTTGGAAAAAAACTCACTAATCTTTTTGTCTCCATCTAGGACAGTAGGGCGAGTCTGCCCAGGTGCCAAGGGTAGAGTTAGACGCTGCCTCTCAGGATACAACTTGCCAGCTGCAAACAGTCAAGTCCAAAACATGTTTCTGTATTCAGTTAACCATAAACATAGGATACAAAACATGTTTCTGTATTCAGTATCCATAAACACAGGATCAAAATAAAATAATCAACTGAATTGAAAAAGGTCATAAAAGGTCATCGTGGAAGTGCTTGTAAGATAGGATGGGTCTTCAACTCTATGAAGTAAGACCCCTTTGTGCTAATCTATTCAGTATAAGTAAGTGTACTTATTCATCAGGTGAGGCAGCTTCACATATGTCCGCAAATGTTTCGACAGGGGGGCACCATCAGATGAGTGCACCTAGGCACCACAAATTTTATTTTATTTTCCAACTGGCCTTAGGCCCAAGATCCTCCCATAGTTATCACTCTCCACCGCCTGTTGGCAATGTTTCATCCGCCCATAGGCACTTTTTTACCCGCCCATAGGCGATGCTGCTGAGGAAGCACCTTGAGGCATTTTGAACCCAAGACCTCCTAGACAAGCACCTTTACCACTTGAGCTATGACCTTATTGGCTTGGCACCACAAACTTCACTCAGAATCCAGCAAGAACAAGACACTGTCTGATGTGCAATCCTGACTTGACAGGTTTCCATGAAATCCATCCACCATCTCCATCCTGGACTCACACGTCTGATACCATACCCAAATTTGTGACCTCAATCTGCAGGCGCAGTTCTGACAAGGTCAAACTGGCTAACTTGCAGGGGCTGAGAGCTTGACATTGCAGGGTGAGCGGGTGAGCTGTGTGAAGTTGGCCTAGGGCCAGACAGATCAAATCCCCTCCCCTAAGGGTGGATTCACAAAGGTCCACCTAAGGGCAACCTTTTCTTGCTTGGCAAAAGGCGACCAAGCGCAACTTCTTGTCTGCCAGGTACTGTTTTTACAAAGTCTGCAGACAGCTAGAGTAAGGCATCACCCATCATGCCTAGTGGCAGATCCAAAGTGCAAAAACCAACCAGCCTGGACAATTGTTAGAAGTCATCTCCTGTCTACTTTTATACACCAGGGCCTTTGTTGTGGGTGTGCCCGCCCTTATGAGGTGTTTTATCATTTTTCCTCACTCCCCGTATTTTTTCCCTATTTTTCCCATTTTTTCCAGTGGTGTGGAGGGATGCCAGAGGTTGGCAGGAGCACCTAGTGGCTGGCCGACTGTCCCATCTGCAGTCTTGTGGCTGGCCGACTGCCCAGACATCAGTCATGGAGTACTTCACTGCTGGCCGACTGGATGTATGCAGTCGTGGACTTCTTTATTGTTGGCCGACTGCTCATGCAGTCGTGGAGGGCCACCAGTGCTGGCCGATTGCTCACATGGGGCATATAAATAGGCCCCATGCCCCCACCACTTCCTCATTCAGTTTTCTGCAGGATCTTGTGTATAGAGAAGAGTTTACACACCTATCTCTCTGTGTTTCTTGTGCTGTCTATTTTCTGCATTCTACTTGCTCTTGTCTACCCAAGTTTCTTGTGCTGTCTATTTTGTGCATTCTACTTGCTCTTGTCTACCCAAGTTTGGTTATCATTTCCGTTGCATATTCTGACATGGTATCAGAGCCCTAGGCTCGTGATAGATCTTGGGAGTTTTTCTGAGCAAGAGGGGGAGCGTTAGGCTGCTGATTGGTGGACTGTTTTGGACTGTACGGGAAGAGAAGGTGCAAGAGAAAGGCGGGCCAAAGGTGCTGGACAGCCACTTGCAGGTTTTACAGATTTTTATTTCCCACCCGCCCACCCTTTCAGTTTTCTCCCCGCGATGGCAGATTTACTAGAGATGGCTGAGAAGCACATGAAGATTCCGACTCTCCCCACGTTCCCAGTGGATCGTCAGTTGGACGGATCCAATTACGGCATCTTGAAGGTCATGATGGAGTCTGTGCTGGAGTCATATGACCTTGCTGATTTTATCATCATCGGGGTTCCACGGCCGGAAGCAGAGGAAGGGGAGTTACTGTCGACGAGGAAGGACCGAGAGGCACATGCACACATGTGGGATCGTGTCAACGCCATGGTCCGGTCGTTTATTTTCCTCAACTGCACACCACAAGTGATCAATCATGTAAAGCACATGACGCTGGCGAGAGGCATATGGGAGCACTTGGCTTCTTTGTATAACAGGGTATCACCCATGAAACGGATCTCCTTGGAAGTGCAGATGCGGGTTATGAACCCTGCAAAGTCCTCGACGATACGGGAACACATTAACAAGCTGCAAGCCCTTCAGCAGGAAGTCCTACAAGCTGGGAAAGAGATATCATTTGAAGACATGGCCATCACTTTGCTGTCCCACTTGCCTGCTCAGTATTCTACTTTCTATTCCTCATTGATTTTACGAGTGGCAAGCTCAGCACCATTACCTGGGAGGAGCTTGTGCCAATGGTCTTGGACCAGGAGGAATGTTTCACGAACCCTCCTCACGGCGGAGGTTCGAAGGCCTTAACTGGCCAACGATCGAAAGGCCGCAATAACAACAAGGGCAAAGGGAAGGCTTCACCAAAGAAGTCTTCTGAGAAGAAGTCTGATTCAAAACGAGAGAAGCTGAAGGCCGAAAGATCCTGTAATGATTGTGGCGAGAAAGGCCACTATTGAAGGAAGTGCCCTAAGCGGACAGGGAAGAGTGCTGATTCCTCAACCTCAGCTGCAAAAATTCCGGCATTTGTGCACTTAGAGATGGTGGACTCCGACGATTCATCATCTTCGAGCAAGGAGGCAGTTGGCTTCACCGCGAAGGATACCCGGGAATGAATTCTCGACAGTGGTGCTTCCAAGCACATGACTCCATCCCGTGACTTCTTTCTGGATCTGAAACGGCAGTCAGGTCGCATCTTTATTGGCGACAATTTCACTATCCCGATACATAGTGAGGACCGGATGGAGATTATTCCCGACGGCAAGGGGAGCTAGCATGCTTCCCGTGTTCTTTATGTCCCTGCTCTGGGTTTTCATCTTCTGTCAGTGCATGAAGTATGCAAGACTGGATTTCGGGTGGAATTTGAGGAGCATTCAGTTGCTCTAAGGGACCGTGAGTTTGGCCAGGTTGTTTGGGAAGGCGATGTTGGTATCTACAAGCTCTCTGCACTCTCCTCATTGACAGGTTCTCAGATCGGCGATTTGTGGCACTTTCGTTTTGACCACTTAAATGTGGATGCATTGAGGCGAGCTTTCCGAGACCAGATGGTGGTTGGCTTGCCAGATGTAGGTAGTAGGCAAGGGCGTTGCAGTTCTTGCATACGTGGTAAGCAGCACAGGAAATCCTTTCCAAAGCAGGCTTCCAAGCGGGCTTCGAAACCATTGGAGTTGATTCACACTGATTTGTGTGGACCTCAGCAGACACAAATGGGTCTTTAAGACCAAATATGCGTCTGATGGATCGGTGGACAAACACAAAGCCAGACTTGTGGCTAAAGGTTATGCTCAGCGGCCAAGCATCGACTACGAGGATACCTTTGCACCGATAGCGCGGATGTCCACGATTCGGACCGTTCTAGCCCTTGCTTCTTCTCAGAGGTGGCCCGTGTATCAAATGGATGTAAAATTTGCGTTCCTTAATGGTGACCTGCAGGAGGAGGTGTATGTTGAGCAGCCTCCAAGCTTTATTGTTTCAGGATCTGAAGGGATGGTTTACAGGTTACGTAAGGCCTTGTATGGTCTTAAGCAAGCTCCTAGGGCTTGGAATCAGAAGATTGATTCCTTCTTTATTCGGACTGGATTTCAAAGATTGGTTGCAAATCCAAACCTGTATCTCTTTCGGGAATGCGGCATGGTCACGCTTATCATCCTTTATGTGGATGATCTCATTCTCACTGGCGATCATGTGGAGCACATTAGAGTGACGAGGCTGCCTTGTCAAAGGAGTTTGAGATGACCGACTTAGGCTTACTCCACTTCTTTTTGGGATTGGAGATCTGGCAGACCCAGAAGAGGTTTTTCGTCTCTCAGCAGCGGTATGTTCATGAGTTGCTTGAGGCCTTTGGGATGGAGAACTGCAGGCCTATTACTTCGCCGATGGACCCGAACACAAAGTTAACCGTTACTGATCCTTGTGAGCCAGTTGATGCCTCGCAATACCAGAAGTTGGTTGGTTCATTGATCTGGTTGCTGAACACCACATTGGACTTGAGCTTCTCCATGGAACTATTGAGCTCTTTTATGCAGACGCCATTGAAGACTCATTGGGACGCAGGATTGCGGATCTTGCGGTATCTGCAAAGTACGAAGGATCTAGGACTCTTTTATACAGGAGTAGATGGAGTCAGGCTCCAACTCAGATTGGGGAGGAGATCCAGACACGAGGAGATCTACTTCAAGATACAATTTCACCCTCGGCTCAGGAGCAGTTTCTTGGAGCAGCAAGAGACAGCCAACTATTACCCTTTCTTCGATAGAGAGAGTACCGGACTGCTTGTGGTGCTGCTTGTGAGGTTGTATGGCTGCGAAGGTTGCTAGGCGAGATTGGGTTTCCACAGAAGGAGCCCACAGTCATCCAGTGCGATAACCAGAGTTGTATAGCTATTGCTCGGAACCCGGTCTTCCATGCCCGGACCAAGCATATAGAGATACAGTATCACTTTGTACGTGAGAAGATCTTGGCTGGTGACATCTTGCTACTTTATTGTTCGACGGAGGACAATGCGGCAGACCTCTTCACGAAGTCTCTACCTCAGGCTACGCTCAGGCGGCACTCCAGCTCCCTTGGGTTGGTTTCACAGCCAGGAGCTGAGAGGGGGTGTTAGAAGTCATCTCCTGTCTACTTTTATACACCAGGGCCTTTGTTGTGGGTGTGCCCGCCCTTATGAGGTGTTTTATCATTTTTCCTCACTCTCGTATTTTTTCCCTATTTTTCCCATTTTTTCCAGTGGTGTGAAGGAATGCCAGAGGTTGGCAGGAGCACCTAGTGGCTCGCCGACTGTCCCATCCGCAGTCTTGTGGCTGGCCGACTGCCCAGACATCAGTCGTGGAGTACTTCACAGCTGGCCGACTGGATGTATGCAGTCGTGGACTTCTTTATTGCTGGCCGACTGCTCATGCAGTCGTGGAGGGCCACCAGTGCTGGCCGACTGCTCACATGGGGCATATAAATAGGCCCCATGCCCCCACCACTTCCTCATTCAGTTTTCTGCGGGATCTTGTGTATAGAGAAGAGTTTACACACCTATCTCTCTGTGTTTCTTGTGCTGTCTATTTTCTGCATTCTACTTGCTCGTCTACCCAAGTTTGGTTATCATTTCCGCTGCATATTCTGACAACAATCTGGGTGAAGCACAGACAGAGTGAGAAATATGGGACCTGACAAGGGTCAAATCTGCAACTTCCTCCAAGCAAGCCAGGAGCTTTAGCCATATGGCCCGCTTTACTTTGTTCAAAACAAGAGTTAAGTTCAAATTATAGAGGGTGTCTGTCCACTCCTTGTAAAGAGCAAAGTGAAGACTTCTTCCCGGACACTATCACCTCTCTGAGATGCACAAAGCCCCCCTTACACATGATGTCAGTCAAAGCTCATTGCCTGTTAGTCCAATTTGATGTTACAGAATCAGTGAGAAATTGCAATCTCATATCAAGCTCCCAGATTCATAGATGCTACAAAGCACACTCAGCCAGAATTTTCAAACAATGGACGCAACAAAGCAATACACTAAACCTTAAGACCCATAAAGTACTTACTTCGCTTGTAGAGTGCAGCTTTGAGATCCTTGACAGTGGCCTGATTAAGAAGACATACGAAGCAAACATAAATTCATAGGCTGACCCTTAACATAAATTAAGTTTCTCATTCCATATCAGATGATTCAGATCAAAACACTCCGCTAGCAAAGCCTACAAAGAGAAGTGCACTAAACCATGCTCCAATCCACAAACAAAATTGCTCAGAATGCTACCCAAGAAATTGCATTGGTGGATCCTTTTAGATCCGATGTATGTACAGAAAATTGATGTAATGCAAATCATCGTGCGTACAGACAGGAGCTGCAACGCGAATCAATGTAAATAAAGCCGCAATCCCCATTCGTCTGTGAATATGGATGACCTTGCAATGCAAATGGAGTGCACATACATGAGGTTGAAAAAAATCTGCATTTGTACGTGTATGAGGTGCAATACAACTCGATGAATGGACGCGCATGAGTACGGCACACCCGAATGTATTCGTATACACCAGTTTAGGCATATACTTGCGGCAGATGAAACTCACACTGTCACGAAGCTCAATGCCTCCTTTGACGATTTCTCTTCCACTCCGCGAAACCACAGTCACCAACATGGCGATGCCCCTCTGCTCTGTAGAGAGACAACAAACAGTCTTCAAAACCCTACTTGCAGAATCCTAGAGCACAGAATCTGGAACCCTAGCAACAACAGTGCAGACCACAAAACCTTATGATATCCGCAGATGTTGGCTATGGCGATGTGCAAGAGGACTTGCTTCAGCAACGAGGCGGCATTGAGAGGTACTATAGCTAAGACAAAGAAACAACGGCTTACACAGGAAGCCAACCCTAAAACAAGCGCAGGAAGAAACCCTATAAAAAACACAGAAGAACTGTACCTGTGTGTAACAGTGTGCGTGTCTGAGTCCTGAGCTCCGGTGATGGCGTAGATCTCGAGAGGAAAGTAGTCGGATAACAGTAGCTGCACCGCTGAATTGGGCCCTGTTTTCGGATCACCGGCTTTAATAGCTGCCTCCTGGGGCGGCCCAGAACTTTGAAGAATGTACTCCACCATTAAATAAAAAATAAATTTCAAAGTGTTACAGGCTTTTCCCATGCACACCAGCAAATTCGCCATTGCATTCCCACCAAAAAGCTATTTTAGCGGTAAGGGACGGGGTTGCCTTCTGCGCGGATGGACACGATGGGTCACCTCACACGTGGATGAAACCCAATCAAGTTTGAAACTGGAGTTTAATTTTCTCTTCGGCTCTTCCCCTGCACAAGTTTGTCTCCTCTTCCCCTTTGCACCAAGCCTCAAGTGTGAAACGCTTTCCTCTACAGTTGTGCTACACGTAGATGGGTTCAACTGCTGCTGCTGAGGTTGGTGCACATTCCTTCATCAATTCTCTCCTTTGTTAGCAAAGTTGTACTGCCTTCCTTTTTTTTTAGACCAATAATATATATATTATAAAAAGGAAAAAGAAAACTTTACATCAGACCCACAGTCAGCCACATCAACAGCAGCATCCACCATTAAGCAAGCTACACACCAAATCCCATCTATCATCCTCTGAAACAAAAGAAGACTCATCCCAAGACAACTAGTACCTAAGTAAAATACAAGCCTCAATCAAGGCTTCAGATGCAACTAGTACCTAAGTAAAATACAAGCCTCAATCAAGGCTTCAGATGAGCAGCCCCTCATACCCTGTTTTTCCAAGACCTCACCCTTCACCTCCCCTTTCTGAAACCATATTTTAATTGTTGGTCTGGTCCCCACTGGATTCTCAATAAATGCCACGAAGATGTAGCTTGCTTGTTTGACCTTCTTATACCATCTCTTTGTTCTAGGTCCATACCAAGCTGTCTTAGTCTTCACCCCCTGCTTTCTGAGACCCTGCAAATTAATACACTTGACAATTAGGCACAACCCAATATGTCTGCAAACTGACCCCCCATGGAGAAGGCTCAGATGATAAAAAACTGCAAAGATTGAATCAACTAAAACAACTCATCTCCACTCATTTTGTTAACCAAGTATATAGACCAGCACATACAAATACATTTATGCATCAATCCCTGTATTACAAGCTTTCTGAAACACAATGCAGTTTCTGGAATTCCAGATTTCCCATAAACAACAGCACCTGATAATATTAAAGATCATCAACATGTTCATCATTAGCTGTCCATATGCCAAACAGTCAGTCCCTCCATTGACCATGCACCCCTAAACAGCTCTGGACCCATTTCCCAATCTTAACCCAAGCTCCTCTAATAGCAGGGCAAATCCCAAAATGTATGTTTCCCATCTTCCAAGGCAGTCCTGCATCTAGGGCAGCATCCACTTGTAAAGTTCCTTTAAACCAATTTAGAGCCGAGAGCCAATGGGCAAAGCTCTCATACAGACTCTCCACAGAAAAACCTGAGATTTAGTAGGTATTTTCATTTTCCATATTGCCTTCCACTTCGTTCTCCAACAGTTAGAGCTCCAATTCACTTTCCATAATCTGCTACAATAAATGGCATTGTCTTCACTTACTCTCAAAGCACTATACAGAACTCTGGTTGTGCCTCTATCCAACTTAGAACCATTAAACCAGGACCAATTCCTAATCCAGCAAGTATCATCCATAACAGTGGATGTCCAGCCTTTCTGCACCTCCTCCAACACATGCCTAACCAGTTGTGCTTCTTTATTGGACAAAGCAAGATCCATCTCCAATTGCTCAGGCTCTTTCCATTCCACTAATGCTTCATCCCAGCAATCCTTAAATCTCCTCAACCCCTTATTGTTCAGTCTTTTGGCTATTATGGGGTCTTGTAAGTCTTTTGGCTATTATGGGGTCTTGTAAGGCTAAAGGGGGATTGAACTTATTAGTCCACCATATCCCTAAACACAATAAAGAGTTCCCTGAGGCTCTTTTACATCCATCCCATACCATGAGTTCCAACACCTCTTTCCATTTAGTACACAGCATCCTGCACAGTGGGGACCCAATCATTTTGAGAGGGGCAAGAGAAAACACTTTGAAAGATCCCTGCCCCCTCCGCGCAACGGATTCGGGGGTGCTAGCAACGGAAGTAGCACTCCTTGCGCGGGGCAGGATCCCTCACTCGGGGCCTTGCCCACGGATATCCAGACAAGAGACAAATCCCTTGGTTCTTCAAAAACCGAACGCGAAAAACTTTCCCCTACTGGAATCCGTTGAGGACCAGCAAGGTCAATCAACTAGATCCATGCTCGGTTTCAGAAAAAAACTCCTACTCCTTGTTCCAATATCTTCCCCGACATACGTGTGGGTATCTTCGACAACCCAGAGCCCGAGCACCGTATGGTCAACACCCTCTAGGATCCTTCAGAGGTGACCTAGTGCTTCACTCATAGGCCGCTTCCTTGGTCCCTCATCCACCGTACCAGAAGCTCACCATTTAAATCGAACCAAGGCTAGTCAAGACCTCGGCCGACCTTGCTACGTGAGACGTCCTCCGTTGACTCTCCATCAGCTATTGCAACTTTATCAGATTAGGTCTCCACGACCGCATTCACAAGACGGTCAAAATGCTTCTCCAGCATTCTTGACATAAAACGGTCATTTAAAAATAGGTCATAAATACAGTTTCTATAATGAACTCTCGTCTTTCCACATCAATCCACATTACTTAATCCACATCCATTTCATATGTATTCCCATTCTCATCCAATCACATCATTTTCCATCTCATCACATCTTTCCTCAATTATCCTCATCAGATCTCATCCACTCGTATCTACCCATATTGACATCTCATCACATCACATTCATTCACATCTTATCCATTCGTACACATCTGTCCCGATTCACATCACACTCATTCACATTACATATCATCCATTCACATCTATCCCAATTTAAATCACATCCATTTCACATCACATCTCATTCATTCACATCCCAATTCATATGACATCACATCTCATCCATTCACATCACATATCATTCATTCACATCCCAATTCACATGACATCACATCTCATTACATCTCGATTCTCATCACATTACATCTCATCCATTTACTCACATCGACATCACATTCTCTCACATGCACATCCACATCCATTCTTTCACATACACATCCATATTCATTCTTCCACATACACATCCACATCCATTCTTCCACGTACACATCCACATCCATACATCCACATACACATCCACATCCATTCTTCCACATAAGCATCCACATTCATTCTTCCACATACACATCCACATCCACATCCATACATCAACATACACATCCACATCCATTCTTTCACTTACACATCCACATCCATACATCCACATACACATCCACATCCATACATTCACATCCATTCTTCCACATACACATCCACATTCATTCTTCCACATACACATCCACATACACATCCACATTCATACATTCACATCCATTCTTCCACATACACATCCACTTCCACACATCCATGTACTTCCCATCTCACCCTTTCACATATTCTCTCATCTCATTATTCACATCCACATCCATTTCATTACATCACATCTTATCACATCCTATTTTCATCTTATCACATCCATTCACATGCTATTCCCATCATTTAATAGCTTTTTCTAGTTCGATACCGATAATGGGACTTTTTCTAAATTTCTATCAATTGTTTGACCTAATCAAAGGTTCTTTTTCTCGACGACTATTTTTATATTCCTTCTCAATTCCTCAATTGAATCATATTCAATATTCCTCTTTTGAATAAAAGAATTCATGGGATTTGTAGAAATCAATTCTACCCATATTTTCACTTTTGGTAAATAATCATGAATTGAATTATACTAAAATTTTCTCTTCTTTCCATTTAATTTCTTGGATCTCAATTACCATGGGAATTCTTCTTTTTGCATTTGATTATTTGCATCCCAATGTCATGGGAATTCCTCTTTTTTCGTCAATTTTTTCTCATAAAATAAATTCATCTAAAATAAAATATCCATTATTTTAAATATACTAGGAATTTCTCTTTTTCCATATAAATGATGGAATTCCAAATGTGATAGGAATTCGTCTTTTAACATTTAAGTATTTCTCATAGATAAAATAAATTTATCTAAATTTTATCTTTGAATTTAATTAAAATACTCATTAATTCCAATATGCTAGGAATTTCTATTTTTCCATCTCAATGATGGAATTTCAAATGTCATAGGAATTCCTCTTTTAACATTTAAATATGTCTTATAGATAAAATAATTTTATCTAAATTTCATCTTTGAATACTCATTAATTCCTATATGCTAGGAATTTCTCTTTTCCCATCTCAATGATGGAATTCCAAATGTGATAGGAATTCCTCTTTTAACATTCCTCTTTTGCTAATTACTATTTATGCATAAACATAAAAATTAAAATTTCCATGATTATAATGAGAACCATTCAATTAATCTAGGATGATTAATCCTAGAATATGGTAGGAAGTCCTCTTTTCATAATATAAATGAAAATGATTTATGTGTTTATTTTTCAGAATATTGCCATAGCTCCGCTGCTGCTATTACTGATAATTCTCAATAAATTTGAAAGAATAAAGTTTAGTATTATTCATCTGACTAGAATAACCACTAATTGGATCATTATCCGATTATGGATTGATTCTTAATTTTACCATAAATTAAATAGCATAAAAGTATTAAAAGCCATTATTTTGACCTCCAATTAGACAAGCATAGAAATTACTTTTAGATTAGAGAAATGCTTCATGAGAAGCTTCATTTGAATTGAGAATTTCTTCATTACAATACATTAAAGAACTTCAACAGTATTCAAAAGCCATTCAAATTAATGCTTCTCAAGCTTGAGAGGGGTTGAGAAGAGAAACATTTGGAGATTTATGAAAAAGAAGACAATAATCCACACTTTACCTCCTAAATTACTTGATTCTTTGATCACAGTAGAGGCCCCCAACCAATCAATTGGTTTAGTATGTTGTTGGAGTCACCAAGGAATATTGAAGAGAGAGAGAAGCTCCAATCTCTTCAATTTGTAGAGGATTTTTAGAGGATAATAAAAAATATCATTATTTCAGTATAATACTAGCATAGTATAGTTCTCATATTTTTTTACAAAGGGCTAAGGATCTATTTATAGGTGAGGGAGGCCTCCAACCAAGTCCAACTAGTTTCTAGAATTTTCCAGGTTCAGTTTGGCTAAATTTGGACAAGATTTGGACCTAGTTTGGCTCCCTTTTGATTTGGTTTGATCTAGGAGAGAGGAGAGATAAAAATATCACAATATTTTTGAGTTTAAAACTCTACCACACATACAAGAGAAATAGGTGCCTCCTTGAAGAGCTCCCTTCTCCTTACCAAGGTGTCAAAATTGAATCATTATACCCAAAATATCTCATTTTTTTAGTAATACTCATAGTTTTTTACTAATAAACCTTGTCCTTAGTCAACTCTTCATCTTATGTGAGCATTTACTCGTTTTTGGGAGTTTTTCTTTTATAAATTAGATTTATCTCCTCCTATCATGAGAATATATTTTAAGTCCTCTTTAAGAATATTATTTTTCCCTCTTGAGTAATTTGGGGACGCCTAGGTTACTCTTGCGTCATGCCGGCTAGGTTAATATCGTGGGTGACACCACCATAAATATTAATACGTGCGGTATATGACGTATGCTTGGGGCCGTCTATGATTATTTCAGCTAGGTTTGTATGGCAGGGTGATTCTTGGGGTACTTACGCCTGGTAGTCATGAGTTGGTTATGGTTTGTGCCTGTTTAATATTTGTGGGATTAATTTAATTATTAATTGGGCTTATATTTTTAGGTGAAGAAGATTACGAGGATTGATGAATAATATCGAGGAGAATGTTTCTTATGCGCATCATATTTATTTTTACAAGCGTAGCTTGTAACCTTAGTAGTTGATTTTTCCATTTTGATACATTGGGAAAAATACATTTATAATGTTGAATTTATTAAAGCCTAAAGGCTTTACCCTAGCCCCAATTTTTGGGACACTCTATTTTTGTGGAAGAGTGTCGTGCTCTCTAAAAGCACACTTTGTATATTTTTGGGGGCTATGGCCTATTTTTGCTTGAAAGCTAATAAAAATACTCTTGTGTGGGGAAGGCCACGCACTAGGGGGGGGAAGATTGCACCCAGCATGTTTGTCTTGGAGCTAAGTATTATTTTTAATATGCTTTTGTTTAAATTATTTGATTTTGTTGAAACCTGCAAAGCATGTGTTTTCATGGTTGAATTTACGTGTTGAATTTCTCAATTGTTCCACAAATTATCCTAGAGAACGATTCCATTTTCAATGGTATCAGAGCTTGGGCTAGGAGATTTGTGGAAAGGTGGGAAAGCTCTTCATCAACACAACTCTCAAGAAAGTTGCATGCTTTTAACCAGTGGGCAAAAGAAGGGTTTGTGGTCTTTAACTAAAAATTCAAATTCTCAAACTAGCTCTACTTCTCAAACCCAGTTACCTCTTCCCAAAACCATTCTTCTTTATCAAAAAGTGGTTTTGCTCAAAGCTTCATGAATTTTAGATCTAACCGTACAGATGGATTCCCCATAGCCAAAAACCTCATGTGGTTTGCTCAGATTTTGCAAAGATTCAAGCTGCAAAAATTCTATAATTGACGGTCTGGATGTTTTGTGAGCTACAAGCTTTGTATATTAATCAAAAAAAAAGGAAGCCAAGCAAAAGCGATGCGCCAAAAAGCAACCTGATGGGCGGGAATTACCACCGTGTGTTTTCCAAGTGATAAGCTCACAAAAGAGCTTAACATAGTTAATTAAGCCAAATCCTCCTTAACCCAATTCTACTTTTCCCAAGCCCAATGCATGTCACATCAACTTTTGGAGCTTTCACACTACCTATTTTCCTATTTCAAGGGAAATTCCAAACAATTGCAATTTTTAGATTTTTGGGTGCAAAAATTTGATTTTTCAGGGTTCAAAGAGGCTTAAAAAGGCCAAATAAATGCTAAAAATTTCTAAAATAATTTCTAAAAATTTCTAAAAATTCTCAAAAATTATTACAAAGGTTTGGCCAAGTTTTCAAAATTGTTTGAGCAGTGTTCAAGGTGCAAAAAATTATTTCTTCAGCATTTCGACTAGCCCAAGTCTCCTAAATCACTCGGAATTGCTCGGGACTTGTGCGAAACGAAGGGAATTCGACCCAACCATTGAACCAAAGTCTTTGTTCAGTTTCAACACAAATCGAATTGCGGGAGAATTGAGATAAGTACAATCATTTGCTTTATTTACATACATCAAATAATATCAATTTTACTTATTTACATTGTTTGCATGAGCACTATGGCAAATTTTCCTATTTCACCTTCAATTCAAGAGCAACTCCAATCTCTACAACAACAAATTGTAGAAGAGAGAGAGATGTGAATTGAATTGGAGCGACAGCTCACGAGTCGAAGGCATAAGCATGACTCTTTGCCATCTTATGATGACGAAGATGACACCATCCAAAGAGCTGTCAATGCTACACTTCAAGCACAAAATTCACGGAAAGATTCTAAAATCAGTCGTAAAGCTTTTTTATTTTAGAATTATGATGGCAAGAAAGATGCTCGAGTCCTTTTGGCATGGCTTAGTCAATTGGATGACTACTTTTTAGGGGAGAAATTTTTCGAGAAGGACAAGATCAAATGTGCGGCTAATCACATGGTGGATAGTGCGGCTTTATGGTGGAGCGTCATCAAGCAAGGACGTGACAAACCGGATTCATGGAAAAGATTTCAAAGGCTAGTGAAAAAGCATTTCTTACCTTCACAATTTAAAACTAAAGCTAGGCATCAATGGGATACATTGCATCAACTTGAAAAAGAAAGCATGTCTCAGTATGTGGAGAAGTTTTGGAATACATTACTACAGGTACAAGTTGTGGAGAAAGTCAATGAGAAGGACCAAAAGAGGAAATTCATTTCGGGGCTTAAGTCTACAATTAGGGCCGATGTGAATATGTTTAGACCTCATTCACTTTCTATAGCTATATCTTTGGCAACAAATTCCGAACGCAAAAATGGTTTTCCTAAAGAGGCCAAGTCATTTGAGAGTAACCACTCTAAACCTTTTTCTAAACCTTTTCATGTTTCAAGAAATGTTCATAAGCCAAGGTTTGACAAAGACAAGGAGATGGTCAAAGGCGAATCAAATTCAAAGAAAGTCAACAGTGGCAAGCCCAAAGGTCCTCCAATCAAATGTTTTCGATGTCATAAAGAAGGACATATAGCACCAAATTACCCAGATCGTGCAAAGAATCAGACACCTGCAGCACGAGTCAATATGCTTGAAGGCGACGACAATGAAGACGAATCGCTCAAGCAAGAGGGTAACTCTGACCCTGACTATTCAGAAATAGAAGGTAAACCTCAAGTTCATTCGCTACTCAAAATAAAAGGAAAAATTAATGAGCATGAAGTTATTGTTTTGCATGACGATGATAGCACTCATGACTTTATTTCTGAAAACATAATTAGAGCTTTAAACAGTCAACCTTCACCTACACATTATAGAGTTAAAGCTGCATTTACTGGAACCAAGTATAATTGCATGCAAGAGGTGAAAGGTTTAACTTTAAGAGTCCTTAACAGAAAAAAGGGATTTCTTAGTTGCACCTTTACAAGGCGTAGATGTAATATTGGGTATGCCTTGGAGACATATGTACAACCCTATTTAGACTATGAACACATAGCATTTGTGTAAGGAAGGACAATAAAAATATTTTCCTCCAATGTCTAGTCAAAGGAGAGACTAGCCCTTTATTGAGTCATACTCAAGAAAAGCGAGCTCTTAGGAAAAGGGAGAAGACTTATATGGTTTGGGTTAACCAGCTTAGCGCTGAGTTTAACACATCCAAAAGTCCAAAACTTGATCCTTATATCTCCAAATTCAGGGATTGTTTTATGGAAGATTTACCTCGAGGATTACCTAAGTCTAGGCTTGAAGACCATAGTATTGACTTATTGCCAGGCAACTCTCCATCTTGTAAAGCTCCTTATAGAGTCAACAATTTAGAGCAAAAAGAAATCCAGAAACAAATTGAGGATTTGTTAGAAAGAGGCCTTCTTAGACCTTCCTTCTTGTTAAGAAGAAGAATGGAACTTTTCGAATGTGTGTTGACTACCGAGCATTGAACAAAATCACTGTCAAGAACAGATACCCTATCCCTAGGGTAGATGACTTACTTGATAAGCTTAGAGGTTCAAAGGTCTATAGCAAGATTGACTTAAAGTCTCGTTATCATCAAGTACGCATGACTGAGTCAGACATATTCAAGACTGCATTTAGAACCCAAACTGGCAATTATGAGTTTTTGGTTATGCCATTTGGTTTGACCAATGCTCCAGCTACATTCAGTCATATGATGAATCGCATTTTCCTAAAGTTTCAAAACTTTGTTGTGGTGTTCTTTGATGATATTCTTGTTTTCAGCGAGAATCGTCAAGAGCATGAACAACACTTGGAGCAAGTGTTTAACCTTTTGAGAGAAAATGAATTGTATGTCAATCTTGAAAAGAGTTCTTTCTTTCAAAAAGAGATTGAATACTTAGGCCATATAGTGTCAGCTGAAGGAATCCGTGTGGATCCTAAGAAGATTGAGTGTATAGCCTCTTGGCCTACACCTCGAGACATTCATGACCTTAGATCTTTTCTAGGTCTATGTAGTTACTATAGGAAGTTTGTCAAGAATTTCGCTTATATTGCACATCCTTTGACGGAACTTCTCAAGAAAACTACATTTTTCCATTGGACCGAAAGTCAAGATAAATCTTTTATATTACTCAAGGATGCATTAACTCATGCATAGAAGTACTCTTCCATTGCTTCGATCCACTTCTCCACAGTCTCACCCAAGTTTTCCCCTTCACCCTTGAAAGGTCCAGACTGCGATCTATGAAGAGTTTTACGAACATCAAAGTCGAGCTCTTCCTCATCGAGTTGGGGGTTATCATTCCTACCACGACGACCTCAATCCATGATCCTATCAATACGAAAATTCTTGTTAGGTCCTTTTATTTACAATTCAAATCTGACTTTAGATCCAACTAATTCTGGGGTTCTTTAGATTGGTTAGCTCTCCACAGAATCATGGGATAAAGATCCCTTATATAGAACTCATTATCAGATAACAATTTATTCAGAACATATCGTTCATATTCTTAACACAATAATGGTCCAATCCGACTTTAGATCCAACTGATTCTGGGGTTCTTTAGATTGGTCAGCTCTCCACAGAATCATGGGATAAAGATCCCTTATATAGAACTCATTATCAAATAACAATTTATTCAGAACATATCGTTCATATTCTTAACACAATAATGGTCCATCAGACCGAAAATTCCATCTGAACATTCCTCCATGGAAGTTTCAGTTATGCAGGTTCTCAATTTGTCATCCATTAACTTGATCCATCGGGTCAAGTGTTAACAATAGCAATCTGACAGCACAATCCACTAATCTCATAGTGATTTGCTGAAGTCATTATCATCATTCCAGTTACGAACATCATCACAGGGACTCGTCCCATTCATCGTCATTGTGGCTTTGCTCAACTTATCGCTTTTCAATCAAAATTCAGGAATAATCATTTTTCAATCAGAATCCAAATCAACTCATCAGTTCTCAACTAGAGTTTTAAAATCATATCAACCACATTCGAATTCATCATCTGGATAGCATTTTTGCTTATAATTTCAAGGTCTTAGATTTAATCGTATATACTGCCAGTAAAGAGCTGCAGTTATACCCTTGGTATATAGGGGTAGTCACGGTCCTTGGAATTATAAGGTAAATACCATCATGTCTAAGTCAGGGATTCCATACAATTACGGTACTTCCATCTAAAGACCCACTTTCAATTTTATGAATCTTCATTCTGAATATCAATTTGTATGAATTTTATCACACAATTACAATCTTTTACTGTTAGTTCATAATTTTTTTTTCATTTTTGGCTATTCAGTTGATCCACTTTAGTCAATTTGCTCTGATACCAGCTGAAAGATCCCTGCTCCCTCCGCGCAACGGATTCGGGGGTGCTAGCAACGGAAGTAGCACTCCTTGCGCAGGGCAGGATCCCTCACTCGGGGCCTCGCCCACGGATATCCGGACAAGAGACTAATCCCTTGGTTCTTCAAAAACCGAACCCGAAAAAACTCCCCCTATCAGAAAGCACGGGCGAGTCCACCAGGATATTTGTACTCTAACGTAGTCAGGGTCATTACTGACCAAACTGATCCGACCGAACCTGTGAGTCACTTGGTGAGATCAAGGAAGAAACTTGCACTTGGATCATAGAGATCAACGCTTTTTTTCCCATCGAGAGGCACAGCCGTTGATTCTTTTCCATAGAACAATTACTATCCGAGATTTACTTCATCTATCATACTATAACAAAATTGAGTCTCATTTTACGGATCCATCAGTCCAGCAACCTAAGCCCCATGGGTTAGCCAACCGCCCAACCACTCTAGTGATGGGATCCAATTAAGAATTTGGTTAGGTTTTGTCCTGGGTACCAGGGAAAAGAGTTCCGAGGCCCCCTAGCCGGATATTCATGCAAATTTAACGCCAGTCACACCACTTACACACCCAATATGAAATTACATTTTTTCACAGATTCAGTTATCTTTAAAATAATCCTTTAATGAAACCATAGTGTCACTGATCACAATCCTCCAAAATATCCGGTTGAATCCTAATTTCCAATCATTCCTTCATCGGTGTATCTATGGCATCATTGGCAACCAGAATGCTCACCACCTGTCCACTAAGGGGCCTTTTCGATAGTTCCAGCTCATAGTACCCAACAATATATTCACTTATAAAAATCAAGATGGAATCTCTGTTGAAGATCAGCAAGATCAACCAACAGCTCCATATAAAAGAGCCATGGACTCATCCATTGAGGACCAGTAAGGTCAATCAACTAGATCCATGCCCGGTTTGAGAAAACAACTCTTACTCCTTGTTCCAATATCTTCCCCGCCGACGACGTACGTGTGGGTATCTTTGGCGACCTAGAGCCCGAGCACCATATGGGCAGCACCCTCTAGGATCCTTCGCTTCTGCTGGTGACCTAGCGCTTCACTCATAGGCCGCTTTCTTGGTCCCTCATCCACCGTATCGGAAGCTCACCATTTAAATCGAACCGAGGCTGGTCAAGACCTCGGTCGACCTTGCTACGCGAGACGTCCTCCATTGACTCTCCATCAGCTATTGCAACTTTATCAGATTAGGTCTCCACCACCTCATTCACAAGACGGTCAAAATGCTTCTCCAGCATTCTTGACATAAAACAGTCATTTAAAAACAGGTCCTAAATACAGTTTGTCTAATGAACTCTCGTCTTTCCACATTGTTCCACATCAATCCACATTACTTAATCCACATCCATTTCATATGTATTCCCATTCTCATCCAATCACATCATTTCCCATTCTCATCCAATCATTTTCCATTCTCATCCAATCATTTCATATGTATTCCCATTCTCATCCAATCACATCATTTCCCATTCTCATCCAATCACATCATTTTTCATCTCATCGCATCTTTTCTCATTTATCCTCATCATCAGATCTATCCACTCGCATCTACCCATATTCACATCTCATCACATCACATTCATTCACATCTTATCCATTCGTACACATCTATCCCGATTCACATCCCATCACATCACATTCATTCACATTATATATCATCCATTCACATCACATTCATTCACATTACAAATCATCCATTCACATCTATCCCAATTTAAATCACATCTCATCACATCCATTTCACATCACATCTCATTCATTCACATCCCGATTCACATGACATCACAACTCATCCATTCACATCACATATCATTCATTCACATCCCAATTCACATGACATCGCATCTCATCCATTTACATCCCAATTCTCATCACATTACATCTCATCCATTTACTCACATCGACATCACACTCTCTCACATGCACATCGACATCACACTCTCTCACATGCACATCCAGATCTATTCTTTCACATACACATCCACATCCACATCCATTCTTTCACATCCACATCCACATCCATTCTTCCACATACACATCCACATTCATTCTTCCACATACACATCCACATCCATTCTTCCACATACACATCCACATCCATACATCCACATCCATTCTTCCACATACACATCCACTTTCACACATCCATGTACTTCCCATCTCACCCTTTCACATATCCTCTCATCTCATTATTCACATCCACATCCATTTCATTACATCACATCCTATTTTCATCTTATCACATCCATTCACATGCTATTCCCATTTAATAGCTTTTTCTAGTTCAATACCGATAATCGGACTTTTTTTAAATTTCTTTCAATTGTTTGGCCTAATCAAAGGTTCTTTTTCTCATCGACTATTTTCATATTCCTTCTCAATTCCTCAATTGAATTATATTCAATATTCCTCTTTTGAATAAAAGAATTCATGGGATTTGTAGAAATCAATTCTACCCATGTTTCCACTTTTGGTAAATAATCATGAATTGAATTATACTAAAAGTTTCTCTTCTTCCCATTTAATTTCTTGGATCTCAATTACCATGGGAATTCCTCTTTTTTCATTTTATTATTTGCATTCCAATGTCATGGGAATTCCTCTTTTTTTGTCAATTATTTCTCATAAAATAAATTCATCTAAAATAAAATATCCATTATTTCAATATGCTAGAAATTTCTCTTTTCCCATCTAAATGATGGAATTCCAAATGTGATAGAAATTCATCTTTTAACATTTAAATATTTCTCATAGATAAAATAAATTTATCTAAATTTCATCTTTGAATTTAATTAAAATACTCATTAGTTCCAATATGCTAGGAATTTCTCTTTTTCCATCTCAATGATGGAATTCCAAATGTCATAGGAATTCCTCTTTTAACATTTAAATATTTCTTATAGATAAAATAAATTTATCTAAATTTTATCTTTGAATTTAATTAAAATACTCATTAATTCCAATATGCTAGGAATTTCTCTTTTCCCATCTCAATGATGGAATTCCAAATGTGATAGGAATTCCTCTTTTAACATTAAAAATGAATTACTAGAAATTCCTCTTTTGCTAATTACTATTTATGCATAAACATAAAAATCAAATTTTCCATGATTATAATAAGAATCATTCAATTAATCTAGGATGATTAATCCTAGAATATGGCAGGAAGTCGACTCCTCTTTTCATAATATAAATGAAAATGATTTATGTGTTTATTTTTCAGAAATTTTGCCATAGCTCCGCTCTGCTATTAGTGATAATTCTCAATAAATTTGAGAATAAAGTTTAGTATTATTCATGTGACTAGAATAATCACTAATTGGATCATTATCCAATTATATATTGATTCGTAATTTTACCATAAATTAAATAGCATAAAAGTATTAAAAGTCATTATTTTGGCCTCCAATTAGACAAGCATAGAAATTACTTTTAGATTAGAGAAATGCTTCATGAGAAGCTTCATTTGAATTGAGAATAGGTCATAGGAATGACCATTCTTTGGGGGAGAGAGGGAAATGCTTAAAAACTATTATAAATTAAGCATAAATAGAAATTTATGTATTTCTTCATCACAATACATTGAAAAACTTCAATAGTATTCAAATTGAAAAACTTCAATAGTATTCAAAAGCCATTCAACTTAATGCTTCTCAAGCTTGAGAGAGGTTGAGAAGAGAAACATTTGGAGATTTAAGAAAAAGAAGACAATAATCCACACTTTACCTCCTAAATTACTTGATTCTTTGATCACAGTAGAGGCCCCCAACCAATCCATTGGTTTGGTATGTTGTTGGAGTCACCAAGGAAGATTGAAGAGAGAGAGAAGCTCCAATCTCTTCAATTTGTAGAGGATTTTTAGAGGATAATAGAAAGTATCATTATTTTAGTATAATACTGGCATAGTATAGTTCTCATATTTTTTTACAAAGGGCTAAGGATCTATTTATAGGTGAGGGAGGCCTCTAACCGAGTCCAACTAGTTTCTAGAATTTTCCACATTCAGTCAGATAGTCAAGCCACTCCAAATGCACACAAACAGCCACATCAGCATAACCATGATCGAACATAAGGGATAGTCAAGACACACTATTACAAAACACTCTAAATGCACACAACAAAATCAGGACAACATAAGATAGTTACCAGGATAGTAAACTAGAACAGAAAAATAATAAATCAAGATAGCACCAAGACAATAAACTTGTGAAGCAATAAAACAACAGGACATTCAACTTAATCAAGTAAAACTAATGGTCATGAACAAAAGAGACAATAAATCAAGATAGCACCAAGACAATAAACTTGTGAAGCACTAAAACAACAGCACATTCAACTTAATCAAGTAAAACTAATGGTCATGAACAAAAGAGACATTGAAACCATCGTTTAAAGAGATATGATCTTTGCAATAGTGGAGAGAACATTTTACATTGAGTATGCCATCCAGGCTCAAAACTTGTTACATATGAAGTATGTCCACCCTTAAGTATGCCATCCAGGCTCAAAACTTGTTACATGTCAAGTAAACTAATAGTCCCCTATGTGCAACAAAAGAAATAAACCTTGTATAGCGGCATACATAACCATGACCCAAGGCTGAAGGCCGCCGACTGTCCTCAAGGAGTAAGGCTCAGCCTTGCAACGTTGACAAAAGCTAGCACCATGCATGCAAATCGTTCCTTAACTTGGTGGCGTTCTCAAGTTGAACCATGATCTTGTTAGCTAGAGACACAAGTCATATTTATACACGCACTCATGTTTATACACCATGACTCCGCTTTGTACAAATTAAACCTGTAAACAACTATCATAATATCCATTTCTAAGCAAGGCATCCTCAATGAGACCTTTCATGTAGGCCACCACAAAGTAACCACAATCCATGGCATTTGGCTTTGCCTGCAAATTTATTAAAAGAGTCAGCTAACCCTTGAGCTTAATAAACTTGAAAAAGAAGTAGAGTTTACAAGGAAGTGTATCCTTATGAGCTTAAATAGCCGGGTGTTATCATCTTATGAGCATCATATATAGGGGATTTCTTGAGGTTCATTCACGTAGGTGATGTCCCCTTTATTGTGAGTGAATCCCCTGGGGTGGCACCAAACTTCCTTTGAGTGGAAAAAAGATCATGCTAGGCTTTTCTATATCTTATGTAGCACGACATCGTCACATGCATGTGCACTATGTTCTCCCAACAAGTTGATGACTCTTGTATCTAAATCATATACTCTAACGTGGGGATCGATCACAAGTAAAGAAAAATGTTATCATGCACGATCATGATGGGCCATCACAACATTGATGGAGACTGTTAAAGTTGAGTTGGTAGACTGTCGAGTGGTGTGAACCCTTAGAGCTGGTTCACCTACCAACACACCTGGCATGCTTGAGGAATAGAGAACCCTTAGAGCTGGTTCACCTACCAACACACCTGGCATGCTTGAGGAATAGAGAACATGCTTTGTACCTTTAATCTACTCTTGGGCTAGGAAGTTTTTCTAGATTTGGTTATGTTATATCACAATCTAGGTGGGTCCTTTGATCATCATTGCCTATCGATACAAAATGTATTTGCCTCTAGTCGGAATGTATTTGGGGCCGTACGCCCTTTGTCTTTTGCTAAGGTGGCCGTACCCCAGCCCTTCCCTTTCTTTTGGTCTCCAAAAATCCACCTCAACAATCTTGGCATCCGGTACCAAGTTCCTTGCTTTGTGCATGGTTTCCACTTATGCAGAGAAAGCATGGGGTGCCAAGAGTTCAGGAGTGATGGCATCATCAATGTAGATGTGCATTATTGGATCCTACCTCTGTCGCCTATCCCCCCATCTCTAGCTCCAAGCATACGATAGCACTCCTTGAGACTATAGCCTAGGCACTCTCTAGAGATGTTAGTTAGGAAGGTCCATTAGTGAGGGGTCCCAACTATACTACTCTTTATATAAGCCTCTGCCACCTCACTCAGGGCTAACCATGTCAGGAGGTGTGGAGCCGCTCCCCTAGACTATCCTAGAGCTAGTGGCACGATCCCTTTATGGCCCCGTCACACAGTTCCTATTTCTATAGTCTCAGCTCTTTTATTCTTCTCTAGGAACTCTCTAATTTTCTCCCGATTGTTTGGGACTGTCATTCCCAACTCTCATTACATGTTGTGTTAGATTCTTGATGTACTTGCACGCCGTAAAAAATTTATCTTCTGCTTTGTCTTTTGTTCTGATCAAATCTATGAGTAGTCTATTTTTGTCTTTCTTTGAGTCCCCTTTTGCATCTCTTGTTCTTTGGTGAACCATTCTTGAAATTTATTTTTAAGCTCACCTTTTGTATGTAACTCCGTTTTGGGTGTATTTTTTGGCAAGCATTTACACCAAGATGTTGAACACAAGCAACAATACATGAAAGCATGTTGGCGGCGGCCACCCCAACAGTGGATTGCCGCCAAGCTTATCCATTGGGCAATAGCTCTGGGTCTTTCTTGCAACAACTGTTCTTGCTAATGGGTAGTACCTGGGCTAATGTAAGAGAAAAGGAGAGTAGAGAGAGAGGGTGTGTGGCAATATACGAGCTAAGCCTCACTCAGTAATACATGAGATTTTTGGCGTCGTCCTCATCTGTAGTTCTGTGTAAACCTGTTTGATTCTCAAGTTGTCATTACTCTCTTTGTTTTTGAACATGTCTTTTAACTCGTGTCTGTGTTCACAGTCAATCCTGTCTGGAAGTGACTCCCTTCCAGAGACAATATTGGGAGTTGTGTTAAGACTCTCTCTAGATGTAGGCACTAACTGCGGCTCTATTGCAACCAACTTCCTTAACCTAGGCAAATCGGTGGCGCAACATGTTAGCGTTGGCTTATCTTGTTGGGCACAATAGTATTAGTCGGGTCTCCTTCGGAGCCAACTAAGTGGTCTAGAATCACGCAAGTGTCGGCAGACACCGACACTTTTGGCGATCCTGCTAGGGAATGGCATGCCATGTAGGGAGTAGAAAGATAGAGGCTAGTATAGGTTAAGTCTTGCACAGTCAATATAGGAAAGCACACACTAACTAGGTTTGGGAATGCTAACAAGAGAGGCATAAGAGCACAATGGAGAGCGGGAATGGAGAATGAAGGAAGCTCAAATAGGGAAATGTGGTACCGCCGTAGACAAGTTGAAGCTATAGAACAAGAAGCACCACTGCACCATCCTCTATGCTCACCAAGAAGATTGGCAAACGGAATTCCACAGCCAGTTGGAAAGATTGATTCTGGAACAACAGAGAAACCAAGAAGAAAATCGTCAAGAACCGGACAAGAATCCACATCAGCAAGGAAGACCAATTTCGAAACCACAAAGGAATCGGGAAGAAGATTATCTAGATAGGAGGCTAGAAGCTCAGGAAGGGGAAGAGCTGGCAGCTAGTGGCAAGATGTCTCTCAATTACCCAAAATTCAAAGGCAAGAGTGAGGAGGATCCAGATGCTCACATCTTTGCCTTTGAAACCACATTCCAGGAAAACAGAGCTCCGTTGGGGCAAAAGATGAAATACTTTGCCACAACATTGGGTAGCAAAGCCACCAGCTGGTATGCACAGTACGGTTTGGAACACTTCCAGACATTTGAAGAGCTAAAGAAGGCCTTCCTCAAAAGATTTAGGAAAGACAAAACCATAATGGAGGAGGTACTAGAAAAATTGTAGAGAATGACACAGAAAAAGACGTCGACAGAAGACTATGCGACCAAATTCAGAGCAATGCTAATGTGCATGGACCAGCCCACCAACCGTCCTGCCCTAGCCACACTAAGCCAGTGGTTTGTGAGAGGACTGAGGGAAAAACTCTAGACTGTAGTAGCCTCATACGACCCGGAAGCCCTAGCCTTTGAACAAGTGGTGGTAGGAGCAGCTAGAGCCGAAGGAGTCTTGAAGCAAACTAACAAAGATTGCAGAAAGAAAAAGGACAAGAGGAAGAAACCTTAAAATCTGATTTTGAAGAAGGTACCTTAGACTCAGAATCTAGTCGGGAGTCGGATGCGGAAGATAAGAAGCCCCAAAAAAAGAAAGGCAGGAAGCAGACATAAAAGGTTCAAGAAGAACTAAGGGCCTCCCTAGCCAAGATTTTTGAAGGACACGCAGGATCCGGACTTAGACCAGATGTCCAGTGCATGAGGTGCAACAATCAAGGGAACACAAAGGAGGAATGCCAATTAAGAGGCATGCAGCAAGTGTGCACAATCTGTGTAAGGGACAATCACTGTGCAGAGACATGTTACTATAGCATACGGAATAGGAACCCAGGGGTGGGGAAAGGTAGCAGCAGCAAAACCCCGCTGTTAAACCAAGTCACCACTGGACCTCAAATCAACAGACCTATGGAAGAGGAGGTGGAAGATTAGGTCTAAGAGGAGCCTGTTTCTATTGCAATGGCATAGGACACAGGAAAAATGATTGCCCCATATTTCAGTGCCATTAGAGCAGGAATTGTAGGAAACAAGGCCAGCAAGGGAGGCAAACACAATAGGAAATGATGTAGCTGTGAATATGGTAAAAATAGACCATAGAGAAGGAAGGAAAAAGCCACCAGAAGTGATGGCCATCGTGACAAGATCACAAGGACTTGTCAAGATGCTGATGGGCAGAAATGCCGAACTAGAATAGGGATAGAGGCAAAGCAGTGGGTAGGAAAACAGAAAGTCCGTGTGACCAAATTAGTGCAAAGCACACAAGGAATGATAAGAACAATACAGGAAAGCCCATGCCTAGAAAACTCTGAAGGAAATTCAAACAGGATAGAAGAAAGAGGAGATTGCAGCAAGAAAGAAGCCACTCTGCAATAAAAGAGCAACCGCATAAATGACACAAAAATGCCAACTAGAGCCAATTACAACCCAGAGGAACAACAGCGTCGCAAGGAAAGAAGAAAAAGAAAATCTGGAGAACACTCAGAATGGAAAATTGACAAGGGGAACAACGGAAAGAAGCAAATTAGGAAGAAGAAAGAACATGTGGAGATAAGCCCACAAGCAAATAGAAAGGCAATAGTTTCAAAAGTATGACTTATGGGGAGGATCTCGGTAAGATGAAATTGAATATCACTTTGGATTAAATGCTGAATCTAGTTCCCAACTACAAATAGAAGTTGATGTGGGCCATAATACCAAATGAAAAATTGGCACAAATGCCTTTGTAGGAACCAAAAAACATGGTGGCATAATGCAAGAATGTGGAAACTATTCAAGACTATGACACATCTGTTCCGAAAGTAACCATCAGGGGATCAGGAATGAGACAGTAACAAGAGTCATTTTGGATGATGGGTCAAGGGTAAACATAATATCAGATAGCTTGGCTAAAAGGCTAGGGATCATTGACATGTAGCCTACTCCATTCCAGATTCGCATGGCTGACCAGAGAAGGGTCCGACCTATCGGGATAATCAAGGGAGAATAGATAGAGGTGGCAGGATGTAGCTTCACTGTTGTGTTCATTGTCCTCAAGATGACCGAGATAGCAGGTGCATATCCCATGCTCCTAGGAAGGCCTTGGCTCCGAAGTGGAAGAATAAAGCATAACTGGGAGATAGACAAGATCACCATTAGAAGAGGCAAAAAGAAGGTCTGCATCTTGGTGGAAAGAAGAGACATGCTAAGCTCGGGAAACCGACCAATGCATGTAGAAGGCCTGAATTACCTAGAAAGGGTAGAAGATGATGAAGAAGAGTAGATCTTGAAGGAGGATCCAGATCTGCTTTCCCTGTTTGAAGTGGACATAGAAAGGATCGTGCAAACATATGACTCGAAGGTCCTAGTAGCCCTTCCTGAAGTGATAGCCGATAAGGAAAGCGAGTGTGAGGAGGAAGAGGATGCTCAAGATGATGTGGAAGAGCTACAGGAAGAAGAGGAAAAAGCCATGGTGGCTCTAAAACAGGAAGAAGATGAGCTCAAGAAAAGAAATATTAGGGCACAAGAAAAGAAATATTAGGGCACAAGAAGACAACCCTAAGGAGGTGAATCTGGGGGATGATCACGAACCCAAAACAGTCAGGATTAGTGATATTTTGAATCACGAATTCAGAGGGAGGATCCTTGAACTATTGAATTCCTATAAGGATTTCTTTGCTTGGAACTATTCTGACATGAAAGGGATTGACCCCAGTTTCTATCAGCGCACAAGATTAACTTGAAGGAAGATGCAACCCCTATCAGACAGAGTAGATACAAGATGAACCCAAACTATGCCAAGCAGGTAAAAGAAGAGATTGATAAATTACTGAAAGTAGGGTTCATTTTATCATGTGGATCGTGCAGAATGGCTATATATTCATTGTTCCAAAAAACAATGGGAAGCTGAGGGTGTGCATTGACTATCGTAAGCTGAATGCTTCCACTATGTTCGACCCATTTCCACTGCCTTTCATTGATTCCTTGCTGGATGCAATAGCAGGACATGAAACATATTCTTTCTTGGATGGATTTAGTGGGTACAATCAAGTGTAAATGGCCCAGGAAGATAAAGGAAAGACTACCTTTGTAATAGAATGGGGAGCCTTCACCTCCAATGTGATGACATTCAGGCTGAAAAATGCTCCTACTACATTCCAGAGGATGGTGTAGGAAATATTCTATGAATATCTGACCATCTTCATGATGGTGTTTGTGGATGACTTCAGCGTGTTTGGGAAGAAAGAACAACCCATTACACACCTCACAATGTGCCTGGATAAGTGCAGGAGGGAAAGACTGAGCCTAAATCCAACCAAATGTGCCTTTGTTGTAACCAGCAGATCTCTCTTGGGACACATAGTGTCTGCAGAAGGACTAGTGGTGGATCCGGTCAAGGCTGTGATCATTGTAAAGCTGTAACCTCCCAAGAATGCCAAAGAGCTTGCAAGATTCCTAGGGCTAATCAAGTGGCAGAGCAGGTTCATGAGGTTCCTAGCTAATGTGGCAGTGCCCTTATACAGCCTAATGGCGGTGAAGGATGTACAATATGTCTGGTTTGGATTGTGTCAAGAAGTATTCCGAAATTTGAAGAGGATACTATCAGCCGTGCCCATCCTATAGTAACCTAACTATGACTTGGTGTTCCATGTGTTTTTTGATGCCTCGGATGTGGCCATTGGCAGTGCTCTGATGTAGGAAGCACAGGAGGGAAGGTACAGACCAGTGTACTATGCAAGCAGGAGATTGTCCAGACCAAAAAAGAACTACTCCACCACAGAGAAAGAGTCACTATAGGAATGATTTACTCCATCAAGAAGTTCATGCAATACTTGCTAGGTAAGATGTTTGAGTTTCATATAGATTATAAATCTCTCATGTACTCAATAAACAAACCAAATTTGGTAGGGAAGTTGGCCAGATAGATGCTCTTATTGTTGCAGGAATTTGAGTTCAACATAAGGCACACCCCCGGGAATAAACATGCAGTGGCATACTTCTTGTCACAACTGGAAGCAGGAGAAGAATCGGACGAGGTGGAAGACGATTTCCTAGATGCACAGTTTTTCCTCATAGAAGGAGAAAGGCCCAGCTGGCATGATAAAATGCTACAATTCCTATCTGATCTATCCTTTCCAAAATACATGTCCAGATATCAGAGGAAGAAGCTGACAAGTCATTCATAGTAATGGCTGGGTAGCTATACAAAATGGGCATCGACCAGATTCTCACGAGATTTGTCCCCGGAGCACGAGCTATATGCCGTGTTAGCAAAAGCACATCAAGGTGTAAGCGGTGGACATTTTTTCGGAGAAGTCACAGGACAAAATATTCCAGGAGGGTATGTGGTGGCCAACCACATTAAAAGATGCACATAAGTTCTCAAAAGAATGTGACATGTGCCAGAGGAAGGGGCAACCAAGCGATGTAGACACAATGCCCCATAATCCAGTCCTATCGCTCGAGCCATTCCGAAAATGGGGTCCATTCAAACCAACTGCTCACAGGACATGAAACAAATACATTTTGTTGGCCAACCACTGATTATTGCAGCAAATGGGTAGAGACCAAGGCCCTTAGAGACTGCAGGCATCATCTGTGGCAAAATTCTTTATGAAACCATAATGACAAGATTTAGATGCCCTATAGAGATAGTCAAGGAACCCACTTTATCAATGAAGTGATCAAGAAATTGATGGAGCAACACATGATAATACACAAGAAGTCAACAGTCTACTACCCACAAGCCAATGGGCAAGTAGAGTCCACCAACAAGATCCTCAAAGGAATCCTAATCAAGATAGTGAATGAGAACAAGAATGATTGGGACACGAAACTGCACTCAAAATTATGGTCATTTCGGATGGCTTATAAGAATGCGATAGGACGTACACCATTTAGTATGGTGTACAGACTGGAAGCAGTGGTACCCATGGAGTTCCTAAAATAGAGTCTCAGGATAGCAGTGGCTAAAAGGCTTTCTCTAGAAGAATCAGAGCTCCTGAAACTTGATGAAAGAAGACTACACATCACATGGACTGCAGAGATCGTACATAAGAGAAGAAAGTTGCAAGTGGACAGGAACACAAGGTTTAGGATCTTTGATGAAGGAGATGCAGTACTATTGTTTACATAAAAAATGGGACCCCACCCAGGAAAATTGAAATGAGATGGACGGGCCCATACAGAATCATCAGGAAGTTGGGGATAGAAACTTAATGGTGAGAAACTCATGAAGCTAGTAAATGGATACATGCTAAAGCCCTACTATGGAAAAATGCCAGATGAAGGAAAAAAGTGTCCAGAAAAGAATCAGAATCTTGATCTAGAGCTATAGATAAAGAAATACATATTGATGTAGTTAAATGAGCTGATAAAACAAAATCAACTGATGCAAAAGTCAAATGCCCAAGAAGAATGTTGAGAAGCTAATAGTTCAAAGCTGACTAACACAGAGGTCGAATATCAAAAGAAAGCTGAATGATTGAACAATAGCAGCAAGAGTGGTATTAGCAGCAGCAGCAGCTGAAAACCTTTGTTGAAGCTGAGAGAAGAGCTAGTGCGGGGGTAAGCCTTGAATGTATAGCAATATTAACAAAAATAATGCCAATGTACAATAAAAGGCAAAACCCTAGATCTGATTGAAAGTGCGTAGTGCAAGATCTTACCCAGAATGTGCAACGGCACCAATAAGACGAAGATTAGTAGGAGCGTCAACAGAATGAGATCTCTAAAACACTTACTCTAAAACTTGTGCCGGGATAGTGTTTTGTGGTGAAGAGCTAGTGTTTAAGACAACACTACTTTGATACTACCAATGTTGGATGTGAAAGAAGATGCTCTGCATAGACTCACAGACAAAACACACACACAAGCTCAGAGAGAAACAAAGACAATAGCGATAGCTGGAATGTACTCAATCAGATAATGAGCGTGTGGAGTAAAACGTACTAGTAGCCCTTAGAGGGCTGACATGGCTGCTAACGCGCTAAGGGTGTGTTCTCACAGGGAAAAAACCCTTGCCAACAGAGGGTTAAAATTGCCGGTGTGATTAGCTCTGTTCACACCTTGAATTTCCTAGAGGCAGAAGGCTAACAAAGATATCATACCTGTGTTTTCACTTTCCCAAAAGTGCAAGATAGAGGTGATCAATGTTGGAGTTGAGACCTAAGTGGAGAGGGTCCACCACTTGTGAATTGAAGTCTTCATTTTGACAAGACCAATCACATGTTATTCCAATTGTTCAAATAATAAACTTATGTTAAAACACAAACATGTTAAGTTCACTTTATTGAATCCCAATAGGTCTTTGTCGTCTTCTTTTGGACTCTTTGATACATTCTTCTTTTGGACTCTTTGATCCATTCTTCTTTCTCACTACTAGGGCTCACCTCCTCATCATCCTTTGCATGGGACTCATGCTCATCATCCTCAGGGTCGCTATCCTAATCATCGTCAACCCCTCCCCACTCTAGCTATGACCTCTTTTTGGGCATTGTTGTCACGATTGTGGATGATGGAGGTGCGTGTTCATTTAACTTCTTGCCCTTTTCCTTGGGTCACTCCTCATGGTGGGCTGATTTCTTGCCCTTCTTCTCCTTGATGGGTTGATTGTTGTTGCTCGGTGAGAGGCTTCTTGCCCTTCTTCGCTCCTGCATCCAACCCACACAACAACTTTAAACTCCCTAAAAACATACATCTTTTTCATACAAACATGCCACCTTACACAATGAAACTTACTCTGAAACTACTCAGCCTTGCTAAGAGGAAACTCTCCCTTGGGGTAGTCTATCCACCATGGGCACAATATCCAAGTTTCCTTGCCCTGTAACTTGTTGATCCACTCCTCGGGGCACAATCCCATCCCCTCTCTCTCGGACTGCACCCATGTGTCTGAAGGGTGCTTGTTGGGAATACACACACAACTTCTCTTCTTATTGAACATTTCTACATTTTGAATGTATTCTCTACTCCCTTGCTTAGGCAAGCCACTGACCTTCATGTGGAATGTGGCATTGAACTCAAATTGCAATGTATTTATAGAAACATCTTTGGAAATCAAAATATGGCTTTATTGTAGTCTGAATAGTACGATGCGTGCACATACATTGAAAACCAATTGAGAGAGGATTGCCATGGGAAGCTTTAGCCACTTCGATCTATTAGGCTCTCAATGCCTAAGAGCTTTCTCGGCCCATGCACGATCAACGTCACTAAACTTTGACAACAATGAATGTGGATCGGTAAGGCCCACACGCTGCATCATAAACATAGCATGTGCCGTTTTGTTTGGCACATGAATGGTAGTGACCCTAGAAATTTGGCATGCATAATAAATAAGGTTAATGATAACATATAAGATGTTTGTTCATTTCAATCACAAAATAACAAGATACAATCCACTTACTTATTTATCATGCATAGCACCAACAACAGGAGCTCAGCCTCCTCCTCCTGCAGGAATCAGACCACCCTACAAATCACCTTTGGAACCTTCTCTCTTTTAACTCGAGTGGGTTTTGCCAATTCCTACCATGATTTGAGTGGATGGTTTCCATCCCAGACAATAAATAGCTTCCCAACCATGTGTTGCTATCCTTCTATCTCCTCTAGTATCGTGTTAAACTCTGCTAATGATAGGTCGTGAGAGTAACTGCACTTTGACGATCGAATGGAAGGGGCTCTTGGCTAGGGAAACCCTTAGAGACAATGAACACCACCATTGTCTTGCGAGACAATGGTATGTGCTCTCTTCCATGCTTTTAATCAACCCTTCGATGAAATCCTCATTCATATAGATTGCAAGGAGGCAACATAGAGGCACTCTAGGAAGGCAGTGAATGGTATGTGCTCTCTTCCATGCTTTTAATCAACCCTTCGATGCAATCCTCATTCATATAGATTACAAGGTTTGTAAGGAGGCAACATAGAGGCACTCTAGGAAGGCAGTGAATGATTATAAACCAATTGATCCTCCACTCGATTTGTGGAGATGTGTCGATCAACCACTTGGTCGAAACTCTCCTTTATGGACTATTCTTCGACAATCGTGACACCACCATTGGCAACATGATTGTTGGTGGGCATTGCAGGAGCATGCCTCGCACCCAAATGTAATCCAAATGTATTGGTTACCTTGCTTGATGTGGCAACTTGTTCCATGCCCACATCCTATGCTACTATAATATCATCTGGATTTTCAGTGAAGCCCTTGGATTGTAAACGTGCTTGGGGAGGCATCTTGTTTGGGGAGGTGAGGGTTTGAGATGATGAGTGAGGGCAAAGAGAGTGATTTGAGGGGGCGTGTGAGGCTTGAGCGAGTTGAGGAAGAGAGAGGTGTTAAAGGCGAGTGATGCATGAGGGGCATATGAGGGACATAGAGGGGCGTGTGAGGGGTGATTTGAGGGAGAGAGAGAGAGAGCGTAGGGGTGTGTGGGGCATGAGAGCGAATTTAGGGGGCACAATGCCACGTTTAAGAAGCCGTTAGATGGGCCATGTAACGGGGCAACTGCCACCGTGGTGGGCAAGTGCCACATGTGTTGCATTTGAACACATGCGACGCTGCCACATGTATTGCCCGAGTTTGAGCAATACACGTGGAATTGACGTCACATCTAATGCCCAAGTTTGGGCATAGCCACGTGTAATGCCCAAACGTAGGCATTATACCTGGCATCGACCATGTGTGTAATGCCTTGGCATTACACGTGGCTATGTTCAGGCATTACACGTGGCATGTGCCATGTGTGTAATGCCTTGATGGGCATTACACGTGGCTATGTTCATACATTACACGCGGCATGTGCCATGTGTAATGCACGTGTAGGGGTAATACATGTGGTGAGCCACGTGTACACACACACACACACACACACATGTATGTGTATACATATGCATACATACATACATATGTATACACATACATATATATATGTGTGTGTGTGTGTGTGTGTGTGTGTGTATATATATATAT